>NC_138226.1:3444907-3509907 GCF_964197995.2 Scardinius erythrophthalmus
GCGATACCGTCGACCTCAGGGGGTTAAACAAATGCATTGTTGAACTTAATCAATTTTAGTTCAACTTAATGCATTTGTTTAAATGTAGATAAAATAAATTGAATGCAACCATTTACGATAAAAAAATTGATTAATTTCAACAAATCATTTTTTTCAGTGCAGACAGTGAATGAGAGAGATCGACTGAGCGCGTGCGATTACCTGCCGTCTGTCTTTGAGGTCAAGTCAAGTCATATATATTCGTGAAAAGGTTGCCATATCCAAGGAAAGCGAAATATTTGTTGTATCATCCTTTTAACGTTGAAGGTATTACCATGATTGGCGTCAGCGCTGGTCAGCATTCCACAGCGCGAGGAAGCCGCGGGAAAAAAAATCATCGAGTCACACATTTAATTAATGCCATGGTCTCTATTAAGTGAGCAGCATCAGCGTTACACATGCGACGGATTGCTGGTCAGCTGAGCCTTGAAAAGTGGAGTTCAAAGTTAAAAGTATTTAACTTAGTAATTTGTTTCATTGCATCTATCTTTTAATCAGTGAATCAGCGTTTTTGAACGTGTTCGTTGAATTAACAGTTTCAGTCAAAGACAGTCCGTTGCCGTAACAATGTGACAGCGCGCTGAGTGACAGCCTTTCAATGCGCAGAGACGGTTTCAGTTACATTGATTACTGAAAATGTTCTCGTTTTTGTGCATGCTGACCACATCGTAACACTTATTTATATAGCTACAAATAAATAAAAAAATAATAAATGGCGATAATACCGCATATCGCGCTATTGAGCCACTCAAAATTACCGCAAGGGAAATTCCTTTACCGCGACTTATGACCAATAAACAGAGATGTATAAAGTACTAGAGACCCAGACTTGAGTAAAAGTACAAGTGCTCTATCAAAAAAGTGACTTGAGTAGAAGTTGAAGTGCTCTTTAAGCAAAATACTTAAGTAGAAGTACTAAAGTATTCAACATTTTTTGTACTTAAGTATTGCAAGTAGTTTATTTAAAAAATTACTACTCAAGTACTGAAAGTAAAAGTACAAGTATTGTGTTATGAAGTTATTAAAGAAAAGAGTCAAAAGTTTGAACATCATATTGTTTATATTATTTCAAATGTTTAGGACACAATTAATTTGGCTGAAGCAGCAGTACAAGGACATGAATGTTCAAGAACACCTTAACACACTGAGCTTAACTCTTTGTAAACAAAAACAGATCAAATATGTCCCTTCCCCCTCTAAAGCATCCCTCTCTTCTCTTCCCTGCTTGTGCCTTTTTTCTCTACAGCTTATTGTGTATTTACCAGCATGTAACAGCGATCTCTGGAAGCTTTGTTTATGTCAGGGAGTTCCTGGAATGGCTCTTCTTCATGTGTTCCATATATGGTCTAATGTGCATAGGGCGCCCTCTGGCTGCCAGTATGGACTGAAAACACAGTAGGCTACATCAGAGTATCCAGCGCTCATAATGATTACATCGGCCCATTTTGGTTATAATAATTTAAATAAATATTATTCCTCTCTATAGAAATCTAACGTAAACCTATGAAATCTATCAATCTATCAAAATCTGCACATTTTTGAGCTAAAAGCCCTGAGGGACGTTGTTTGGTCAAGCGCTTTCATGACGACCGCACATGAGTTTTTTTTTTTTTTTTCCTGAATGGGTGCGGCTGACGCTCATAATTCATATTAAAGGCATTGACTATTTTTTCCTGATATATAACTGACATAAATTAAGACATAACTGTCCCTATAAGTTTCTCAGAATAAAATAGTGCTCAAATACTGAAACTTGAGTCTTATATCATTTTAATGATGTATAGTTTGTCAAGGTAATAACATTACATATAATAGTAGCCTAACTTTAAACTATTTAAACAAGGAACGATTCAGTTCATCGGCGTCCTCATGACAGCTAACAGTTACGCACTTCAATCTATTTGAATTGTCTTTCACTCCGACAAATGAAAACATGGACTAGTAGGGCCAGGAGTGGTCTCCTTCCTCACCCTCACCCTCACCGCCACGATCACTCGAAGTTCTGGTTCTTCCATCTCGAAACAACTGAACAAAGCTCAAGTGTTCTCACTGGAGGCAGGCAGCAGAGCGAAAGGCAGAACGGGACTTCGCGCGGTCTTCTTGATCGTTTGATTCGCTGGGCTAGCTTCATCAAACCTGGTGACAGAGCCATCTACCGCTCTGGCAGTGATAATGTGGGTTTGGAATGATTCGTAACATTTTTATAATTGTAACGAGTAACGATGCAGCACATAAAAAAAGTATCGGAGTAAAAGTATTACACTCGCCGAAAATATGGACTTAAGTAAAAGTGGAAGTAGGAGAAAAAAATAATACTCTAGAAAAGTACAGATACAGCCTTTTAGTACTTAAGTACAGTAGTGAAGTAGTTCTACTTCGTTACTATACATCTCTGCCAATAAATGAGTGGCAGGTCTGTTCTTATGGGTCACTGACAGTAGGGAAAAACAGTGCCAAATTCTATAATCATTTTTAGCCACTATAGCAATGTAATAATTAGACTTATTAACGTTTAAAAGAGTGCAGTGATTTATCTCCTGCTAAAAGCATGAAACTATTGACATTCAAGGGATTTTTTTTCCTGTTCAGTTTATGTCATGTTCATCAATTTGCATGTTGATGGGCCAGTGCGGTTTATGTTAATGTTTATATTATTTGATTTTATTCTTGTTTAGGACATTTTGTTGAATTTCTCCACTGTTGTCCTAAAGCAAGGGCAGTTGAGGCACACTTCTCTATAGTTTGCTTTTACTCTCTGATATGTGAAATGGCATTGTTCTGAACATTTCTACACAAACAGAGCCGTGTTATGAATTAATAGTCAAACCTGCCACCCACCACTAACCTCTCACAGCTCGTTAATTATGCAGAGAATGTTGTTGATTGGACTTGATTGGCTGTCATGGAGATCATGCGGGTGGTTGAGGCTCATAGGGACTAGTGTTGACAAAAGTACCAACTTCGGTACCGAAATTTTAAAAAGTCGGTACTGAAATTTTAAAAGTGTTATTTTATAGAACTTTATTTGGAGTTTGCATATAAAAAAAATATTGTTTTGTATAAGAAATCCATCAGTTTATTCACTTTTATGCATTTACAGGCATATCTTGAGCTTTCGGACACACAGGCGTGTTGTGGTAATCAGCTAAAGTTGTAAAGGCATATATATTATTTTTGATTCTCTGTTAAAGTTAACTGTTGATGTTTGAGTTACAAAAAGAGAGGTGTGTGTTAGAGAGTTGCATTTGGTTCTTTTATATGTTAACGTGAGCTTTGCTCCTGTACTGTATATGAGAGGACGCTGGCGATATCCTCCGTTTGTCCTCCCTGTACTACATCTATAAGTCTGATGTGGATAAATTTGGTTCATGTTCGCCTGCGGGCCGGTGGACATGCGTGATGCCATTGCTGTGTCACATTCCCCAAGGCCACGACTGGTACCTGCTCACGCGTACACTTTCTCTGCCACACAATACACTATTTTTAGCCCCGTCCTGAAACGTTCCAGGGGCTTGTGGAAGATAAAACATGTTTGGTTTGTTCATGACTCTCATGTGCTCAGTTTTATGAGGTGCTCTGTGTTATTAATGTTAAGCAATAGTCCCGTTTTATGAAGGCGTTTGTGTATTAATACGTCTGTTTGATGAAAGCTAGAGTTTTACAGCGGGTATTAAAACAGAGAGTATTACAGGAAAAGTTCTCCCAAAAATGAGAGAATGCCATCATTTACTCACCCTAATGTTGTTCTGAACCTGATTTAATTTAATATGATAGTCAAATGGACTACTTTTATGACTTGCTTAGCCGTTTTTGTAGCTTGACAACATCCCAAGTTACTTTTATTTCATGGAAGAGATCCTTTTGTGTTTTTTACAGAAGAAATTCAGATTGGAATGACATGAGGGTGAGTAAATGAAAGGATTTTCATTCATTACATCTTGAATGTGTGTCTGCTGCACAGTAACGCCCAGGTGTGATCTTAGTATGACTCTTCAAAGTAAAGATGGCTTAGTTGTTTAGAATATGTTTCAGTGTGTAGTCTCAGTCTCAGACGACACTCCCAGGACCACACACAGTCCTTCTGCAGACCGTCTGCACACAAAACTAGAAAGCAGTTGTGAAAATTATTATTTTATCCTAACAAATTATGTGAGATTCACCCAATATACAGGAGGTATCTTTATGTATATATATGTTGTGCATTCCTATTTCACCATTTTATTATGGCGGTTTAGTCTATTTCAAATAAACTCAACACTCAATGGCATAGAAAACAAACCCGACTGTGATTGGTCGCTTCTTTTATACTGTCGTAGGTGGTTCTTGGTCAGCAGACTGCGATTGCATTGTGAACCAGACTTTCTTGATGGCCTGTGTGATGTTTAAAGAGTTTTATTGTACCTCCTGCTCACTTAAGAGATGAGAAACAGCTTTGTTGTCTTTTATTTGTAATAGCTCATTTGATATTAGGGCTGGGCGATAAAACGATAATTATCGCGATATAATTTTTTCTCGATAAAACGATATCAAGAGTTCGAATGTTCGATAATGTTTATGCGGCAAAAGCAGAACGAAACTCATTTGAACCGCGCGGCACACGGACCATTTATCCGCTCGGCTCAAAGTCCAAACGGCAGTGCAGCGCGAGCTCACTAGAGCAGATGCGTTTACTCTGATCGGTCTCGGTCACGAGATCCAGTGAGAAGCGCTTGAGTTCAGCGAAGAACGCAAATGTCTCAGTGATTTAATTCAGTTTAAAGGCAGATGAAACAGCGCTGACAAACAGGAGAAACACTGTGCGCAGAAGGCTTTTCCGTCTACAAATCCCCATCATTTACCATGGATTTACTGTAACGTTAGCCTAGTAATATTAACTGCACCATGAAATGTGGGATATCCATATTGAATTGTATTATATTATTAATGTAGACAATGTATTAAAGGACTAATGGAATATAATTACAGTATTTAACAATGTATTTAGGCTACTGTTTTTCATACAAATACCATAGAAACCATAAAGTTACATTTTGCCATGATAGTGAGGTGCCATAGGCTATGCCTGGTTTCATCTGTGGTTTTATCTATGATACTGGATGACCAATGGTTAATTTTAATAGAATTCATACAGTCAGAATATTACATTTTACCAAATAAAAAATTAGGTTGTTACATTTTTTTTAACACATGTTACTGTTTTTGTTAATGAACATACATTTAGCATAGTAAATCTGCATCCTAACTCAAGCTACTACTGTCAACTCACTGTCAGATATGCATTTCGAGACAAAACATGTAATTAACATGCAATAATTAATATTGCAGCCTGCACAAACTGTGCTGAAGATACGTGCCATCAAAGTCAGGCAACACAAACCCTGTTTCGAGACTTGAAACAATATCCCCCATTAGCACATGCAGAAACTAATAAATTAATTTTCCAATAAAGATATTTATTTTGTTAAGGAAAAATGACAAATGTTTGAATGTTCTACCTCAGATTTGTGAAGTGTTTGTCATGATATGTTCTGACAATAAAGAGTCGTTTAAAACCACAATTAACGCTCTGGTTTCTACAACTTTCACTTAGGAGCAAAAATCTGCCTTTAAACTTGAAAGAAATAAAGATTTGACATTTATCGTGATTATTATCGATATTGATTGATATAAAACAATTATCGAAACACATTTTTTTGCCTATATCGCCCAGCCCTATGTTTAGTGTCAGTGGTTGAGAGAGTAGTATGTACTGAACGTTTCCTCTCTCGTTTCTCTACCACACCCAGCACTGCTCGGCCGGTCTCGCCATCAGCGTGAGGGAATCTGAGAACGAGTCGTGTCACATGCGTGGAAATTAAACCAAGTCAGAGCTGCAGGCCTAATCAGTTTAGCCACTGTAGAAAGAGAGACAGAAAAGGATTGTCCAGTGAACATGATGTCTCTGACTCCATCATGGCAGAAAATGCCGATTGGTTAAGATGTAAATGTTTGCTGCATAAGTGTTTCTTATCCAGCTTCTTCTCTCATGATTACTAGCATTTGTTCAGAGGCTTATTCCCTGGAAGGGAGGCATTTCTCTGTTGAACTTCATTAATCCACATGAAACACTAGCCTGGTCCTACCAGACTCTCCTACATTTCATTTGTACAGAGAGTCTGGCCACTCTCCATTGACAAGCTTTAACTTCATTGAAGCCGGGAACTCTGTTGAAGTTTAAAACTATTGGATTTGCCATAACCAATCGCTAACGTTTGGTTGTGACGTCACCCTACACTCAAACTAGCCTACGACCTCAACGTCATCGTTTTCAGCCACTCCCTCTGTTCGCTGATTGGACCGGTAAAAATTTGACTGGAGAAAACCCACGAATATACCGCAAACCCAGACGAAGTACTGAAGGAAAATGAAAATTGAGCGGAAGTATGTAGGAGGGCGGAGCCAGGCTAATGAAACACCATCACTGCGTCCGAAATCACGTACTGTCTGAGTGCGACCATAAGCAACATGCAAGACTGCAACTTTATTAATGCAACTATTTTATTAAGAATTTTGATGTTTTAGGCTTGTTTGAAGTTTGTTAAACCTCAGAGGTTGAAACATAGTGACCTTAGTTTTAGTCTTAAAGTCTTCACTATTAACTAACTTGCATATTACTAGCATATTGGCTGTTTATTAGTACTTATAAAGCACATATTAACGCCTTATTCTGCACGACCATATTCTAGATCCCCTAATTGTACCCCATACCTAAACAGAACCACTACAACAACGATTAACTATTAACCGTATTAACTTTTAGTTAGCAGTAAATTGGGAGTTTATTGAGGCAAAAGTCATAGTTAATAGTGAATATGTGTTTCCCAAACTAAAGTGACCACTTTTTCTATTTTTTTTTCTCTTATTGAAAAGACATAATTTTCCCCTAAATGTCTGTACTATAAAATATTATATTTGAGATGATGTTGCTTAAAATGAAGCACTATTGTAAATATCATAATTTCAATGTTTTAATACTTTCTTGTTGACCTTTAAGTTTCCTAAAAATGGTCCGTTCAGTCTGTCCACTTTTATTAATTGATTCAAAACTCTGATTCAATTTGCATCATCACTGTTTATTTCTGTATAGTTATATTGGTGCATATAAATGAAAATGGTTGAATATGATTTTTCCTTGTATTCATTTAGTGAAAAACAACATGGAAAAAACATTCCTTTATTATTTTAACTAGATTTCATCAGTATTTTACATCTTACATTAATTCTTTTGAATCTGCTCAACTGCAATGACTATTTGAATGAATTTTTGAAGAAAAAAAAGTTAAAGCACTCTTAAATATCTAGAATGTGTCAAATAGATATCAGCTTATGATTTTTTATTTTGTAGCTACATCGCCCTGCACTAATTATATGTCCTTCTCTGCAGAAATCGACTCAGAACCTGGACAACTGAAATAAATGACAGTATAAGACCTCACAGCTAATTAAAGCACATTAGTCCAACGTTAATTATTGATTCTGAACATGGCGGTATGTTGGGTGTTTGCCGCGGGCAGTGTAAAGGGCACCTGTTAACAGCTTGTTGCATTGACTCTGGCATTCGCAGAACAGATGTTTTGCCTGTACTGAACGAAGAGCATTTGTTTGGCTTTTCTCCGGAAGACGAGAGCTCTGCTGAAATGTCCTCCGGCGCCGAGCTGTGTCGTAGCGGTGGGGTTTCGGGGAGCATGTAAATGTGTCCCTGCTGCGCTCAAGCATGAATGAAAGCAGACGGTGAGAACATATGAGAGGGACTTTGGCTTGTGCATTGTTTTGTTTTTAAAATGTCAAGAGATGACATCTGTGGAAGTGATCATGCTCTTCAACCAAGGCTGGGGATTGACACATTTCACGCTTTGATTAAATTTGATTGCAAATATGAATTCGTTTATGCAATTGTGAATCATATTTTGAAACGAAAGACCCCATACCTGTGTGCTGAATGAGAGGTTTGTGGAAACGCACTGAATCTACAGGAATTCTTATGTGTGGCACTGAGATGAGAGAGATGAAAGAGTAATGAGAAAATGGAGATTAATAAAAAACTCTGCTTCATCTGTTCATTCACATGATAACATATTCATACTTGCCCTCTGCTTTCACTCCATACAGACTGATCAAATAGTTTGTCATTATTTACTCACCCTCATGTTGTTTCAAACCTTTTTATCTTCATGCAACTCTATTTTAAGTCAAATGATAGAGTCATGTGAGGAACAGACTGAAATTTGAGTCATTGCTCATAAACTTTGTTAGTCACATTAACACTAGGTTTGTGTTTGGTTCTTGTGTTTGTTGCAGCTGATTTTTATTCATTTTTTTTTTTTTCATCACTTGAGTTTGTCACTTCATTTCTTTTCATATTCATACTCCGTTCTTTAATTCTCTCCTCTTTTATTCAGCCTTGTTCAGCCTTTTAATGGTTAATTTGCTCTCAACCTTCTAACACCTGTTTTTTGTTGTGCTCTTCCTTTTGTTTTGTCATTCAGTGTTAAAGATGTGTTCAGTCACACGTACACACAGCTGCTGCATCCTAATGAAGAGTGTGTCTTTAACATCCAGTAGCAATGTGGACTGTATGGATTTTCAGAGTGGTGTTGTTGGCCTCTCGTGTAGGATTGTGAATCAAGATTCGAGGCTTCTCATTCCGAACTGGTTCCATATAAAACAAATATAGTTTGGAAATTCTGTCTAAATTCTCAGCATTCTTGAATTGTAACTGTTGAATAAACATTTAACTTCATTCATTGTTTCATGCATTTTGAAAAAAGTCTTTGCAAAGCACATTTTTTTTGTGGTGTGTGTGTGTGTATACATATATGAATCTTTGAAGATTTATTGATTTAAGAAAGATCTTCGGGCTTCAGGGGATTTGTAAAAAAAGCTAATAATTAAATATATTTTTTCCTTTAGAAAAAGATGCATAATTTACAATTTCAAGTCACCTTTGTTTTTAAAGCGCTTTAAACAACACAGATTGTTATAAAGCAGCTTCACAGTAATAAACAGGAAAATAACAGAATCATTGATGCAAACTTCATCAAATGTGAGACAAATTCAAATTCAGCTGTAAAGCAGCCCTAAAAAGACATAATTCAGTTCAGTGTTGATTCAGTTTAGTTCAATAAGTGTGTAAAGTTCAATTATGAAACAAGCTTAATTAAGCTAAAGCAAAAGACAATAGTGTCGTTATTCAGCTCAATTCAGTTCAATTTTTCTTCTCATCTATCAGTGCAGTCAAATTGATAATATTACTAAATATTAAAGAAAATCATGTTTTTAATGTTGTTTAAATGTCTATGTGGTGTTTATAATATGCTTGAAGACAAACCATGTGCAAATTCATCAGTCAACACCATTGCTATTGAGTATTTTTTCCTTAAAACTACGGCACACCAATGACGGGTTTGAAACAGACCCCGTTTCCTACAGTCACAAAAATGTAACCAATCCTGTCAACTTGCAGAGCGGGGTATTTCATATCTGGTCAAAGGTTTCTGTTTATTACAACGTATATTTGCAGCGTTGAGCAATGTAGCCAATCACAGACATAGCTGTTGATCTCTTGAACGCAGTGGCCAATCAGAGCCAGTGCTGAGTTTTACACACTCACAAATCCTCTCATTATTACAAACAAAGTTTAGACATGATGTAAATAAGAGATTCATTGTGCAGTCTAGAGATTCATGGATTATATATTTTTGATATATGAACTAATGAACTAAGACAAGTGACAGAGTTTAAGTGATTATAAGTTGATAAAAGGATTAATTCTCAAAACTGCAATGAATGACAGCGATAACCATCAATACAAGATATTGGGTAGCGTTTACTACTTCAGTTAACTGAGTGAAAGTGGAGCAGGTTCGAGCTGGTGTGAGTGAGTGGAGGCGGGAACTAATTAGCATATTCATGGTTTCACGCATACTCAATGAGGTAAGGGTGTGCAGTGTAGGGTGGATAGTATTTTCATGGGGGAAAAAAGTTTAAATGTGTCATTTTGATTATCAAAGATGAGTTTTAAGGGAGACAATTAGTGACTGCATGGGGACTTAAAATGAAAAGTGACGCAAAATGGATTGATTCCTTCAGAATAAGATGCATAATTTACAATAACACCACAAACATGAATTAAAAAACATAAATAAGAGTCAGTTTGGGGTTCACAATGATTTACATGAATCATGACATTCCTTGTCTGTTCCAGCAATTGGCTCTGAATGACTGCGATGCAGTCGCTGGTGTGTGTCTGTGCAGATCCCGTGAGGTCTGTCTCTCGTTCACCCGTCTCTCTCTCTCTCTGTTTCAGAGCTGGCCGGTCCAGGCCCCTCCCCCGCCACTCAGGAGCTGATGACACGCCTGGGGTTCTTGCTGGGCGAAGGCATCCCGGGCTCCGCGCGCATACCTATGGACGACAAGAATGAAAAAAAGGTATTTTCCGCAGCTGCTGCCAGAGTGAGAGAGGGAGACAGGGAAAACTGCAAGGATTAAAGCTGCATGTTGCTGTCTGTCAGTGTGAGACAGACACAATGAAGAGCATTTCAGAGCTGGATTGTGTCTGTGCACGACCACAGTAAGTCATTCCCGTTTGCTCCGAGCCGCTGCATTGCTGATGAGAAACTTGAGGTCTGGTCCAGAAATAGTTTTGTTCTGTCAGGGTTTCGTTTAGTCTCTGGGTGATGAGATGATTAGGCTGAGGCGGTCCGAACGCCCTTCATGTGCGAAAGGCTTTTGTTTAATAAATCATAATCGTTCGCCGCTTTGGGAATCGCATGCAGAAGGAAGCAACAATGTGTGTCTTTGAGAGTTGTTAATGATCTGGCTTGCGTTGTGTGTTCTTGGACGATGTTGTCCAGTGGGATTCGGTGAATGTCTTTAATCTGTTTCATCAGGCTGGCTTTTGGAAGTTTGTTTTAAAGGAACTTTTATCTGGTTTTGTGACCTTGACTGACTCACAGTGATGACTCACTGGGGCTGCTGGTGTTTGGTCTGGTTTAGGTTGTTGGTCTGTGAGAGAAGGACTTTATCTGTTTAATTCAGGCTGTTTAACAGTCAGTGTGACGCTATTTAATTTAATTTTGTGTAGATCTATTATGTTATTCAAAAATGTGAAAATAAAAATAAAAATCACTCTTCTACTCTTCTTCGAAGTCTGAAATAATATTTGTGTGGGTCAAAAATGTAAGGAATAAGTGACAAAAAAATTATTAAATAAAAATAAATAAATAAATAATAGGGCTGTCAATCTATTAAAATTTTCTAATTAATTACATGATGTGGTGATTGATTAATCGCAAATTTATTGCACATCAAATTTGGCTGAGAAATTACCCCCAAAAGATTAAAGTCATTATTGTGTTAAATGAGAAAAGCGTCAAATAGATATTACAAAAAGTAGCTTTTGAAAGAAATATTATATTTGATTCAACATCGAATTTATTACACATACACTTTTAGGCTGCAATGGCCATAAGAGTAAGTAAATGAATTTCCATCTTTGGGTGAACTATACCTTTAATGTGTTTTTTTTTAATGAATATGGAATATGATTTTTTTTTTTTTTTATGAAATTATACTCTAAATAAGAAGCTAAAACTGCCAGTAGGTGGCGGTAAATGTCTAAATAAGTCATTGAGTCATTCATTCATTCATTCAATTTGTTGAATTCATGTTAGTCACCAATAAACTGTATGAAATGTAAGATGACCTATGTAGGTCTGGGGTGGGGTGGGTGCATTAAATGCATTAATAATTTTAATGCATTATTTTTTTCCATAACTAATTAATTAAATTAAATCAACAGCCCTAATAAATAAATAAAACCTTAAAAAAGTACTTTGGTGATATTAATAGTAATACATAGATTTATATTAATATGCCTATTTAAATATCAGTGTGGTGTTATCAACATGCAGGAGCCATTTTGTTGTCAGCTGACAAGAAACTTTTAAAACAGGAACTGACATAGAGAACCACTGTAAAGCCTCATGATTGAATGTCATGTCAGTAAGTTGTGTAATTGTTCAGGTGAAGCGGCCTTTGGATGAGGTTCTGGTGGCTTGTCAAGGTTTCTGCCTTATTAGCTGTTTATTTCTTCTGGTGGCTTTTATTTGGATGAAGATAAACATCGGACTCTGGGTTTGATTTAGATGTGTGCTGTTGTACATTAAAATTTACATTCACTGTTGGCATTTTAATCTTATCTCTTCTACTCTTCCATATAACAGAAAATAAAGATAGCAGTGTTTGCATCATTAAACTGCAGAAGCGTCCTGCATTAACATCAGCTTATCTCTGTTCTCTCTGCAGTGTCCAGTAAATCAGGGAATCAGCCCGTGTTCGACTCTAACCAGCAGCACGGCGTCTCCATGTACAGAAAGCCCCTGCTCCACCTTAAACAGTAACAGCAGCCGCCCGTGTGGGACCCTCAGCATCACCAGCCCCAGCTCCACCCTCGAGAGCAAAGACAGCGGCATCATTGGTGAGAGACAAACACACGTCACAGCTTAAAATCAAGACAAGTTCTCTCGTCTCTAGTCTCATCTATCTATCTATCTGTCTGTCTGTCTGTCTGTCTGTCTGTCTGTCTGTCTGTCTGTCTGTCTGTCTGTCTGTCTGTCTGTCTGTCTGTCTATCTATCTATCTATCTATCTATCTATCTATCTATCTATCTATCTATCTATCTATCTATCTATCTATCTATCTATCTATCTATCTATCTATCTATCTATCAGAAATAATTAATAACAATGTTGCTTATAACAGTGAAGCATATTTATATTGAGCTATTATTTTACCATATCATATATGTTAGCATATCATTTGTTATTTAAATTGTGAAATAAAATGAACAAAATTTAATGATTTCAAATCGATTATTTAATTAAAATTTTCACATTAAAAGAATGGAAACGTGATTTTTTCACATTATTGTAATGGGAAAATGTGCTTTTTTTTCTTCTTTTTTTTTACTTTGGGGGGAAATATGACCTTACTATTTCTGTGTCACTCAATAACTGAAAATCTGCCACACCATCACCAGTTTTGCATCTTCATCACCCCATTAAACCCCCCCCATCCCCTCATGCTCTGCTGCACAGGCTGTGGCGTCTCTGTTCAGAGTGAGCTGAAATCACAGCCCATGTTGGCCTGTAGATCTAAACGCGGGTGTTCGCAGGATGAGGTGTTGATGCAGCTTGGCCGCTTCAGAAAGTCGATTTTGAGCTCCGCTCTGCGTTTTTTTAGGTTGCGGATAGAAAGATTAAACATTTCTCTATGAATTATGCAGCATTACAGGCTGGCAGTCCTAGTTTGAGAGAAAATATTGGAGACAATGTGTTAATACCACAAAGTTGTAGTTCGAAATCGGGTCTGACCCTGAATTATAGTCAGTTTTAATTCGCTTTCAGTGCTGGCAAGATGTTTATTTTGGCTTCTTGACATAGCTCCACATAAGAAGCATCACACATCTCTGTGTAAATCATTTGTAAGAATCCATTCTTGCATGAATTTGGGAAGGATTGTTTTGGGAATGTTTCCAGAAATCTGTTTTGGTGGTGTTTGGTGCATCAGGCCTGTTGTCAGTGTCATTCGCTCTTTACACAGGGTTTCAGGACGAGAGAAGGAGGTCTGGAACATGTTGCCAGCGGGTGCTGTTGGTTTGTTGATGCAGAGGAGTGTGTTTGGCCTGTGTGACCCGCTCAGGATGTGATTAATGCTCTCCTCACTTTGAAGTTTGTGAAGTCTTTTGTCAGATAGAAATAGTTCAGAAACAGTGTAATGATGCGGCGAGCAGCTGTTTCGAGACACATGTGTGCACATATATATTGAGCTCTACACA
Source organism: Scardinius erythrophthalmus (assembly GCF_964197995.2). Lineage (NCBI taxonomy): Eukaryota > Metazoa > Chordata > Actinopteri > Cypriniformes > Leuciscidae > Scardinius > Scardinius erythrophthalmus. The sequence continues at coordinate 3,458,823 of NC_138226.1, forward strand.
TTTGAAACCATTTTGAACATCTGGCTGCTTTTCTTTCGTTTAAACCTGGAAATAAACAGCGTCTGAGATTTGTGATGTTGTGCTGACAATGAAAAAGATACATCTAAATGGTTATTATGACTATGAGAACTTCATAAAAACCTGGAATTTAAAAAATCTATCCATCCATCGTTCTGTCTGTTCTATCTATCTATCTATCTATCTATCTATCTATCTATCTATCTATCTATCTATCTATCTATCTATCTATCTATCTATCTATCTATCTATCTATCTATCTATCACTTTATCTATCTATCTGTCTATCTATCTATCTGTCTGTCTGTCTATCTATCTATCTATCTATCTGTCTGTCTGTCTGTCTGTCTGTCTGTCTGTCTGTCTGTCTATCTATCTATCTATCTATCTATCTATCTATCTATCTATCTATCTATCTATCTATCTATCTATCTATCTATCTATCTATCTATCTATCTATCTATCTATCTATCTATCTATCTGTCTGTCTGTCTGTCTGTCTGTCTGTCTGTCTGTCTGTCTGTCTGTCTGTCTGTCTGTCTGTCTGTCTGTCTGTCTGTCTGTCTGTCTGTCTGTCTGTCTGTCTGTCTGTCTGTCTGTCTGTCTGTTTACCTATTTGCTTGCTTGCTTACTAAAAATAATTTCCAGCAATCCAGAATCCATGTGGAGTTTCACTGTTCGAAAAGTTTGATAACGAAAACTGTGCTGTGTGGCTAATCAAATGTAAATAAATGAGTGTCATTGCTCATGTCGCTTTGTACAGATGGTCAGATGTTCTTCTTCAGTTGAAGGATGTTCTTTGGATCGTACTGAATCATGCTAGAGAACATGTAGTTCCAGTGCCGCTTCATTAAAGCAAAAGAGGCACACAGCAAAAATGGCATTTTGTATAAAATTAGAAATGAATGCAAAATAGCTAGACTAGCGCTTTCAGATGTCTAGACTCCATTGTATAAGCATGTCTGTGTCTGTGTGTGTGTGTGTGTGTGTGTGTGTGTGTGTGTGTGTGCGCGCGCACTGACACATGGCACATGCAGCTGTTGTCACGCGTGTTATTTTGTAATAAACTCAATAGCTGAAATTAAACCCACAGATTCATCCGTCCCGCTCATATCACTGAACAAACACGTGCATGAATTCAGACACTGAATCTCAATTGATTCAGTGCTTCAGTTCTGTACATTGTTTTGGTGTGTTTTGTCTATTCATTGTTTAATTTCTTTATTTTTAATTTGAATAAAAAAGGCAGAGAGTTATTAGCATGGATAGCAGACACTGATCCACACATCCATCCCGATGCTGTGTGTTTGTACTGGTCAGTTTTTAATGAGGTTGTGAGGGATGAAACTAGGCTAATGCTCATTAGCAGCATACTAAATGAGGCGTGAAACGACGATCAGGTGAATGTGTTGATAAGGTCAGTGATGACTCATCAGTGTTTATCAGCAGTAATATCACGGCACAGAGTTATGATGGTCATCTGAGATTGACTTCCATCGTCTAGCTCACATCTTTTTTTCCCTTGACCTTTCCATGACCTTTTTCATTTACATGCTCCTCCTGTTTGCCACTCTTCAATCTGCCTTTTTTAGGGGAAATGTGAAGATTTTGTTTAATATTATTTGTAACACAAACTAATATTCGTGTCCCAAACAGTTTAAGATGGTGAACAACTTGAGGGTTGTTTGTCAGAAATGTACTCTGTACTAGGGGTGGGTGTATCGATCCTCACATAAAAATATCGATCCAAATGTGTGTTTTTTTATAATTTAGCACGAAATTCAGTGTGTAAAATAAGCTTCTAAGTGCAAAAATAAGCGAATGTTGGCGAATAATTGTGTAGGATAGAACTATTTCTCCTAAGTCATCTGAATACAAGATGAAACCAATCAGTCACAGAGAGTGTTTGATGCTGGTGCTTCGCTGAGTTCGCTCACAGGCCCAGTGCATTTGGGTAACGAAGCCTTGCTTAGATGACAGAGAAACAATCAGGAGTTATTACACAATAAACAAACTAAAAGTGTACGTAACGGTTCAAAATTTTACGTCAGTAAGATTTTTTTTTACTGAAATTAATATTTTTATTCTACAAGGATGTATTCAACAATGGTTTTACACTGTTAAAAAAAATCTATTTGATATAAATACTGTTCTTTCAATTTTGTTCATCAAATAGTTCTGCATAAAATGTATCATGGTTTCCACAGAAATATGAAACTGTTTTCAACATTGATAATAATAAGAAATGCTTCTTAAGCAGAAAATCAGCATATTAAAATGATTTCTGAAGGATCATGAAGACTGAAAATTCAGCTTTGATCACAGGAATAAATTACAGTTTACTATGACATAAAAAACAGATAGCCTATGATAAAGTTTTACTGTATTTTTGACCAAATAAATGCAGAATATAATTAAAAATCAAAAAATGTTGAACAGTGGGCTAGTGTACAATAGTGCATTTACTATAATTAGGGTAGTTTGGTAAAAAGTCACTGACTAATTACAGGCGAGTTGAGAGCACAAATCACAAAATATTTTAGTGGTCATGAAAATATATTCAGATTTCAGGTTCGGATGAAAATTAGCCTTTGGCAAAATGCGGTTCAATGCATGAAATTCGATATGTTAAAAATTGTACATGATCCCTTTATAAATAAATAAATAACACATAAATAATAATTTAACATATTAATGATGCATTCACCTTATAAATCATGACACACTGCTCTAGCTCAGGAAAGTACATGTAAGTTCAAGTGCATGCTTTTAAAATTAAAAAGTATTGGTATCGGTATTGGTATCGATATCGACGATACTGGCCCTGTATTTTCTTGGTTTCGGATCGATGCTAAATTTTACAGTATCGCCCACCCCTACTCTACTATTGATATGAATTGAATCAGTTTCAATGAATCAGAATGAAATGTGACTCTCGTCTCTGTTTGTCTCGTCCAGCCACCATCACCAGCTCCTCAGAGAATGACGACCGCAGCGGCTCCAGTCTGGAGTGGGGTAAAGAGGGCAGTTTGAGGATCAGCGCTCAGCATGTGCTGGCACAGACGGCCACGCGGGCAGACACGTGCTCTCCGGTGGCCGAGGAAGAAGCGTCAACGTCCGGGACAGTCTCCGTAGCTAAGAAGACTTCCGAGGGACCCGTCCACTATCCCACACAAAACTCGTCCAGTCTGATGATGCCTCGGCCCAACTCAGTCGCAGGTAAGAGAGATCAAAACAACAGCTGATTGTATTTACCATCAGGGTCGTCCTGTGATTCCTGAGGTGATGACTGACACATGACTGCTGGAATGAAGGAAAGCAAAGACTCATGGGAAGACATTGCCACCACTTTAGGAGATTGTGAGAGAGCACATTATCAGAACACACATTCTTTCTCCTGTTGCTCCTTGAGGAAGCAGATACGTCGGGCAGCTGTTGCATGTGTGTGTGTGTGTGTGTGAGTGTTGGCTGGCTTCTGTCTTTAGCATCAGATCCACATTCCTCAGGCTGGTCCGACTGATCATGTGATCTTTCCCACTTCTCTGTCAGTTGGGCGAATCTCGCGAAAACATGTTGCATTTCACACCGAAATCAAGAGAAAGAAATAAGACATTTTTGAACATTAAATATTGCATCGGGACATTATTTTCATGACAATAAAGCACGTTTCTCACAAAAAATACTGTAATGCAAGCAAAGCATTTTCATTGGTGCAATTTGATAAAAATATATTGTTTAAGTCTTTATACATCATATTTGTCGTACTGCATTTAAAGTCAACATGATACACCATTCACAACCATTTTTAATTGGAGAATTAAAAGTTACATTTTAATAAAATATTCTGAATAATTTTCTTTTTCTTTGGAATAATGTGAGACATTTATTCTAAGTATCGTTAGATGCATCAGCACTGTAATACATTCAAATACTACATATTTTTTTAAAGCTTGTTTATAGGAAGTGTATGTACTTTGCACTACTATACCATTTTTGTTATTAGTGAAAAAATCTTTCTTATGTGGCCTGGACATGTTTCATGATTATGATTTTAGAGATTTGTCTTGGTTTTATGTGTTTGGATGATCATGAGGCTTGTAGTTCTCTCTTGCTGGCGACAAACGCTGATGTTTTGATGTCTGCAGAATCAGGTATTGGTGAGAGAGATGAATGTGTGTGTTTGGTTTTGGTATATTTTGATGTGTGTGTATGTTGTGCAAGATAAGGTGCAGAAACACTTCTCATAAAAAGACGCCAGTCATTAAAATGAGCGAGTCGACGTGAAACAATAAAAAAACGGTTGGCATCATAAAGCATGTGCAGTTGTCAAGGTTAGAGTATGTTTTCTTTAGGCAGGTGTGTGTGTGTGTGTGTGTGTGTGTGTGTGTGTGTGTGTGTGTGTGTGTGTGTGTGTGTGTGTGTGTGTGTGTTCAAATCTACATTTTGTACACCTGCTTGCTTTTACTCATTTCACACCCTGTTTGGCCTCAGCGAATAAAGCATTAATCTTTACTGAGCATTTGATAGATCTGTAACCTCACTACTTTCACAGCTGCCGATGTGTTGTTACCACACACACATAACATCTACGGATGGCAACCAGGGAATTTTATGATTCAGGTTCCAATTTACATTCTGCTTAATGATTCTAATACTTTAATGACTCAATTAACAATTATTGTATTCAAAACAAATAACAAATCATTTTAAATGCTTTGGTAGCAGAGTTTTATTTAATTATTTATTTATTACCATCAAATCTGCCCTCTGAATATGTATCTTTAACTACATGTTGTCACATTGATTTAAGCCTTAAATGCAATATAACATTTTGAGTGAGTCAAGAACCACTCGGAATGATTCAGCCAGTGAATAAATCATTAGATCATTTCCAAAGGTACTCAGCATTGATTCCGTGTAGATTAAACATTGACAGAGTATTTTTACGTTCTATCAGCAGAATGCAGACATTCGAAAACCATCTTTCATGAGAGTTTTTTTTTCTAGATACCATATATATATATATATATATATATATATATATATATATATATATATATATATATATATATATATATATATATATATATATATGCACACACACACACACACACATACCGTATTTTCTGGACTATAAGTCGCTCCGGAGTATAAGTCGCATCAGTCAAAAAATGCGTCATGAAGATTAAAAAAACATATATAAGTCGCACTGGACTACAAGTTGCATTTATTTAGAAATTTATTTCACACAAAAAACAATGTTACGGACGGGACAGTTTGCCATTACGGACGTGAGCGCTCTGAAAGCGGCACTAAAAGACTGCTTTAAAACTTTCACAGAGACCTCAAACAGAAAGCACAAAGCCTGTCTTTAAATTTAATTTAATTTTGTATTAATTGTATCTTAATTTTAATCAATATTTCATCAACCAATTGTCTGGATTTAATAAATAAGAATAAATATAGTAGAAATTAGATAATCACGACACGGAGGCGCCGGTGCGTGAACTGGAGCTCGTCTCATAAATGAACTGAAACTCAGCGTATACGGTAGCCTACTTGCCTCACAGACCTGAGACATACATAAAGCTTGAAATGTCTACTTTTAAACAGAACAATTCAAAACGAAAGAAAACAAGACTGTTCTCTGCTTATGTAATCCGTACGAAATGTGCATTTCTCTCTGGCGCGTTCACAACTGCGAAGATCGCGAGTCAGCATCGTCAACTTCATCTTTGCAGCCGACACTGACACAGAAAACACTTGTTTATTAGTAAACAATTAAAATGTCTCCTTGCTATATTTGACATATTCATAATCATTACTTTTGCTGGTTCTTTGTGACAGCTTTTAGGTGCTTTATTGGCAGCGCCACCCTCACATGTTACATGAACGTGTCACCACCCCATCAGCACTGAAAATATGGAGATTTTTTTCTTTTTGGGGGCATTTTGTTTGTGTTCAGGCTTTCTCAGTTGTGTTTAGGTTAATGTTTCAGTTAACAGTTTTTCAGTTGTTTTCAGTTAATTTTTTCAGGGGTAGGCTACAGGAGCAGCATAGAGTACTCTCGCGGCCCTCTCTCAGGACCCTGTTCAAAATCCTGCCGTGCCACAGAGCACCATTTACATAGTTTTATATTAAATTTACATTATATTTGTCTCATATCATATCGTCATATCGATCATTAATGTATATACTAACTTCACCCTGTGCTGCAAGATACATTTAGTTTCAGAAGTTTAGTTTCAAAAATCAGCTGCATGGTTAAAAATTGCTGATGTTATCGGATTTTCAGGTGAGATTCTCAATTAATTCAGTTAATGTACGCCCTGAGGTAAAGTGTTCAGACTGTAGACTCAGCAACGATTGTATTTATTGTACAGGACAATCACAACATAGTATACAGACATTATCTTAATTTCATAATGTCCTTAAACATAATAATATTGCTGGCCATAAACTGAGTGATAAACTAAATCTATGAACAACTGTTCTTCTGAGTTCTTTTCAGTTGATTGAACCAGTTCACAAATCGGCCGAATCAAACAAATGAATCAGTGATTCATTAATGGATTTGTCGGAATCGAAATTTCTGTACCCAGTCATCACAGATGTCTAGAAAGTTCATGGACGTTCATTGGTCAAAAATGAAAAAAAAAAAAAGAATGAAAAAAAGATTAAAAGTCTACAAAAGTTCTCAGATTGACATTGATAGAATATACGCCATTCAAATCCAAGCCGTCAGTGACGATGTCATAATGTGCTGTGGCATTAGAGCTAAGCTTTTACTGGCTGTTCAAACAGGAAGTGCATTGCATTCGCACTATATTTTAATTATTGGTCTGTACAGTATATTTTTGTCCTTTATGGATCTTGACAGCATAAAGTTTGGAACGGCATTATGGTGAATAAATGATGACAATAGTTTTGTGTGTGTGTGTGTGTGTGTGTGTGTGTGATCTGTCCCTTTAAGTGTTCTGGAGTAAATGGTGCTGTCAGTGGAGATGCTGCTTTAGTCATGTCTGTCTGGGATTCTCAACCTCACTGAATAATCATTCCGTTTAATTTCTGAGACCGAACTTCATTTGTGTCCAGGCAACCGATCCATTTACTGGACAGCTCATTAAGACCACACTGAACACACACACACACTCCCTCTCTCTCTCTCTCTCTCTCTCTCTCTCTCTCTCTCTCTCTCTCTCTCTCTCTCTCTCTCTCTCTCTCTCTCTCTCTCTCTCTCTCTCTCTCTCTCTCTCTCTCTCTCTCTCTCTCTCTCTCTCTCTCTCTCTCTCTCTCTCTCTCTCTCTCTCTCTCTATCGCTCTCGCAGAAAACAAAGACCCCATTTTAACTGCTCGCATATTAGAATGAGTCACAAATCTCGCTCATGTCAATCCACGATGGCTCTGCTGCTTCGGCTGATTTTTTTATTTTTTTTTCACATATGAATTTTCATCTTACAGGCGAGAACGTAAGAGCCACACAACAAAGAACTTGATTTTTGAGAGTGTGCAAAACTCTCTGTAATGTAGAGCTAGGCGATATATTGATATTGCCAATAGAAGAAGATGATATTCCCAATATATTTGTAATGTGGTATAAAAATGAGCAACTTTGTGAATATGATTTAAATGTGATGTTTTATTTCGCCATTATCTTCGTAAAGACAGTGTAATTAGATCAGTCTCACGATTTATTCCTTGTCACATGACTCACAAGTGTGACAACGCATGCTTAACGCAACACTTGATTTCTTGCGTTGATGCATTCGGAAATATTTCATAATGCAAAACACTAATGCATCAAGTAATATAAGAGATGGATTCTCAGCATTGCCACAGTGTAGTGGACACTAGCGTTAATTCTGCTTCTGCTGTCATTTCTGCAAACATTTGAAGAGTATCTAGCAAGTTAATTAAGCTGTCAACATTTATTACCTGTCAACACTAACAGTTTATTGCTAGTTGCCTTAATAATAGCACATCTGGTTTGCATCTCCCCCTTGAGTACCATTACAGTAATGCAATAATGCATGTTAAATGTTCAGCAGGTTTGTGCACTTTCAGTGTATTGACTAAACATTTCAGTCTTTCTTTTGTGTGCGGGTGTGGAGTTTGTTTATGGCTTAAGAATGAGTTTTAGTGTCTGTAATTTAAACTTCAATAGAAGAAACAAGTTTTAGAGTCTATAATTTAAACTTCAATAGATGAAACAATATTAGAGTTGGATTCAATTCTGAAATTCATTCCAAAACTGTCTATTGGAATGAATTAATGTTTAATTGGAGATCTGTTGTTTGGTTGTTATGGTTATAATACATCAATATTCAGGTCAAAAGCTGAAAAATGTCAGGATATACAGTTTGGGGTCAGTAAGATTTTAATTTTAATTTGTGAAAAGACTTTCTTGCTCACCAAGCCTGCATTTATATGGTCAAAAATACAATAAAAACAGTAATATTGTAATTATAATCTAAAATAACTGTTTTCTGTGTGAATATATGGTAAAATATATATATTTTTTTTAAATTAATTTATCCCTGTGATTCAAAGCTGAATTTTCAGCATCAGTGCTCCAGTCTTCAGTGTCACATGATCCTTCAGAAATCATTCTAATATGCCGATTTGCGAACAGTTGTGCTGCTTTATATTTTTGTGGGAACCATGATATATTTTTTCAGGATTCTTTGATCAATAGAAGGTGCAAAAGAACAGCATTCTCCAAACTTTTTCATGGTAGTGTATTTTATGGTTGTTTGTGGGACACGTCCACGTTTAATATCTAACATCAGGCGTTTAAAAAAAATAGTAATATTGATTATGATTCTTGTCTTTGCAAACAGCACTAACAAGCTTAAACAGTGAATACACACACCAACTGTCGGCACTATGTGAGTTTAATTAGAATCAAGAAAGCAAAGAGCTCAAGTTAATTAAGCTGATTTGCTATTTAAAATGTGGAAAATGGAAAACAAAGTGTCGTTTACGGCACGAGCACACGGCAGCTGGACATGTTGCCATGCGGATCCCCACAAACAATTATCAGACCAATCAGACCAAAGCCAGGTCTGTGCTGTTCTTGCTGGTAGGTCTATTCGATCGCCCTCTTAATGACCGTGAGCCTCCAAAAATAACGGACATAAATCTATAATTGTATTATCGCACAGCAGGACACGTCTGCAGAACATCTCTCCTCACCTTCTGCACGCCAAGTGTGCTCACCGTCTGAAATACAGACGAGAAGCGGCAGACGGGATGGCATGTATGATCTTAAATTAAAAAAATAGTGCTGAAGGAAGATTTGAAGAATTTTCACGCTGATCACGCATGACAGATGATGGTCAAGTCAAGTCACATTTATTTCTACTGCGCTTTATCCACATTATTCCTATGATACTTTGCGTGAATTATGGGTGTAACTTCCGTTAAGCTGTAAGCAATCAGTGAAAGACTAGCTGTAAGGACGTACAGTAATAATATATTTTTATTTTTTTAAACTGTGTATAATGACATTACATTATTCTACTCACCCTTTAGCCATTGAACATTAAAAGGACATTTAAAAGTGTAAAAGCATCAACAAGGTACTTTCAACAGACCATGAATAACCCAAAAGTGTGAATCTTTCCAAAGCAAAATCGGACGGTTAAATATCACTGTGGTAATCTGTATTATGTAACATACGTTGCCTTAAAAAAAAAAAAAAAAATATATATATATATATATATATATATATATATATATATATATATATATATATATATATATATATATATATATATATATATATATATATATATATTTATTTATTTCAGCATTGCGTGATATTTCAAAGTGATTTCAGTCATTTTTTCAGATAATAAATTGTATTTACCTGTAAAAACAAACCTGGAAAGAGACGTGAGGATTTGGGGAGATAAAAAGAGAGATTCTTTGTGCATTCCAGTGAATTATTAATAGCATATATCATAAATTAAATGGGAGAACAGACCACAAATGTGCAGTATATGTTGACCTTTTTCATACTATTACAGCGAAATGCAAAAGGAAAACCTTAAATAATCATGAGGAAAAGAAAGCAGCGATTGAAATGAGCTCTTGCCATAGATATTCTTGTTATAACATGTCACGTTAAAATATTAAGTGTTACGTTATTCTCATGTTATTCTTAAATAAATCATGAAGGAAAACTGACAGCTCATCCAGTCAAACTGACGGATCAGCTTTATAAATCTTATGATTTGAAATGATTCGTTTCAGTCTTTTTGAATGGAAGTTCCCCAAACCGGAAGTGCCACTCATAATTCAAAACGCAGTAAGATCGTCAGAAATAAGGTGGATACAACACAGATTGTCTCAAAGCAACTTCACAGTAGTAAATAAAGATGGTGCCATTATTCAGTGTCCACAATTCAGTTTGAGTTTTGTTCTCATCTGATAGTGTCAGTGCAGCCAAACTGAATATTAAAAGTGGTTTAAAAATGTATTTTAAACCTCTGATTTAAGATGATAGGAAATATGTCTGTCAAGCTCCAGAAAGCATCTAAAATGTCTCCTTTTGTGTTTTGGTGAAGTACTTCTTAAAGGCCGAACTTTGAGTGGTGAAAAGTAAGTGCTGTGTAATAATATATCAGGGCTGTTTGGTTGAATCAGTGCAGAAGTGGAGGGTTTGCAAGTGTTTTTACATATCAAACCCTCTGTCGCTCCTCACAGGACTTGTACTGATATGAGGCAGCAGTTAGGAAGCATCTATGCCTACGTCATTCCCTCTCTTTCGCTTTTACACTCTCTTTCTCAGAAGATGAAGAGACCGAGGCAGATGGTGTTTCGGCGAGAGATGAAATTCTGCCGTTCTTCTTATTTGCTCTGTGGTCTTCGGAGACTCGGCAGAAGCGCATGCTTAAGATTTCATCTGCTGTGCGGAGGCATCAGTCCAGAAACTTTAGAGCATCTTTAATCCATCCGTCCAGATGGTTCTGCACACATGGGGCCGGCCACTATTCACAATTTTAAGAACTGGCCCCTGTTCAATTCATCAGTGGGGATTTGAATTGGATTGAATTGAATTGGTCACATCGCACAGGATGTTGAATATGAGTTATAATTGAAAGGACAGGAAGGAGAATTTGCTGAATCACAATTAAAAGACGTTCAACACAGTCGCAGCAGAGGAGTTCATTAATCCAACATAATTGACAATCAAATCTACTGATTAGACTTATTTTTTCAGCACTCTCAAAACAAATTGCCATACAACTTCACAACATAACTTTTTATCTATGTATATATTTATAATAATATAAAATGAAAATGATTCATTATATATATACATATATATACATGCGTACATACAGGGGTTGGACAATAAAACTGAAACACCTGGTTTTAGAGCTCAATAATTTATTAGTATGATGTAGGGCCTCCTTTTGCGGCCAATACAGCATCAATTCATCTAGGGAATGACAGATACTAGTCCTTCACGGTGGCTTGAGGGATTTTAAGCCATTCCTCTTCCAGAACAGTGTCCGGGTCACTATGTGATGCTGGTGGAGGAACCGTTTTCTGACTTTATCCTCAAAAGTGGCCTAAAAATATTTTAGATCTGGTAGCTGTGCAGGCCATGGGAGATGTTCAACTTCACTTTCATAATAATAATAATAATACATTTTATTTAAAGGCGCCTTTCTCTGCACTCAAGGACACCGTACAGGGATACATAAGACATTTAAAAGCAGCAAAAAATAAAGAATAGACCAACAACAACAGAAAGAGGCAGAGCAATTGACATCAAGTGAGATGGGCAGTTTTAAACAGATGTGTTTTGAGTTGCAATTTGAAATGGGAGAATGAATCGATGTTTCTGAGTTGGGGTGGTAATGGTTTCATGTTCATCATCCATTCTGTTACAAGTCTTGCTGTGCGTATTGGTGCATTATCAAGCTAAAACAAGGCACCTCCTTCAGGGTACAATGTTTAAGCCGTTCGGTGCACTTGGCCCTCCGGAACTGTTCGGTAGTCCTTGGCAGTGCCACAGTATCAATGCCATGATATTGCAGCCCAAACCATCACTGATCCACCGTTGTGCTTCACTCTGGGATCCGCCAATATCTGTTACACCTCTGTGCTTCTCCACACCGTAACTCACACAGACGTATGAGAAAGACACATTCGAGACAATACATGTTTCACATTGTCCACAGCCCAAGATTCGCACTGTTGGCACCAATGAAACCAACATTTCGCATTGGCACGAGTGACCAAAAGTTTGGCTATAGCAGCCCATGGAGCTCCGGACGAAGACTTTTGGTGGAAACAGGAGAGCCAAGGTGCACATTTAATTCTGCAGTGAGTTGGGCAGCTGTGGTTTAAGGTTTTTTTTTTTGTTGTTTTTGGGATACAATTGACCCTTCGCAGGGAGTTTGATTGACAGGCGATCTGACCAATCATAATCCGCCATCCTCCGAATCCGCCATTTTTGTCCGACAAAGCAGTCAGGAGAGTTAGTAGATTAACGTTAGAGGATTTGAACTTGAAAAACGGAGTGTACTGACGTCCGCGGTTAAAACAACATTCCTTCTGATGTTCTTTTTTTAATGTTTATTTGATGCTATAAATGAACTAGAGGGAAGAGATGATCGGTTCACGAGCAGCTTTAACTGAGCGATCTGTCACGACACATTAAAGAGCCACAAAACGGTATTAGCTGTTTAAATTTCTTAAAAAAATTACCAAATTTGAAAGTTGAAAGTTTCATATCATAAGTAACCTGGTCTGTCCTGTCTGTCAGTGTGTTGTCAGTGTCCTCTCTGCTCCGTGATGTATTGTTCACTGCGTGAGAACATGGTGTGGCATGAGAGAGGCGTGGCTTGTCGGACATAGCAACAGTAACTAAAGGAGGCGGGTCTTTGCAAACGGTCATTCGGGTTGGTACCTGGACATCCCTTTCAGACTGCTTCCTCTTGCTTCGACAGTTACTCTTCTTGGATGTGGTTCGTCTTTGGTGGTGGTATGTCAACATTTACACTGGAAACCAAAGCTTTTGATACACAACAAAGACTGGTCACAGGTGAGCCAGTGAGATGTGCACCAACAATTTGTCCTCTTCTGAACTCTATGTCTCCCATTATGTTGTGTTGATTGCAATATGTCATGCACAGCTGTGCTATTGCTCTGCTGATTCAACCTTCACACTCTTCTCTTACTGATGGAATGTAAAATCAGTGAATATTGGATAGACAGCGCATATATAACACTTTATCGGCCAGTGTTTCAGTTTCATTGTCCGACCCCTGTACATGATATTCAAGTCAGGTGATTAAGCTAATCAGGGAGGAAGATTAAGTTCATCTTGGTGCTTCAACTGTACAGGTTTTATGATCATAACACCATCTTTTTCACATTTTAGTTTTTAATTTTTTAACCACTGTAGCTCTTTTAATTGATGTTAGCTCTGTGAAGTTTTCTGTCAGTTTTTGTGTAAACGTGGTTTTCAGGGTGAGTATTGAGGTTTGCTGACACTCCTGTTCTGTGTTGTTTGGTCACTATCCTTCTTAGTGTTCAACATTTGCCATCATTCACATTCAGGTTTTCCCCTTTATTCTTCTTCACTATGAAATGCATTATTATAAACTAAATTGACTGTCATTAAAACTCTACAGGCTTAAATTAAAATTTGAATTGCAGAACAGCTCGACACAGCTCAGCTCAAATTGAACTCAAATTAAGAAACTTTTTTTAAACCCTGTTCTCTATTCAGGCCAGAACGCTTCTCAAGCCTCAGAGTGAGCTCTCAGTGCGTCACATGTACAGGTGGCTGGTCTTCTGCACGGATCACTTGTGTTGTGTTTTGTGGACTCAGAGGTTGGGTTGGGTTTGTGGGTAAATGTCTCACTCTGTGGCTGTGGCTGCTGTCCCAGGAAATGACACGTGCCGTGCACATTTACATTGTTTGTGGCTTGTCTTTTTCCTGACAGCTGGTGGATCCAGAACAGAGCGCTCACTCTGGTGACAGTGCATCTGGAATCACTGGTGTCTTCAGCTGTGGCCGCTTCTGTTCAGCTCGACTGAACCGCTGCTTTTTCAGTTTTAGATTCACCAGAAAACATAAATTATTTATCTCTTATTTATTCAGCCTTTTTTCAACATCTATCGATCTATCTATCTATCTATCTATCTATCTATCTATCTATCTATCTAGCTATCTAGCTATCTATCGATCTATCTATAGATCTATCGATCTATCCGAGAAACATTATTTCAATCAAACAATAATTTTGCCGTTTTATGGCAAAAATAAAAAGCCAAATGGTTCTAAAATAGACTTTGTGTTTTTTTTTTTTAACACAAAATATGTTTTTTCTTTTGAATTCTGCCCCTGGCGTGTTTTAAAGAGATTCAACCGTATTGATATTTTTGTTGGCAGCATGAATGTGGCACTTATTATTTTATAATATTACTATTTGTTGCCTCCCCATCTCCTCTGAAAAACATACTTCATAACCTGTCATGGTGGTTTTTATGAAGAACTCCATGTATCTAATTTCATGGTTTGTTTTAAGCGAAAGGTTGATAATCTTGTCATATTTAGTGTCACCACATGCTTTCCCATCTCTCTCTGTTTTTTTGCTCGTAAAGATGTTTAGTTGCATGACCGTCATCATCTTCACTGTTTAAAGATCACATTTGGCTATAATTTGTAGAAGATTTTTTAATTTTTGTGCATCAGAAGTAGATTGCTCCTATTTGCGACTTGTTGCACGTTGACAGTTTCTATTTCTGATGCGGTACAGGCCTATTCTGGTTATTTTATCCATATATATATATACACCGGGTTGGACCCCCTTTTGCCTTCAGAACTGCATTAATTCTTTGGCATGGATTCAACAAGGCACTGGAAACATTCCTCAGAGATTTTGGTCCATATTGACATGATCGCATCACACAGTTGCTGCAGATTTGTCAGCTGAACATCCATGATGTGAATCTCCTCTTCCTCTGGACTGAGATCTGGTGACTGTGGAGGCCGTTTGAGTTTAGTGAACTCACTGTCATGTTCAAGAAACCAGTTTGAGATGATTCAAGCTTTGGGACATGCCGTGTTATCCTACTGGAAGTAGCCATCAGAAGAAGAGTCCACTGTGGTCATAAAGAGATGGACATGATCAGCAACAATACTCAAAGTGTGCCAAGAAAATACATAACACACCCCTACACCAGCAGCAGCCTGAACTTCTGATATAAGTCAGGATGGATCCATGCTTTCATGCTGTTTATGGCAAATTCTGACCCGACCATCTGAATGTCGCAGCAGAAATCGACACTCGTCAGACCAGGCAACGTTTTTCCAGTCTTCTATTGTCCAGGTTTGGTGAGCCTGTGTGAATTGAAGCCTCAGTTTCCAGTTCTTCTGCTGCTGTAGTCACTCTGCTTCAAGGTTTGACGTGTTGTTCGTTCAGAGATGCTCTTCTCTTGTTCTAACAAGTGCTTGAGTTACTGTTGCCTTTCTGTCAGCTTTACCCAGTCTGGTCATTCTCCTCTGACCTCCGGCATCAACAAGGCATTTTCTCACACAGAACTGCCGCTCAATAGATATTTTCTCTTTTTCAGATCATTCTCTGTAAACCCTAGAGATGGTTATGAGTGAAAATCCCAGTAGATACTCAGACCAGCCCGTCTGGCAGCAACAACCATGACACGTTCAAAGTCACTTACTGTACATCACATTTCTTCCCCATTCTGATGCTCAGTTTAAACTTTAGCAGATCGTCTTGATCATGTCTACATGCCTAAATGCATTGAGTTGATGCCATGTGATTGGCTGATTAGATATATATAATAATGAAAGTATACCTAATATACCTAATGCATAAGTGTAAATGAATTTGTGATTTATATATTGCTTGCAAATAGTCAGAATACACAGTAAATATTGTTGTAGTTACTGAGCTAAAGCCAATACTAACCAGCCAAACCTTTACCCCGTGTGTTGTTTGTTTGTTAACATCACTCATTAATGCTGTAACAACACAGAGTCCTGAGGGTCTGACTTAGTGTTGTTGTTTCTTCAAGATCGATTAGCTTCATCCCCGATGGTGCGGTCTGACCCTGTGTCTCAACAGACTCGACTTATGAACATGAATCAAGCGTGTTAATAAACATCACTCCGAGATGCATGAACAGCACCCGGCTCAATGGGACCACTTGTTTGACCTGATGATTATTCAAGTGATGACATCATCTGGGATATGCATATTTATCAATGGGCTCCTTTCAGTAAACAAGGCAACAGCAGATTACTGGTCTGTCTGCAGGGGAATAGGGTGTAATCTGTGGAGCTGGTCACGGGCCAGTCTTCTACTAAAGCTGGTCTGATTAGATTTCTCTCTCAGCGAGGTTTAGCTCTGCCACTGTGGAATGATTCACTGTTTATCAGCCATTTTTATTGGAGCCCAAGCACACAGACACACACACACACACATGCAGATGCAAAAACGTTCAGGTTTTAAAACACAGATGGGTTATCCATACGCATTCTCCTGTTGTGCATCAGATATACGGAGGTGCCTTGACCAGTGGAGTCACAGTGTAAACTAGATTTACATTTCTAAAGGCAACAGCAGGGCTTGTGCGGGAGTGAAAGAATAGTGGTGAAGTTTTAAGTAAGTTTAAGAATTAGTCTTTGGTTCTGTGTAAATGAAATGCTGTAGCAGAGGAACTTTTTTCCGCCCACGTCCCTGTCAGCAGATATTAAAATATGTAGAGTACTAGTCTCCTGTAACTCTCTTGGCTCATGGTAAAAGCACAGTTCTGCTATACTTTGCTATAATTTTAGCACCTGATATTATTTCAAACAGGTAAAGCTGCTTTTTCCATAAGGGTTGTGCTCACCTTGAATTTGAATTTAAGGGTCTAAACTTTGAATTTGAATGTAGGGAAGTACATTAACATTGAATTGAAAGTCAAAGAAATGCATGTAACTGTGATTTTCATAAACTATATAAAAGAAAAGTTTTTACTTACTAAAGGTTAATGTTACCTTGACAAAACTTGTTTCAAGATTTAAAAATCCTTCTATACACCCATCCATCTATCTTGATGAAATGTATAACCTGAATACACATTTCTTTTATCAAATAATCTAGATAGATTTAATGTATTTTTATACATATTAATATTAAAATGTTAATGGGAGAATATGCTCAGATGTAGGCCTTAAAGGGATAGTTCGGCCAAAAATGATATTAAACCCATGATTTACTCACCCTCAAGCCGTTCGAGATACATATGTCAATAATTTTTCAGACGAACACATTTTCAGTTTTTTTAGAAAATGTCTTAGATCTTTCAGTGGTTATAATGTGAAGCTATGGGGTCCACCTCCTTCAAGTCCCAAAAATGTGCATGCATCCTTCACAAAAGTAATCCATCAGCCAGTTATTTTCATTTATAAAGTTTTAAATATGTATATTTTTACGACAAAACCGCACGGATTAGCCTCAGAAGGCCTTCGTTTATCCCCCTGGAGCCGGATGGATTACTTTTGTGAAGGATGCATGCACATTTTTGGGACTTGAAGGAGGTGGACCCCCATAACTTCACATTATAACCACTGAAAGATCTAAGACATTTTCTAAAATAACTGAAAATGTGTTCGTCTGAAAAATGATTGACATATGCATCTCGAACGGCTTGAGGGTGAGTAAATCATGGGTTTAATATCATTTTTGGCTAAACTATCCCTTTAATATAGCATCTCAATGCCAAATCAGTGAAGAACATGCAAGGCTGCACACCTCATGCACATCTGCATAGGATCAGTTTATGAACCCATACGTTGTAAACCCCTGACTCGTGAATTTCAATTAGGTGACATGGCATTACCTAGCAATGTGAGATAATTAATATTCATGACCAGCCAGAACACCCCGGTACATCTTACATCTTAGTGACTGCCTAATGATTCTCTACCAACCTATTCTCTAACACCCTAGCAACACCTTAGCAACATGATAGAACACTCTAGAAAAATTACACAGTGCACCTTTAATTAAAATTAGCGAAGAAAATAAGTAACTTTAACTTGGCCAGTTAAAGTTTGTTGAGTAATTTCTACTTAGTTGAAGTTTACTTTGCAATACTCTGTTTCAAGTAAATTAAAACATCTAAGTAAACAATACAGAGTAGATATTATGTAGAAAACACATAATAACAGTAATGTGGTACCACCTGAATACAGAGACCTCGACGTTTGGTACACAGTACACAATAACAGTAATATTCAATGGACATTTGTAAGCTCCAGATGTCACAAAACCTTAAGTTACTAAACCTAAGAACAAAAGCAATGATAAACAGTGTAAATACAGCTGGAAAACAGTGAAAATGCAACCTTATTAATAAGTACATGATGGGAACACCAGTATCAGAAAGTAGAGTGGGTTTTGCTTAATTTTATAATGTTGATATTTACACTCTAATTTCTACAAGCTTGAAATCTTGCCTGAACGTGTTTATGCAGGTAAAAATTTTCATTTAAAATTTTTTTTTTGTACTATTGACCACAGAATAATTTTTTTATGAGCGATGCTGTTTAAAGCTGAAAGGGGCGCAGCTGATTCTCACTGTCTCCACACCTCCCTTCGTCACCCGTCTCCTCAATGACGGCTCCCTCCTCTCTTCATTCAGTTCTTCGCCTGTTTTATTAGCTTTCTTTCTCTTTCTTCGGGAGGATCATAGATTATTTCTCCCCCGGCTGCCCGCTTCAAACTGTAATCAGCCGCTCTGTAGGAGAGGAGAGAGAGAGAGAGAGACCTCCTCTGTTTCATCCCTCTCCGGTTTTCATTTGGATTGCGGAGCGGAGAGCTGCGGCAGGGATTTTTCTCTGATGCTTTGTGGATGCGTTGAGGGATGCAGTGAAGCCGTTCACCAGTTGAATGCGGTGTGTGTGAACATGGAGGTATCCTGAGGAGAGAGAGAGAGAGAGAGAAACAGAGGTTTGCAGGGCTGCGTCTGTCTGTGCCTGAAGAACGAGTCCGCATGCACCTCAGTCTGTGAGTACCGAGAGCTTCGGTGGAAAGTAGTCTCAGAGCAAACAGGTTGCTGGTGCTTTAGTTTCAGACGGGGATGCATGGATGCACATTAGAGGCCGTACACTGAAATAACACGTTTGAAGAACGTGAAATATTGCACAATTTAACTTTTGCATTGAGTTGTCTTTCTTTTTCAGAACAATTCTTTTAAACGGGTTATGACTCTGATTGTTTAGTCTGTCTGTGTGTGTGTGTGTGTGTGTGTGTGTTTGCTCAGTGACCTGGTTCTGTTTGCCCATTCATTCTTTACAGTGTTTATTATAGTCGCTGCTCGTGATTTGCATTCAGGATGATGTCATCTTTCTCTCTACACAGTTCCTCGTTTATGTCAGACAGGTCATTGCCAATGCTGCGGTCAGCGACCTTTAACCCAGCGACCTTTAACTTGTCAGTTTGTCTAATTCTTTTCCTCCAATGAGCGTGCATGTTCTTAACCTGATTATGCTTAATAAGCCGACAATGCACGTGGTCATGTAAATGCATTAACCCGTTTTCCTTTATCAGAGTAAGGTCATAAATAACTTAAGCATAAACCGATCAACACAGCCAGATCTCCCTGATTTCGCCGGCTTGAAAACACATTAACCCGTCTTCCGTCGGCTTATTAAAGTGCTCATGAGGGATACGTGACAGGAAAGTGTCCTTACTGCGGATTTAAGTGCATGCAGACAGAGCGAGTGTTTCACAGTAAGGGAGGAGGACATGTATCGCAAACTCCGACTCGAGAAATGATCGAAATGTGTTCTCATCTCATGCAGAAGTGGTACAGTCAGAATATTGCATCTGTAACTGCAGGAGAGGTGAATATGAGTCTCCATCACGACTGCCATGACACATGAAATACTCAGAGACAGATACACGAATGGTTAGGTTTTGATGTCACTATGGTGGAATAACCTGATTTATTAATAAAGTCTTGCATTTGCCGGGATATCGGATCGCAGGTAAAACGGGACAACGGGTTAATTCAATAAGCTGATTTTTGGAAGTTATTATCAGTGTATTGGTCTGCATCTAAATGTGCTTAATGTTGGATGGAGTGAAAACCTTTTGATTTTTGCAATTCTCTGTTTTTCAGCAACAAGCTCCACTAAGCTGGAGGATCTGAGCTATCTTGATGAACAGCGAAACACCCCCCTGCGCACGTCCATCCGCCTGCCCTGGCACAACACCGGGGGCAGAGCTACACACGACAAAGGTACAGTCACAATCCCATCATGTGTGCTTGGTTTTTCTCTTTACTTCTTTAACAATGTCATGAACCTTATGAATGTTTTCACCCCAAAATCAACACTTTACAATAAGGTTTCATTAGTTAACATGAACTAATAATGAACTGCACTTCTACGGCATTTATTAATCTTTGTTAATGTAAATTTTAATTTCATTTACTAATACATTATTAAAATCAAGATTTTGTATTTGTTAATATTAGTTAATACACTGTTAAACGAACATGAGATAACAACGAACAGCTGTATTTTTATTAACTAATGTTAATAAAGATGAACAGTACAGTCACAAATGTATTGCTCACTGTTAGTCCATGTTCGTTAATACATTAACTAATGTTAATAATTGAAACCTTATTGTAAAGTGTTTCCGAAAAAAGCGTAGCATTAAAAAAAATGAAGCCAATTTTTAGGATAATTAGTTTTTTTTCTGTCATAATTTGCATGTTAGTTATTCACATTTTCAATATATATTTATGGTTCATGATTTGTTGTTCTGCCTTTATGCTGATTTAAACAAAGGTGTTTTTTTAGACGACACCTTATTGCACTTTATAAATAGTTTAAATTGTCATGAATAATTATTTGATTCCGATATAACTTTTGTAAGTTAAATGTAGATTACTGTTTTGATCATGTTTTAAATTAGCAGTTCAAAAACGCATTGGATTGAGGTATACTAGCTAGTATGGCTGTCACTAATGATTATTTGGATAATTGAGTAATTGGTCGATTATTTTGACGATTAATCGAGTAATCAGTAAAAATGTGGTAATAAAAATAGACCTAAGCAAACAATAGCTTTTAAAATGACTTAAAAATACATATATAATAACAATGAGGCAATAATAATTGGTTCAAATAAAGTATCAAAAGAAAGTGATCATAAGGTTTTATTGAACAACATTGTTAAAAAGCATAATGTGATATACATAATATAAACATAATATCTTATGTTTATTCATAATATCTTCTGTGCATTACACAACTCAGTGCCTTCATGCAGTTAATTAATCAAAAGCATTGCTATGGTCGATATGACGATGGTTTTAATTCGATCAATAATCGTCTGATAAATATCGTTGGCCGGTGTGTTTTTTGGTGTGTGTTTATTTATTTATTTATTCATTGTGATAATTGTGAAATAAGATTTGACCCAAACATGTAATTGACCGGATTGGAGATATTCACCCTTGTACAATCTGAAACAGTTAGGTGCTCTTTTGATTTGTTTTTTGTAAGAGCTTATATAATGTTTAGATTGAGACATTTCCGTATAGACCCGTTTACCCACTCAGGATTTGAATGTGAATAAGGAAACACTCTCCATACACTTCCTGTGGTGAAAAGAAGTGTTTTAAATAGTTAAGTCCATTAATAATGCAAGAGAACATCTTTAAATACATGTGTTTTTCCTCTCAGTCCGTCTGTTTGTCTCTTTCTCTTATATAAACGCTTGTGTACCCCGAGGGTCGAGCTAATGTGTGTTCTGCAGGAGCGGCTGCGTGTGTGTCAGTGTTGAGCTGCTATTCTGACCTTGTTGAATGTTCAAATGAATAATGAGATTCAATCAGCCAATGGCAGAGATTCATCAGCTCTGATCGGTGCAGGATTCACCTCGAGTGATTTTTAGTCCAGTTTCTACAGGCCATGTAGTGTCAGGTGTGTGAGGGTTGAGAGTGTTTTCATGCAGGTGTTGGATTCCAAAAAGACTCAATTTCATCTGAAATGCAGTTATGACTAGTGTTGTTTTTGGCGGCCTGTTTTAATTTTAGTTTTAGTCTAGTCTTTGTGTCAAGCTGTCATTTTAGTTTTTATTAGTTTTTGTCACGTTCGTACTCTTTTTAGTCTAGTCAAGTTTCAGTCGACTAAAAGTCTGAGCATTTTAGTCTTATTTTAGTCAGAATTATCCATGACTATTTTCGTCTAGTTTTAGTTGACGAAAACTGATGACATTTAGTCTAGTTTTAGTCAATAAAAATTGTATTTTAGTCTCTTTTTAGTAATGCAATTCTACAGGGTGGGCCATTTATATGGATACACCGTAATAACATGGGAATGGTTGGTGATATTAAAGTCCTGTTTGTGGCACATTAGTATATGTCATGGTCACCACCCATCTTGAGGAGTTTGCCCCCTCACATATACTAATGTGCCACAAACAGGACTTTAATATCACCAACCATTCCCATGTTATTACGGTGTATCCATATAAATGGCCCACCCTGTATTTAACCCAGTCAATATAGTACAAGTACCTAGTAGTATAGACATAACCAAAATTTTCTTTTAGCCAAAGCCATTTCAAACAAGGGTATCTTATTATATTATTGTTACCTTATAGACTCAAGAATACATCCATTCCAGACACGGAAGACGCTCTGATTTGAATTTACAACATATTTATTTTACCAACCAAACATGTTAGAAGTACGTTACACACACATAAATGACCGCATTTCTCCCCATCTTTTTCCACAACTCATTCCGTTTTCTTTTCCGACTTCTATGTAATGAAAGTTTTTCCAAATGTCGACTAAACGAGACGAAATAACGTTAGAAAATTTTCGTCTCGTCAATTTATCCAGAATCCTGCAGCTCTACCAGCATCATATCTGTTTTTTTCTTTATTATTTTCTTTTATTTTGTTTTGTTTTATTTATTTATTTTTACTGCACAGGCTTGTTATCAGGCTGTCTATGATATTTTTTTTTTCTTTCTGGTGCATTTTAAGATTTCACATGAACTCGGAGATGTTTTTCTGAACTTCTGTAAAATATTCTTGTTTGAAAAGGAGGAATCATCAGTGTGATCATAATATGACAATGGCCAGAGCTTCATGTTCTTCTAGAAGTTACTTAAGTGGAGTGTTCTACAAAGTAAAGTGGCCAGTAATCTGCCTTAATGTAAATAACACACAATCATCTTTATTAAAAGTATTAATTATCTTACCAGTGCTGATGGCGCTCTCTCTCCCATTGCAGTCTTTGATCTTGAAATTAGCTGATGATAAATAAAACGCAGCTCATGTCTGCTACTTTCATTGACGTGAACTCCGTTAAATTTGCATATTGCACAGGAATTGAAGATCGTATTTATATTCGTTTTGCGGAGACACATTTATGTGGCCAAGTGTAAATGGAACAGTTCAACAAATCCGAAAAAATTAAATAAAATCACATTCATGTCTTCATCCGAATTGATTTTCTCGCTTACTCAGAGAGCTTCGCTACTTAATAGCAACTCAAACGGCCTTACCAAGCACTTGACATCTTTATTTTATGTCAAAGATGCCCTAATGTTTGAGAAACACTATGATAAAAGTTCATATATGACACTAATGTGACCCATCAACACAAACAGTTTACAGTTTACTGCCACTGGCTGAGCGGATCCCATTCATATTCACACAAACAGCTACTAAAAGTGATGAAAATTCATAATTTAATGTCACAGTGCTATATTATGTGATCATTGTGTTATATATTTTGTATCATGCACAATAAAAACTCACTCAGGGGCGACATTTGAGAGTTTTGTAACATTAGCTGCAGGAAAATAGCTTTTTATGAAGTGTTATCCTTCCTTCTAAGGTCTAGTCTGTGGCAGACTAGCATAGGACATGAAGATAAAGCCTAAACTAAGACAAACCACATGCATGTAACATGCCTGATTTGTTTGCATATGATTAAACCTGTGTGTTGTGTGTTTTGCAGCTCGCTTTGCTCCGTACAAGCCCACTGACATCATGCTCAAGCCACTGCTGTTCGAGGTTCCCAGCATCACCACTGACTCAGTGTTCGTGGGCCGCGATTGGCTGTTCCAGCAGCTCGAGGATGACTTGAGGCCCAGCGAATCAGGCGAGAGCTCCGGGTCCATCCTCGTAGGCAACGTGGGCTTCGGCAAAACCGCCGTCATCTCCCGCCTGGTGGCCCTCAGTTGCCATGGCGGCCGCATGCGACAGATCGCATCCAACAGCCCGAGCGCATCTCCGAAAAGTGAGTCCTGAACATTGATTCACAACACACATGCTCACAGGCCTGAGTCTGGAAAGAGCAGCGATGCATTGTTCATGAAATGCACGGAGACCATTCTTACATAAATTGTTGCGTTGAATTAAATGAGACAGTTTACATAAGAATGGTTTTATGAACAAATGCATTCTAATGCATTCATACCTTCAAATTATGAATTTGAAATGTTTGGGGTTGGTAAGATTTTTTTTTTTGTTTTTGAAAGAAGTTTGATTAAAAAAGACTGTTTTCTATGTGAATATATATTTTGAAATATAATCTATTCCTGTGATCAAAGCTGAATCTTCAGCATCATTACTCCAGTCTTCAGTGTCACATGATCCTTCAGAAATCATTCTCATATGCTGATTTGCTGCTCAAGGTTATTATCAACAGTTGTGATACTTAATATTTTGTAGAAACCGTGATTTTTTTTTTTTTTTCAGGATTCGTTGATGAATTGAAAGACATTTTTTTGATTTAGAAATCTTTTGTAACATTATAAATGTCTTAACTGTAACTTTTGATCAATTTAATGTGCCCTTGCAGAATATATACTGTAAGAAATATACATTTCTTAAAAAAACATTATTGACCATTGAAACTTAGTGTATTTCAATCTCAATTTAACAATCATAACAATTCTATTAACACATAATTCTTGATTTTTCTGTGAGGCATTTAATCTACGACATGATACATGCGCAGATTGCGCACCATATGTGCGTTTACACAGCCTTTTTAAATGCAAGAAACAATAAATTATGGTGTTTGTGTATTGATTTTTTGATTATTGAACAACAGCTGGTGATGTTTGTGCTCGTGTGGATATTGTCCAGGTGGGGAGCCGAGTTCAGATCTGCCTATGAGTCAACCGCCTCAGCCGACCCCCCCGCCCAGCGCCACCAACACCCTGCGCACCAGCAGCTGTCCCAGCACACCTGAGCTCCAGCGGCGCCGCGAGGAGGCCGTCAGACGTCTGGCTGCAAAGGTACTCGCACACAAACCTTTTCATCAGGAACGAGATTCAAGCTGGCTTTGCTCACATAAGCATCATAACTCCATTTGTAGGACTGAATAGCCATGACATGTTTGTGATGATCTTGCTGGTAACAAAATTAATCAGCATTGTGAATATTATAATAAATTTAATGCACTTTTTTGGCCATTTATTAGACTCATTTCACAATCCTTAATTGTCTTGTGACTCATGAGCATGAGAGTGTTTTAATGGTATCTCATTTAAACTAAAAGCAGCATTTGATTTCGTAAGTTTGATTCATTTTTTTAACTCTACATTTGTGCAGTAATACTTTAAAGATCATTTTCATTCATGGAGATAACAGAGAAAATATGCCAGGCTTTATTGGAGGATTTCTGTCACCTGGTGGAAAACTAACACTTTTAATACGAAAATTACATTAAATTACCACTATAACCAGTAGATGGCTGCAGAGGATCATTCATATTAGCTCATTCCCTTTTATAGTTATTTTTGCTTGTTTTGCTTTTTGGATTTATTTTATTATTATATTGATTCATTTCAGGGAATCGGTTCAGAATGTCCCGTATTGATGAATTGATTTCATCAGAACTCTGATTCAGTGATTAATTTGCATCTTCATTCACTCTGTTTGGCATTTTTTTGTGCATTGAAATGTTTTAGTAAAAGTATAGTTTGGTAAATACTGCTATCTGTTTTATTATATTGGTGCATATAAAAGAACATGAATAACCTAGATCTGTAACAGCCACTCCATAATTTCATTTTCTGTTAGTAAATGAGCTGTATGCTGAGAGAATGTTGGCTGAAGCTCGTGTTTCAGGACTGATGCATACATATTTACCCGCATCAACCAAAACAAAGCTTGAAATCCAGTCCATGTTGATTTGACACATTCCAGCATTGATTGTTGATTAGTATATAAACTGTGGTCATTAGACAGAATCCTCCCAGAGGAGCAACTAAGCCTTATCTTTTAGCTGTGTATGTATAGAACGCTTCACACAGGCGTGTATTGAAGTGGGCGGCTCATTCGCTGGATCTCTCAGCTGCGGTCCTAATGAAACCGCACAGGTGTGCTGGAGCCGAATCACAGGTGCAGGGTCACGACCTCTGCCTGATCTACAGTGCTGACAGCGTCTAATGTAAGACGTGTGTGTCACAATTGATGAACTAGTTTATTAATCAGTGAACATGTTGATTATCTTTTTATTTACATTGTGCCTATTGAAGAATGTTTGCCGGGGGTCAAAATTAATTAATAAAATTTGACATCAATGGATATTGTTTTGTTCAAAATTTTTGGCCTTCCTTGACATTAATGACAGCAGATGGAATTTAATATCTTTGAGAGCCTCTCAAAGAGAACAAGCACATCCATCTACTATACTATAATGAAATATGTGTATAGAATATATTTAATTTAATCAAAATACTTTTACCGGTACATTTATATGGCCTTCAATGGCTAAAATGCTTTTTTATGTCAAGTCAAATTTGCCTAGCACTATTCATAGCACACATTGTTTCAAAGCAGCTTTACAGAAAATCATAAAGTTAATGTTTATAATATCTTAATATCTTCATGCCTCATTTAGTAGATTAGAGCTGTGTGATGATATAGTTGCATTTTGTGATGATACAAGCAGTTGAGATTTGCTGTATGAGTATATATCACTTTACAGGAGTATACTGTATGTATGCAGAAAAAGTTGGACGTACTTATTATATGCAACTTTATAGTTTTTACCTGCAGAATTGTGCAGTTATGGCACTTACTGGACCGTATTAACCAGCCAAACTTTCACCGATTGGTTTGTTTGCTGTGAATGTGCATGCAAACTATGACAAATGTTCGCTTGCTGTTGAAATTGTAAGCATTTCCATTGTTTTTCAAAATGAAAATGCTTACATTATATCAATATAACTGTAAATTGTAAGTTATGTACTTGCTAAAACATCTTAAGCAATCACTTTGCGCACACCGACCACTTAAAACTATATTCTTGTGACCTTCTTTCAGACATTTAATATAATGTGCTCTTATGCTTTAGACAGTTTGTGCAGAACACTTTATTTCCCCCCGCAGCGGCTCATTCTGTGTCCTCAGATGATTTCAGATGTGTTTTGTTCGGAGAAATGGGTTTTATGCGACTGCAAAGTCGTGTCACAGATGTAGTTTCTCTCTTGCACAACGCATGGACCAGACGAAAAGAACATTAAATGTATTATATTTTCATTTAGTTGTAGTTTTTTGCCTCCGGGTAGATTTTGAGATGTGTCTCTTTGCAGACGATGCTTGTGTTGATGCAGACTCATGAAGAGCACATGCGGTTGTGCAGTAATGTTGCTAATGGACTGTGATGAATTTGTGGTGATGTCACAGTTTCTACCGCAGACGTTTTAATGGAGGACCCGCGCGATCAGTGTGATGATGTATTTCCCCTCAGACTGACATGTTAGTGGTGGAGGATGTAGGGCTGGGCGAAATGGCAAAAATATCATATCACAATTTTTTTCAGGACAGGATCACAATCCACGATCATATTTAAAAAAAAAGAAAAAGAAAAACAATGATGGTTTAAGATTAGTTCAAGACTCAAACTAGTATCTCTATTTTAAATTTGCCTTACAAGCTCACAAAACAAAAAAGGGGTGTGCCAACATTGTATTTAACTTTACTTCATCACCGTATCTTTGTTATTAAATATTAGAGCAAAGATGTAAGTTAAATGTATGATGCAAATGAAATAAACAGTGTTTTAAATTTTTCAGCTACAGTAGGTCTGTTTAACAGGAGCATTCATGTGAGAAATTGAAAAATCAGCACTGCAGTCTTCACTGTATTAATTAAATATACACTGATTCTTATTAAAGCGACACAAGTTACTTAGTCAAGAGCATCAACAAAAGAATCAACAATTTTTGTTGTTTGATTATGCTTTTTTGATCAATTGAATGCATCCTCGCTGAATACGAGTATAATTTCTGTGAAATGTGTGTGAAAATATTGTGTCCTGCAGTGTAAACGCAGTCTCAGATTCCTCATTAGAGCTCGCTGTGGGGAAGGAGAGAAGCCCAGTCTTGTGTTTCTCAGGATGCGTGTTGCTTCAGTATGTCTGATTCTGCTTTTGAAGTTCATAGAGGAGGGACTGGAGCGATGCCAGCGCTGTTGTCTGGAACGGCGTGTTTCAGCCTTTTGAAATGCAGAGGACTGAAGTTGAGATGGCGTGAACCCGAAGACCCTCTTTATTTTTCTCAGTGTTGCTGAACTCAGTGGCTTCTGAAGTCCTGATCTCTGCATTCAAGCTCTGAATACATAAACTACAGTAGTACTAGTTCAGTGACCTCCTCCTCTAGGTTGATTCAGATTCTGGAAACATGATTGTTTTGTGGAACATTCTTCATGCAGCTCTAAGTTTTTTTTTTGTTAATAAAACTTTTATTTTTATTAAGAGTAAAATAACAGATAATAATATATTTAAGCTGTTAAAATATGCTTTATTGTTAATTTTCTTGCAACAATAATAAACATATAAACTTGAACCAAGCGGTTAGACCCTCAATTTATGAATTAGTTAGTTAGGGTTATTTATTTATTTCAGTCTGTAAAAGCATCCAACTAAAAACTGACAATTTAGCAAATGTGCTTTCGCAAATTTACAGGTTCTTCCCCAAATTTAAACTATTATACTGAATAATATTTTAAGTAGATGCAACATGTACAGTACTATCAATTTAATGGATCTGTGTCATCACAGCTTGTGTGTTTTTTAAAGCTAAACCTAAGCATTATTTTAGAGAGACACTTACAAACAGACTCTTTCATTGCGGTTTTCTTTAGACTTGAGATGCTCGAGTGTCATCAGAGTCTCTGATGTGTTTTCATGGTATATTGCATTGAATCTCTCAGAGGCTTGAAACGCAGTGCTTTGGGTTTCAGCCGTTCTGCTGCGTCTCGGTACATCTCCGTCTTAATAGGGCGAGCTGTCCTCTGTCAAACACAATGTGAGCTAAATGAAATATCAACCGTGTTTCCCGGGGGACCTGCCGTCCCTCGAGTGTTACCATGGCAACAGGTTAGCAGGGTGGTCATTTGGTCGCGTTTAAAGAGAATTGCACACATGTGGGCGCTGAGACTCAGGGACCGACGGCAAACGCGCAGCAGACAGCGGCAAATTACATATTCACAGATAAAACAAAAGCACTTAATTAGAGGCTCATCGCTAATCGGTTTCCAGTGTTATGCTACATTTTTAACAAATGATTGTGTGGAGTTTTGCACAAGAAATTGTGTGTATTCCAATCAATCCCTGCATGCATCAGTCACATAAGCGCAGACTGATTCATTTGAGCTCTTTACATTAGTTTGTTGCCTGATTAATTCGCATATTTACAGTTGGTATCACATGATCCTTTAGAAATCATTCTAATATGATGATTCATTATCAAAGTTGGAAACAGTTCTGCTGCTTAATATTTTTTCATAACCTGTGATACTTTTTTAGGATACTTTGATGAATAAAAAGTAAAAAAATAAAAAAAAAGAAGCAAATTTTTTAAAAAATAGAAATCTTTTGTAACAACAATATACACTACTGGTCAGTAATTTGGGGTCAGTAATTTTTTTTCTTTATTTTTTTTAAATAAATCAATACTTTTATTCAGCAAGGATGTGTTAAAGGGATAGTTCACTTTGAAATTAAATTTGGTATGTTTCAGCTTACCAGACTTGTGCATAGATATATATACACTAGATGTCGCCTTAAAGACACCCTCAGATCACTTGGATGTGGCTGTGTATAAGAGGTAAAAACGATATAAATACTGTTAGTTTTCTCACACAAACCGCTCGTTTCGTGTCTTAGGCCATCAATATGTACTTACGATGGGGAATTGTTTAATTTGGACGATTTATTTTTATACAGTGTATTCTCCGTGTATATTCATGCACCGAACCGCGATGCCCGTACCGTTTTGGTTCAATACGAATACATGTACCGTTCCACCCCTAGTGTACGTTGTAGAACAAAATGTCAAAGTATCATCAAGTTATGTTTACCACAGGCTTTATTTTACTCATAAATTGAAAAACCTAATTTTAAAAACACAATAGAAAAATCTAAAAAGAACCAGCGGTGAATTAGACTTCCGGGTTCTGCCGTCATACATGCACTCTATACAGTTCTGCTCATGGTTTAGTTGCTGCTTGGTGTCTCAAACCAAAGATTTCTTTTGCTGTCTAAATCCGATGTGATGATTGTCTAATCAGCTTGTCGAAGGGTCGAGGGAAAGGCACAGCAATCAAGAGATTGAGCCTGTTAATGTGCGCTCTGATACCAGCGCTTTGAAGTGTTCACTGAAAGTGAGCGAGTTAATGGTCCCTCCACCTGAAGGAGCTTTAGATTGATGCTCTTTTCCCAGACCTCATCTCAGGGTGAAGACCGTGCCGTTCCTATTAACCCCAACTGTCCAAATGGGAAATATCCCCATCTGTCAAATGGAGGTTTCAATAATAAATCAGGACAAATTAAGAGGGACCCTCAGGAGGGCTTTTTCTCCCGCATCTGCCAGGTTTTCTCACTCTGGCCACACAAACTGTTGAGCTTCAGTGAACTCTGCTGTTAGGACATCACTCCTGAGAGAAATATTTCACTTAATGCATTCTCTCAGATATGATTCTTCCTTTTGGGTATGTGGGATTTTTCACAGGAGGAACTGAATAGAGAAATAAGCTGCTTGAGCATTACAGTGATTTTATCCCAGATCAAGTCTCTAAACACTCTTATCCATGGTAAACGCTCCTGAATTTGCTTAGGATCTTCCCGGTTGTTGCCTTTAAATATTGATAAAGCTGTGTGTGACATGTAATGAAATCAGTTTATATTTTGTGCCTCACTTCATGATATCTGTAGGGCCATATGAAATCCGTTTTATTATTTCCCACATTCCGTTTTTTTTTTTTCCAAATGTATTTTTTTCCGTTTTATTTTCTCTGGAATCAGTTTTATCCCATTTCAATTTTTTAAACTCTATTTTAATGGTTAAATTAAATTTTAGTATTTAAAAGGCCTGTCTAATTAATTGAAATCATGAAACTTATACAATTTAACAGCAATTTATTAAAAGTTCAACAAAATGTACGTTTATTTTTCCCTCCCAATTTCTTTTTTTTTTTTTATACCAAATTCTGTTTTCTGTTTTAAGTTTTTTAGATTCCATGTTAAAGGTCCCGTTTTTCACACAATTTACTTATCTGTATACCGCTGTTTTCACTGTCCTAAGAACGGGCTGATGACTTCCTTGTTCTATGAAGTCCCTCCTTCAGAAATACGTAACGAGTTCTGATTGTGCCAGCGGTTCCTGTGTTGTGATTCGACAGCAGCTTAGCGCACGTTGCTCGGAAAGGTCATGCCTCTTACCATGACGTGGAGATGCATGCGCATGCGCATAAATTGTAACCATTGATCTCTAAGGACAGCGTCCCTGGGAAGGCCAAACAAAGGTGATTTAACTCCGGGATGAAAATAACAGCGTCTCGACGACATGGCGACAAACACACTCTACAAACGCAACTCTTCCTCTTCTCCGTGGGAGCGCAACAAGACCACGCCCCCTTTTTTTGTGTATTCCTGTGGGCGGAGGTTAGTCAAAAAACTGTTCTAGTGACGTCATTAAAGAAGGAAGTAGAGGGATGTAGTCCAAACGGGCCGTTCGATGTAGGCGACTTCTGTTAAATAAAATATCTCGCTTGGCATTGAACTTTGAGCTTTATAATTTTACAGATATTATTTATACTCTAACAACAACATTACACACTAACTAAAGTTTGAAACATGGGATCACGAAGAACGGGACCTTTAATGCTTTGATTAAATTGTAATAATCAAAAAGAATGTCTAATTAATTGAATTCATAAAAACAATTCAATTCAAGAAACAATGATTTTTGTTGTGTATTTAATTTTTTTCTGGCAATCAAATGAAGGCATAAAACATGAATTTTATTATGAAATGAAACAGGTTTTTTGTCAAACAAAGTGCTGCACAACAGAGCTTTACTGTTAAAATTAAAAATGGATGAAAAATTTTGATTACCGTGAAATAAAACCATGCGTGTGCACCATTCATTCACACAAAAAAGTATTTTTGCAGTTTAATATTCACAGACACTTGTCTATATTTTGATTTGATTGAAGTGTAATGACCTGCTTTTTATTTATTAATAAAAAATTGACAAATTCCATGAAATTCCGCGTTATACAATATATTTCGTTTTTATGCCTGGATTTCGTCCTCGTTTTCTGCATTGCAGAAATCATAGGGCCCTAGGTTTGTTTGTCCATTTCTCCCTCCATCTGTGTTCAGATCATCACTTTTTTATCTGTTAGGCTGCTGAACTTTAGTTGCAAGATTATTGGATGTAGAGAATGGCAATGATTGGTTAGAAATGATCTGGCTATAAGAGGCTGAAACTCTCATTTGTGCCCTGCATTATTTATCAAGTGCAAACATGGCATGATATTTGACAGCAGTGTTAGATCAACATGAGTTTAGAGCGGATCCTCAAGGGCTCACAGATCACATGCTGTTGGGATATGAGCTTCAGTTCAGCAGCCAATAATAATTATAGCCCTATAATAAAAAAAAAAAATGTTTTAACAAGAGTTTGATCTGTCAAACATCATATCACACTGCTCTTGATGACAACATAATAGCCAAAAAATGGCAGTTGCATATTATATTATATTACTGGGTTGTAGGTGATTTTTATTTTATTTTATTTTTTTCTTCAAGATTTTTTAAAACTTATTGTTAAATCTGTGCATATTCATGGAAAATTATGAAATATTCTCATTCAGGGTTCCTGCAGGTCATAAAAAGGTCTTTAAAAGTCTTAATTTGCCTTTACATAAATTAAGGCCTTGAAAAGGTCTTAAATCAGAGTAGAAAGTCTTAAATACGTGAAGTCGTGGCATTAAATGTTGTATCTTCCCTCTTTACGCCTGTTTTCCAATACAAACATCTAAACATCTTTGATACATCTACTTGTGAAAAAAGTCTTAATTTTTTTAAGTTTAGCTTAAAACAAGAACAAATATCTCATGATATATACATTTTTATTATTATTATATGTTATGAGAGCTTCCCTTTGAATAAAGTTGATTTTTCTGAGCCTATTGGCAGATCTTTGTTCTTGTCTTAATCACTGTTTTAGTCATTTTGCATCTCAAGTAAATGTATCTTGATTTAAGAAACTTAAGGCAATTGCACTGGAAAACAAGACAAAAATACTGAGGAAGAACATCACTTTTTTTTTTGCTGTGATCAGAAGGTACAGTAACAAATATTGCCATATTAGAGTTGCTGTGAGCAGAGCCATTCAAAATTTATACCTTACTTTTTCTTTACTTGGTCTATTAAAAAAATTCTTTAAAAAATCTTAAATTTACTTTAATAAAACCTGCAGAAACCCTTTTTATTTAGTAAAAAAAAAAAAAAAAAACCTGCATAATCTACTTGAATACAGTGATTGTTTGGTCGAAAATAATTGATCCTCTGATTTAAAAAAGCCATTTCAGAGCAAATGCATAGAGTTTTATATGGCAATATACTTTGCAGCAAATGCTCCATGATTGTAAATGTATATTAGATTAAGTTTTTAAACTCTCTCTCCCTCCCCCTCCCCCCCTCTCTCTCTCTCTCTCTCTCTCTCTCTCGTTCACTCTGCAGGTCGTGGCGTATCACTACTGCCAGGCTGATAACACGTACACGTGTCTGGTCCCTGAGTTTGTGCACAGTGTGTCTGCTCTCCTGTGCAGAGCGCATCAGCTGACCGCATACAGAGAACTGCTGCTGAAAGAGACACACCTACAGAGCATGCTCAGTCTGCGCTCCTGTGTGCAGGACCCCATCGGTGCCTTCCGCAGGGGAATCCTGCAACCGCTCATCAACCTACGCAAAGGTACAGGACCATCAAAACCAACACCATGCACTTCCTTAAAGGTGCAGTAAGCGAGTTTTGAGGAACACTGTTGATTTTTGAAATCAACCCAAACAAACACACCCCTCTCTTCATTGCTCAAATGCATGAGTGGATGTATTATTATCATAGCTGAAGCGAACAACAAAAAATGAATATGCAGCACACAAGAGTTTATACAAGAGTTTGTTATTAGTCACCTGCAGCACACCAGCTCCAGACAAACAATTATACTCAAAACTGTTTTGTTATTATATCTTGGTTATGGGAAACATAGCAAAACCAATGTTACTCACATATGGAGCAGAAACCATGCCAAGGTGTCCATTTTCTGGCCTTCCTACTGCGCTGGAACACAACCCCTACAGCTGATTGGTTCACTCTCTCTCCTCCCCCATCATGAGTGAACACGCCCCCTACTGCTGATAGGCTCACTCGCTCTCCTCCCACATCATGTGAACACACCCGCTTACTGTTGATTGGCTCACTCACTCTCCTCCCCCATCATAAGTGGACATGCCCCCTACTTCTGATTGGCTCACTCTCCTCCCCCATCATGAGTGAACACGCCCCCTACTGCTGATTGGCTCACTCTCCTCCCCCATCATGAGTGGACACGCCCCCTACTGCTGATTGGCTCACTCTCCTCCCCTATCATGAGTGAACACGCCCCCTACTATTTGATTGGCTCACTCTCCTCCCCCATCATGAGTGAACACGCCCCCTTCTGCTGATTGGCTCACTCTCCTTCCCCCATCATGAGTGAACACGCCCCCTTCTGCTGATTGGCTCACTCTCCTCCCCCATCATGAGTGAACACGCCCCCTACTGCTGATTGGCTACAAGTGTGTTTTGGTGCTCGGTCCGATCCACTTTCAACAGTGTTTCTGTTCAACAAATCGCTTATTGCTCCTTTTAAAACATGTTTGTGGTTTTGTTGTGAATGATTCATCAGTTGCACAATATTGCAAAGAAAACAATATCATTCAATCATTCCTTCACTCAGAAATACATTGCATTATGGACTCCAATATGGTTTCCAAATGTCGTTGATTTTAATTTCATAATTGAGTGATTTTTTGGCCTGTCCTCTGGCTCTCTTCCTTCTGCATCCATTACAGTTCAGAGAGGGTTATGTGGACAGAAGTGAACATCATGAAATGACGCATTTTATTAAACCGGATGAGTTGGGATGTCATATGTTTAATGTTCGGCAGATGGCCCGATTATATGAATGGGGTGAATTTGCTTTGTTGTTGCATTAAATGCAGAGAATCCATTTTCCCAAGGCTGTTAGCACATGCACTCATGTACCGGCCCATGTTTATTTCTCAGAAACTGAATCAGTGAGATGAATTAAATCAATTGGACTTATATAATAAGACTTAATAATAAGACTGTCTTTATTTTTTTCTCAAAAAGAATAGTGGGTTTGACAATAGACAACCTTTTCCAGTTTATATTAAAAAGATAATACTGGAAAGGAATAATTTTCATGACATTTGGTTTAGTTAATAGTTTTTCTACATTCTTAGAAAACAACTACAGCCTCTGTTTTCCCTCTTGATCCTCTACAGGTTTATCATGCGTTTATTTGCTCTTAAAGCTCAGGCTCTCTCTGAGTCTCGGAGATCTCAAGGTCATTGTGGTTTGTTTTATGTGGAGGTCCAGTCTTTTGCTCAGCTCGATCGATATTTTATTGTAAAAGCAGACGCTGATAAACAAACCCTGTGTTTGTTTGATGGAAATGGAAGACGCTCTGGATCAATACAGCCTCGTGAGAAGAGAAGACAAACCAGATGGAAACCAATCTTAAGCTCTGCCTGCATTGATAATAAAAAAAATGTTTTTTTCTTAATTAATATTATTTTATATTTATATAATTTTTCCTTTCTTCATTTTGTTTTTATCTCTTGCTATAGGCTCAAAAAGTTATAAGCTTAAATCTAATATATCTATCTATATCGTGCCACTTTCCAAAGATAAGAATCCATGAACCGCATTATCGCACACTGCTCCACATGAACTGTTATTATTTACATGCGTGGAGCGTCTCAAACTCCATCTCTGATTATGCTGTGAGTTTGGTTTGCTTATAACGATCATCTGGGAATGCAATGTGCGCCATTTCATCAGATTAGTAAGGTAAATCATTTATAAACCTATGCCAACAGCAGAATACCTTAATATGTTTGCAAACTGTTCATCGCGATCTCAAAATAAAAGTTTAAACTCTCGCTCTGAGTTTGCATGTTATGTGTATTATATTATGTATTATATTATATTATATATGATTACTTTCTTTTGATATTTTATTTGAACCAAAGATTATTGGATCATTGTTATTATATAAGTATTTTAAGTCATTTTAAAGGTTATTAGGGTACGAGCACCGATGGTGTGAGGACCCTCTTGGAATTGCTCCGTTTATTATTGTTTGCTATTTTTATTACCTCAAAAATAATCATAGTCCTTGATTAATCGTCAAAGTAATCGACCGACTACTCTATTACCATAATAATCATTAGTGGCAGCCCTACTACATTCATCCAAGTGCTATTAAACCATTCAAGCGTGATAAGATGCAAAAAAAGATCTCTGATCTATACCGGCGTGCTTTGAGTTCTCTTTTGCGCTTGAACGGACAAAAAAACCCACAAAATTGTCAAAATTACCACTTTGTCAAGCATCCTCGTAAGCGCAGTCTGAAATGAGTGTTTAAAGTGTTAAATGAACTTAAAAAGTTTAAAAAGATGTGTCATGTGTGTCAGGTCTTAAAGTGACAAGTATTGTGTTAGTATTTTGCAGATTCTGCGAAATGTATGTAAACTTTTGACCACGACTGTATACTGTATATATACACATATCATAATACTTCTTAATGCGTTATGCAATCTTGCTTCAAGTTAATTGATTTGGTTTTGAAAATTTTAGACATTTTACTTGGAAATTAAGGCAAAAATAAGGTAAAGAATTAAAACGTTTCTGAATGTCCACACTATTGAAACTGACTTGAGGGGAAGAGTTTTTCCTGAAGCTCTCCGTCATGCCATGAAGAAGTCAGCACAGAGATTTGTGGTGGAGGTTTAAAAGCAGAGATGGTTTATGGATGCTGCTCGACTGTATTCCTCGTTCAAATAACATTTCAAAGCTGAGGAAGTGCAGCACTTGATCTGTCGCTCACTGAGGAACTATTTCTCTGTCTCTGTGTTATTCTGCCGTTACTGTTTGGCTCTGGGAAGTCGCTCACATCTCGTGTGTGATGAATTATTAAATTTACTCCTGATGGCGACGCTTCATTTGAGGCAAAACAAAGACTTTCCACATCTGGAGACTTTAATTGTGAAGTGGACTGATCTGTGCTCATCATTACACAGCTGCTGTGAAAATGAAAAATACATCTTTATTCTATAGCAGAGAGATTAATATTATATGGATTTGTTTTATTAAGTTGTTTGTTTGAGAATTATTGAAGTCAGTTTCATCTGCATGGAAATTTCCTCATGTTGTAGCGTGAGGATCTCTGCAGAATAAATGTAAATGATCACATAACTCAAAGGAAAGAAGAATGCATTGCACATCTAGAGCTGGACTCTAGACACAGATCTAATGCCCGGGACACACCGAACCGACGCCAAAGAACTA
Source organism: Scardinius erythrophthalmus (assembly GCF_964197995.2). Lineage (NCBI taxonomy): Eukaryota > Metazoa > Chordata > Actinopteri > Cypriniformes > Leuciscidae > Scardinius > Scardinius erythrophthalmus. Next base: position 3,496,801 of record NC_138226.1, read on the forward strand.
GCGCTGATGAAAGCCGACTGTGTTGTCGCCTGTGTCGAGGAAAAGCTGCACTTGAACACAGAGAGAGCTACTGCCGACTGTCAGCTAAATGCGTGTTCTGCGCCTGCGTGTAAATGAGACAACTGTCTATTTCTGCAGATATATTCGTCTATATTCGTCATTCAAAAAGGGCAACCTATGCTGCCGGCTGCAGATACACACACCATAAACATTACCGTTTTGAATATCAATACTGCTAAACACTTTCTTTATTCCACTCCGCTCACGTTAATATTGAAATATTCGCCAAGGAGCACTCGGGTATTCAACATCCTCCTTCACCGACATTCAACATGTCGAATCGGCCGAAAAAAGTAGACGAGGACCAATTTCTTCTTCTTAAAAAAAAAAAAAAAAAAAGTGTGTCCCGGGCTTAAAGTAACATGAGAGATTTCATTAGTACACAGGAGACTTAGTGCTGAAGCTCAGTGGATTTACAGTTGTTCTTATGCTCTCTCTTTAACTCTATATCGATGTATGACCATTTAATAATGGATAATTCTGACTCAAACTAAGCGAGCTGCACTTGAAGTTGCAGATTAACTCATCAGTGACCACCTTTTTTTAAATTAATGCACAAAGTTGTTCTTAAACCATAAACTTGATACAGTTAGAGCAAAGAACTGTGCAGTTAGAATAAATAATAGTTGTATTACAATTATTATGGTGACGCTTACAATGGGTCTCATTAGTTAATGCATTAACAAACATCAACTAATAATGACATATTTGACAATGACAATAACAATTTATTTTTAAATCTTTGTTAATGTTGATGAAGATGCTCATTTTCATGTTAGTTCACAGCAGGGTTATTATTGTTAAAATAAAATGTTAAAACATTTCTGTTAATTGAAATATAGCTAAAATATTAAATTTAAACTTAAAATTAGAAATGTTACCTTTACTAAGAAATTAGTGAAGCACTAAAAGTATTAACTGGAAATAGATAACTAAAAATATAAATTAGTTGAAGAAATGCAATTACTAAAAATTAAACTAAAACGAACATGAAAAGTTCATTAAAAAAATCAATAAAACTAAAATAACACTTGTTAACATTAACAAACAACTTTTGCTAGTTCATGTTAACTAATGTTAACAAATGAAACCTTTTTGTATGTGTTGCCATTATTATTAATAAATGTAACTATTGAACATTGTTGTCTTTTATCATATTGCACTTGCTGCACTTTTATAAAAGCTCTGCCCCGTGTCATACATAACAAAGACCCATAATAAATCACTGTTTTCTCAACGCCTTGCAGTTTGGCATTAAGCATATAATCCAGATTTCTGAAGGCTCCTGCTTCTTCTGTATGTTAATGTTTTTAATTTTGTCTTATCAGAGAGGAAGATTCCAGAGGAAGATTGCATCATCTTGATTGACGGGCTGAATGAGGCAGAGTTTCACAAACCAGACTATGGAGACACTGTCGCCTCCTTTATCACCAAGATCATCTCCAAGTTCCCCAACTGGCTCAAACTGATCGTCACCGTGAGAACAAGCCTTCTGGTGAGACATGAATATGTGCTGTTATCTGGGAGATTTAAAGCAGCAGGTCACGACCCAGTGTTGGGTGGAAGGTCTGTTCTGGTGGGTCAGCAATGCTATGCATAAAATGCATTTTATCCGCTTTTAATAGGATATTTTGTTGTTGATGTCAAAGGTTGTCAAAGACGGACAGCTTGTATGATTCCCTAATCTTCAAAAACCTTGACCAAAAATACTAAATATATAAGAAAATATGAGTTAGACAATATTAAATACAGTTTTTCTTGCAGTGAGGATAAACATGGTTTGTGTGACCATAATGTTGTTTGCACAGTGTTGCCTGTTGAGAGCTGTCATATTTCACCCCCAAATCAAAAAGGAAATACACATTATATTTTGCTGAAAGAAAAATAGAGAGCAACAGTCAGGTTCTGGATGTAAAAACTCCATTAATTTTCTCCATAGGGAAATAGATTTTAAACGATAACTTATAAACCTTAAAGGGATACTTCACCTCTGGGAAGATGAATGTGTATTTAAAATAGGTCATTTAAGTAGAAGAAATGTGGAGAAATTTTTGAATTTGGAGCTTTCTAGACTGAGAAAAGCCAGAAAATGTATTTTTGGCTTATGTGGATGAAAGACAACAACTCCCAGAATGCACTTGCTTCGCTGCCTTAGGAGGCCACGCCTACCGGTTAGAGAGCAGAGTTGAAAACAACAAGGCTAGCCTAAGTAAGTGATGAGTTTGCCAGGGATTTAGAGACCCAAAATGTCCGGGATTCGGCTTTTGCGTTCTACAGTCGCCATTCATCATGTTTACTGTGGCGAGCAGGACGAGGCTGACGGCCGCGGGAGAACGGCGCGAGGCCGGTGGCTTCATTACTGAGACGCGCCGGGTCTCGCATCTCTCACGGAGGAGCAGGAATTTTCTTAGCAATGTTAAAACGCACATCAACCGATCACCGATTGTTTAGCGTTCATGTAAACACTACAGTCAGATTCACCGATCGGAATTAATTCAGTTAGATTGAAACGAGAGGTGTGCATGTAAACAATGAATGGCGACCGCAGAACGCAAAAGCCGAATCCCGGACATTTTTAACAGTCTCGCCCACCGGACAAGTCCGGGAAAAGGAAGATGGTAACCCCTACTTACTCAGCTTTCTTCTATTATTCAGCTTTCTCCACAGAACAAGAGCATGCTAGCTTAGCTTCCAAAGAAAGACGGCTGATACTGTGTGTACATTCTGTGAGTGAGATCCCACCCTGTATGGGCGGGCTGAACACATGCGGAACAACGCCATCTACTGGCTGTAGTCTTTAGCCTCTGGCCAGAAAATCCTCCGATGACGCAAAATGACGATTTTTGCGTCATCGGAGGATTTTTTCCAGACAAAAAATACATAAATCTCTCCTCTCAGGGGGATATGAGGGGGGAAAGCATGGTAATTCGAAAATACTACAGGTTTTCTACTAATACAAAGCTTAATGCTAAATCCTGAAGTAACCCTTTAAAAGACAGACCTACTGTGAGCTACAAGGTTGTTAATCAATGGTATTCTGCTGAAGCCGTCAGCCCACATTATTTTTTCAGCTTATTTTTTTTAAATAATCGTGTTTAACAGCTGAATTTGTGGTGAACCCATGATTACATTACCCATGATGCTGTAGAGAAAATTCCACCAATTAGAGAGTTGAAACAAGCAAAGTACAGCAAAAGAGCTCTTTAGCTCCGCCCCCATAATCGAGCCGATCTCTCTACGCTATCAAAACACTTTTAACAGTACATCAGCAAACAACAAAACACAAACAATAAAAACCAAGATATCAGAATATACAATAATATATACATAAAATAAATACTGATCAGAAAATACAATTTTAAATCAACATCAATCACAAATATAAATAAATATAAACATAAACAACAGTAAACATAACAACAGTGACACTTTCAATGATAACATGTGCAGTCCACCTTAAAATAAGATGATAAAGATTGTTTAAACAACTGAAATGATGTAATGGATCTGATGTCTGCAGGGAAATTATTCCAGTCTATTGGAGCTTTAAACATAAATGCTCTTTTGCCAATTGTTTTTTTGCACGAGGAACAAGAAAATAAGTCTGAAAATGTAAAAAAAAAAATATTTAAATTTAAATCCCTATGGGAGAAATTAATGGAAAAAATACTTCCGAAAGCAGCACCGCTGAAGTAGTTTGCACTTTATAGTCGTCTTCTTATTTTGTCCTTTCATTTGGTGGTGAGAAGTGTTTTTGTCAGATTCACCCATATTCTTCTAATGTGCTCAGATCAGGTTCGGTCTTATGTTCACCGTTTCATATCTTCTCCACCTCGTCTTGTCACTTTGGGCTAGCTCTAACGAGGAACACTGACCCTCTAAATGAGACTGTGTGACAGCTAGACAGTAATGCAGACAGTAGGAGGACGAAAGGAAAGCGAGCGAGAGCGTTTTCGTGCTGGCAGCGTTTTGACAGCTTGAAAAATGTAGTGCTCGACTAGCAGAGCAGAATCATCCACTGTTTGATACGTGTCAGACGGCAGATTGGAGTGTGTGTGAGCGAGAGCACAAGCACAAATGTGTGTTTTTGTACTTATGAAAGCCTCCTAATGCATTCTCCGTCTAGCTGTCACTATAAGTGAGGAGAGCCAGTCTAGGACTGACCGATATTTTTCAGCCTTTTGACTATTTGCTATGCATCTTGATGTTTATGTATTTTTTCTGAAATGGTTTAAAAGGGAGATTTTTTTATTGACAGTCACTTTAACCTAGTAGATTTAAAATGTTTAATGTAAGCAGTAAAATCCAAAAAAAAATAGATCAGATAATAAAGGCAAGGTTTTTCACTAAATGAACACAAGGTAGATTCATATGTAATACGTTTTTTATTTCTATGCATCAATATCAATACATACTTAAGCAAATATTTTCCTACATACAATATCATTCAAAAAATTCAGTAATATATATATATATATATATATATATATATATGTGTGTGTTTTTTTTAAAGAGATTATTTTTTTCAGCAAAGACACAAAACTTTGTAGTAATAGGTTGTAATAGAATCTATCGTTTATACTTAAATAGCAAAAACAGTGTTAGAGGTGCAATGTTTGATTCATTTCAGTGAATCAGTTCAATGATTCAATGATTCATTTGCATCATCACTCAGAAAATGTTCATGAAAGTGTCCACATTTTGATTAATTAACCCTGTAAAGCCTCACATATGCAATAATAGTCTGAAAAATCAATATTTTGTGCGTTTTGGCGGGGCAAGTAAAAATCTGAATCGGTCTGACTGGGCCAGTAGAAAAAAAAAACTAGTGTTGAACCCTCATATAGTAAAAGCACAGCTAAATTTTACATTATTATAAGGGGTTTATGTGAAGATTGCTTAAAGATCACTTAAATTAAAAGTTTTTATATTTTTAAAGTCTAATAAATGTTAAAATTGAAAGCTTTCATTTATACTGTAATGTTAAATGGATATAATTATTGGTTAAAATTGAGCAAAAAATCTATTTCATAGTGACATCTGTAGCAGTTTTGGTATCAGTGATAATGACCTTCATTCATAAAAAGATGCATTTATTTGGAGATTAAATGTGAAATTATTACAATGTAAAATATATTAAAAAGTTTAATGTTAGGTGCGATTAATTGCAATTTATTACAGAAAATGTGTGATTAATTAGTTGATTTTTTTATTAGTCGATTGATGGCTGGTTTTTAGTAAAGTTTTGGTCATGTCAATCATTTAGAAGCCTTAGAGATCTGTGTATCAAATAGGATAGGCTTTACAGGGTTAAAAGGTATGTGAAAGTATATGTAGGTAAACATTGCTTTATTTTAAAGATGCATGTAAATTATTAAATATGATTCTTTCTTGAGGAAAGAACAGTGTGAAAAAACATGCCTTGATCATTTGAATCATGGATTTTGTCAGGTTTGTAGTGTGATGTCATCTGTTGAGTTGTGTGTGATGGTGACAGTTTCATGCATCTCTGCAGTCTTTGAAGCCTCTCATCCAGCAGTTTCTTTAGGTAGCAGGACACGTCTCACGGGGAGTGTGTTGTGTGGTGGCTGGATGAGACTTGTGTGTGATGTAAAATTCATTCTGTTTTTCTCTTTCCACTGCTGTACTGTTTAATTGCTGCATTATTGGCCATATTGACTTTATTTGGACCTATTGATTTTATTTGCAAAATCATAAGAATTTTAAGAAAAAGCCTTTAAGTGTTTGTCAGTAATGTTATGTCTGGAGAAAACCATGTTTCATTGTCTAAGAAGACCGTAGGTTCTGGTGCTTTCTGGTCACATGACTTCCTGTCATTCTCTCAAACATATCTATCTGTTATCTGTCAGAGTCATTATCAAAATATGATGGCAAACCTGTCCTTTGACTTTTTAGTCATGAGAAACATCATGAACGTACATGTTTTATTTGATAAAAGTCATTATTTTATAAAATAACAGTTTATTAATTAATGAAACAAACTTAATTAAACATTTTTTAAATTATTTGATATTGTCAAATACCTTCATCTGGTACACCAGTTCGAGATTTTTACAGTTATTTGTTTTGTCATTTTGTTTTCCTGACATAAGCGTTAGTTCAAGGTCTAAAAACTCTGCAAATGAAAACAAATATTTAACAATATAAATTTTTTATAAAAGATTTAAAAAAAAAACCTTTTTTCTCACCATGTAAAAAAAAAGTTTTTAATTAACATAAATGTTTCTCCCGTATGATTCATTCTTTATTTATTTTTTTAACTGTTTAATGTTTATGTGAAGGATTTTCATTGGAAATATATATTTTTTTTATGTTAGAAAAATATTTTTTTAATGAGAATTTATCTTTTGCAAAATATAAAATAGTTTAAAAAATGAACTAAAAACAAGCTATTCTTTATGACTAATTATAATGTTAAGATTTTTTCCATTAGCTTTTATGAAAGGAAAAAAAAACTGAATTCATACTGTATACGTCAAAAAATCTGATTGGATTGAGAACAATCCAAAACATAAATTGACCGCCTCTGGGAAAACGAGTCCTGTCTAAATAAGGGTGTATTCACTACAGGGAAGTCCGCTAGTTCACTTGCTTTGGTCCGGACCAAATACAATGTTGATTTTTTTTTTTTTTTTTTTTTTTTTTGGTTTGCTTTCACACTGCCCTTTTTGCAAATGAACCCAAATTTGTAAACAAAACCACACATGTGCTAAGATCATCCGTTCATCGGACAGAAATGCGAACCGTTTTTGTTTGGTTGTTTGGTCCACACCCGAATGCGTATTCACACCTGCCCAAAAGATCCTTGAGTTCGATTCAGTCAAACCAAACAAGACAGGTGTGAATACACCCTATGGTTTATGGGAAACATTCTGGATGTATTTCTCCACTGTGAGACACGTCATGACATTCCCGATATGTCTTTACAGGAGATCACCAGTCTTCTTCCCTTCTCCAAGATCAGCCTGGACGAATTCTCGGACAACAAGGAGATCGTGACGGACCTGAACGCCTACATACAGTACCGCATCAACGGCAGCCAGAACATACTCAACAACATCTCCCTCAATGGCAAAGCCGACCCCGTCATCGTGGGCAAAGTCAGCTCCCACCTGACCTCCCGCAGCCAGGGGTCGTACCTGTACCTCAAACTGACCCTAGACCTTTTCGAGAAGGGTCATCTGGTCATCAAGAGCGCGAGTTACAAGGTGGTTCCCGTCTCTCTGTCGGAGCTCTACCTTCTGCAGTGCAACATGAAGTTCATGTCTAACTCTGCGTTCGAGCGGTCTGTGCCGGTCCTCAACGTGGCGCTGGCGTCTCTTCACCCCATGACGGACGATCAGCTGTTTCAGGCGCTGAACGCGGGCAGCGAGCGAGGAGAGCTGCTGTGGGACGACTTCCAGCAGAGGATGGAGACTCTCTCGTGTTTCCTCATCAAACGCAGGGATAAGACTCGGATGTTCTGCCACCCGTCCTTCAGAGAGTGGCTGGTGTGGCGAGCGGACGGAGAGAGTTCGGACTTCATGTGTGACCCCAGGTGAGCTTCAGTGGTGTGCAGTTTAGCGTTTACAAAAAGTCAAGTCATCTTCATTTATTTAGCGCTTTTAACAATGTAGATTGTTCCAAAGCAGCTTTACAGTGATAATAGGAAATTACAGTAATAGAGATTGTTTTGGCTTTACAGCAGCTCAAGAATAAAGTTATTGTCCAGCTAAAGTTAGTTTTGATTGATTCACTTCAGTCGCAATATTAGTTATTAACTTAGGGGCCGCTAAACACAACACCGTTTTAACAGAAAGCTCTTAAGTTCTCTCTGCGCAAACTTTAAAACGCGAACCCGTGAGAACGCTGATGGCGTGCGTATGCGTATTACGAGTTCAGTCTTTAGGTATGTGCGTTTGAATATTATATATTATATATAGTCAAATATATATATATATATATATATATATATATAGGGCTTTGAAACGATTAATTGCGATTAATCGCATCCAAAAAAAAGTTTGTTTACATAATGTATGTGTGTGTGCTGTGTATAATTATTTACTATATATATAAATACACATGCATGTATATAAATAAGACAAATTTGTTATTTATATATAATATAAATTATATATACAGTATATATATGCAACTATTTCTTAAATATATACATGCATGTGTGTGTATTTACATATACAAAATAATTATACACGGTACTCACACATATATTATGTAAACACAAACTTTTATTTTGGATGTGATTAATCGCGATTAATCGTTTCACAGCCCTAATACATATATAGACACGCATACATATATTTAGACAAACCATCAATTCAACATTTCAAACAGTCATTGTAGCCAAATAGATTTATCTAGTTAATGATGTAAATTATGACAGAATTTCCATTTTTGGGTGAACCATCCCTTTAATATTCAGTCGCTTTAATAAAGAGCCCATAGCTTGACTATATTGAATATTCACATTTGCATTTGTATGCAAATCCAGGAACAAATTCATCCCAAAAAAAGTTGAAAAATCACAAAAGCTGCATATTATCACTATTATCACTACACACTGTGTCTCTGAGCTTGTGCACTTTGGCTATTAAAGTGTAATTTGCAGGTTAACCACCACAACCAATTAATGTGTAAATTAAAGTGCTCAATATGTATATATTTAAACATTTCTGTCTTAAAATGCATTAAAATTACGTTTATTGGGGTTTCTTCAAAGGTAGTATGTTTTTTACAGTAACTGGGTGATGACGTCATAAGAGGGAGTAGCAACCCATAGCAACCCATACTCTGCTAGATTCCTACTGTTTCTGGCTTGACTATGGAGAATGACTCGGAGACTGAGGAGGTGGGAAACCATCAAATTCTTGATGGACCACGGCCCTACAATTTTGAACCAGTCAGGCGTGAGAGAGGGGAGGAAATTGGCAGAAATCATGGCCCTCAAAGAGTTACAAATGCTTGGTGTGAGGAAAATGAGTGGAGGGTTGGCCAGGTGTCCTGGTGAGTAGCTAGAGCTAGCCTAGGTTAGCCTGGTGCTAACCCGGATAACATTAGGGAACAAGCCAAAGTCTTTTCAAAATCTTGCCGTCATGTAGAATAGCAAGGAGGGACAACGACTGAAGACATTATTTACTTCCATGGTGTCAGTAGTCCTAATCAGAGCTGTAGAGATGCACACACTGCACAGGCACAATGGCGCTTTGCCGGCATCTGCTGACAGATCGCGATATTGCCTGTGCTAAAACGGACAGGCAGAGGAGCAGCAATGGGAATGACGTGAAGGAATTGCATCAGAAATAAGTCGTACCCGGCGTTTAAAACCCATACTGAACCAACACATGTCTCCAGGGTCATAGTCTAAAGCAGTGAAGTGGCAGAGGCAGCAGTAAAATCTGCCCGCTTCGTAGCCACAAACCCCACCCAGGCATGAATCAGACGTTTTTTCTTTGGGAACTTGTGGAGTCTCTGCCCTGTTTTTGATGTATTTGTACATCCCGCACAAACACAATAGTTAACCATTTTTGCTAGCTAGGTCTCCAATATAACTTCTAGCCTACTTGCCGTTAGACTAATGGTAACTCTAGACTTGGAGTCCCTCTTATGACGTCACACCCAGCCTAGTGGAAGGGAGGGGGAGTGCTTAAAACCACTGTAAAAAATACCAACTTTTCATATTATATTCAGCATTTTGGTATAAAAAACATACAAAACAATGGTGGGCGGTTCTTATCTTTATGTTTAATAAGCACATTGCATTATCTTCGTGAAAAATGTAACCTGCAATTTACACTTTAAAGAAGATAAATTACAGCTCTGAAAAACGCTGTTTGAAGTGAATCTGACCAAGCACCAAAACACACTTGTAGCCAATCAGCAGTAAGGGGATGTGTCCACTCATAAGAGGGGAGGTTCCTGTGTTGCATAGCGTGTTCATAAATATGGGGGCGGAGCTATCAAGATAGGGGTGTGATCCTTTTGGGTAAGGGCGTGTTCACTGCACCTTTAACAGGATTAGTTCACCTCAAAATGAAAATTTCCTGATAATTTACTCACACCAATGCCATCCAAGATGTCCATGTCTTTCTTTCTTCAGTGGAAAATAAATTAAGTATTTTGAGGAAAACATTTCAGGATTTTTCTCCACACAATGGACTTCAATGGCAACCAGAATGTTGAAGTTTAAATCAATGCCGTTTCAAAGGGCTTTGAAGTGCTTCAATGGGCTCTGCATGATCCCAGCTGAGGAATAGGATCTTATCTGGCGAAACGATCTGTCATTTTCTAATAAAAATAAAAATGTATATACTTTTTATCCACAATTGTTGTTAAAGTTGATCTGCGACGCGCCACGTATTACATCATCACGTTGGAAAGGTCACGAAATAAAAGAAGAAAATAATAATAATAAATTAAAACAAAGATTTCGGACGATTTGGAAGTTGGAAGAGTAAATGAGATGGAATTTTTCGCCCTTCCCTACCTTTTTGAACCGGAGTACACAGACAAATAACTTGGAAAGATGACGTGACTCGTGACCTTTCCAACATGATGACGCAATGCGTGTCGTGTCGCAGACCAGCACAAGACTAACAATTGTGGTTAAAAAGTATCATTTATTTTTAGAAAAATGACAGATCGTTTCGCCAGATAAGACCTTATTCCTCAGCTGGGATCATGCAGAGCCCATTGAAGCACTTCAAAGCCCTTTGAAACAGCATTGATTTGAACTTCAACATTCTGGTTGCCATTGAAGTCCATTGTGTGGAGAAAAATCCTGAAATGTTCCTCAAAAAACTTAAAAAAACACTATTTACTTTCCACTGAAGAAAGAAAGACATGAACATCTTGGATGGCATTGGGGTGAGTAAATTATCAGGAAATTTTCATTTTGAGGTGAGCTAATCCTTTAAGTCCTCCAATAAATTCAGATGAAAGTCTCAAGCTCTATTCATTATGATGTATGAACTATATTGTATTATTGTATGTTTGTTTAAATGGATGTTTAGGTGAGGGTGTTGTTCTCTTTCATCTCTTGAGCTCCCAGACACCGTTGAATTTACTGACTTCATTAAAATAAGAACAGGAGTTTCTTGATTGGATACAGACGGATTGTGCTTGTGTATGTGTGCGAGATTCCAGATCTGTCTTCACAGTCGGCTAATGCAGTATCGTGATCTCCTTGATGAGATGATGAAAGCCTGTGCTGATTTAAGATGTCAGTGCAACATCCCGTTTCCTCTTATTTAATTACTTTGGAATAAATTACTAGTCCAGCTTTGATAATAGTCAGACGTTACTAAAACCAAAACATATGCATGAATTGAAAAAAATCAATAAATTAAAAAATAATAATAAAAAAAACTCTAAATAAAGACTAAAGCTTAACAAAAAGTATGTAGTCATTTAAAAAAAAAATGATACTAAAATAATTCTGAATCATGTGTCACCCTTCTTTCTATATATATATATATATATATATATATATATATATATATATATTAGGGGTGGAACGGTACACAGAAGTCACGGTTCGGTACGAGTTCGGTACAATGGAGGGAAAAGCAAAACAAAAATACAGAAGGCTTGTGCATGTCTCAGGCTGTACCACCAAAGGAAAATAAATTACTTTAGCCTTGTATTTTTTAAATAAGTTTTATTAATAAAGTAAAGGCATAGAACCAGTTTATTTGTAGTGCACTGACAATAGTTTTATATAATTAGTTTAATTAAATTAATAAAAAGACAAAAATACCTTGAGATATGTTTGGTAATTGCACCTGAATGAATTGAAAATTAATTTGCTACATTTCAGATTAATAAATAAATTTGTTTTCCTTAAATATTTAATTAACAGTAACTTAAACACTTTGCAGTTTGAATAATGTCCTGTATAAACAAAATGACGGAGTATGTTTTTATGTTTCCACTGTTCGATCGCGCCCGCGCCTCACACGCACACAAATATAAGTAAACACTTTGCGACTTTTCGATCACGCCCGCGCCCCTCTCTCTCTCTCTCTCTCTCTCTCTCTCTCTCTCTCTCTCTCTCTCTCTCTCTCTCTCTCTCTCTCTCTCTCTCTCTCTCTCTCTCTCTCTCTCTCTCTCTCTCTCTCAATTTTCAATTTCAATTTCATGTTGCTTTATTGGCATGACAAAAAAATGCATCTGTGTTGCCAAAGCATAAGAACAAATATAAACAACAACAAGGAGTTAATACAACTGATATAGTAATATAAGTAAACAGGATAATTATGATGTAGATGTAGATACTAAACACATTCTGTGCATGTCTCTCAAAGGGTACATTGAAACAATAATATATATATATATACATACATATACATATACACCTACACATACATATACATATATATATATATACATATACATATATATACATACATATACACATACATACATGTACATATATAAAAAAAAGAGAATACAGACAAACAAGATAATAATAAAAAAAAATATATATATACATGTACATAATACATATAAATACCTCTTGTATAAATACCTCTTATACAATTTTCTATTTATTTAGCCTTGTATTGTGGCAGGAGAAGACATATTTAGCTGCTAGCCATGCTGTGCTTTTATCTTCCCCTAATATAAAAAGAAGCTTTTTGTCCTCAGTATAGGTAGTGAAGCCTGGTATATGTTTTTCAAATTTTTGGAAATATTTGTTTCTTAGGTCTTCATATTTGGGACAAGTACATAGGAAATGTAATTGTTTCGATACCCTGGTGGCAGTGTGTACAGACACGTTCCTCTCTTGGTCTCCACACTTTTAAATGTCTACCTCTTTCAATCTCCAGCTCGTGGTCACTGACTCTGTATTTTGTTAAAATTCGTATTTCTTTTGGATTTTTTGTTTTGAGATATTCGGCCAATTGGATATCTCTATTCAGGGATTGATAACAGAGGAGTTTGTGTTGTATTTTATTTTCATTTTGCCATTGTTTTGTATACTCTTCTTTTAATTTAGTTTCAAATCTTTTGATTGAAGACTGA
>NC_138226.1:3514907-3587407 GCF_964197995.2 Scardinius erythrophthalmus
TCTATCTATCTATCTATCTATCTATCTATCTATCGTTCTATCGTTCTATTTTTCTGTCTGCCAGCCTTTCTTTCTTTCTTTCTTTCTTTCTTTCTTTCTTTCTTTCTTTCTTTCTTTCTTTCTTTCTTTCTTTCTTTCTTTCTTTCTTTCTTTCTTTCTTTCTATCTATCTATTTGTCTATCAGTATCTATCTATCTATCTATCTATCTATCTATCTATCTATCGTTCTATCGTTCTATCGTTCTATTTTTCTGTCTGCCAGCCTTTCTTTCTTTCTTTCTTTCTTTCTTTCTTTCTTTCTTTCTTTCTTTCTTTCTTTCTTTCTATCTATCTATCTATCTATCTATCTATCTATCTATCTGTCTATCGTTCTTTCAGCCTCTCTGTCTGTTATTCATCTCTTAAGACTCTAAAATGTAAAGTTAACTATAATATGGATACAGATAAATGTATCATAAATATTTATTATATAATATTATACATAATATTTATGATGTGTGTGTGTGTTCCTTTGAAGGGTCTGAGTAAGAAGACCGGTGTGTCGTCCAGTGTTCTTCAGGCCTTATGGATCAGCTGTAGTACTGATGGTCTGTCTGCTGCTTTGGCCTCTCTCAGGAACCTCTACACACCCAATGTCAAGGTCAGCACACACTGTTTTCAGCGCTCTTGATTACAGATTTTTTTGCCCATTAATTTTCTCCATTTTCTGAAAAGGTACACTATCTAACTTTTTGGCCCTCTATTGGTTAAAAAACTGAACTGTATTTTTTGGAAGAACATTGTTTTGGTTGTGCTTCGGCTCTGCGTGATTGTGAGGATGAATATGATTATCCTACTGCTCATAAAACATTCATTACTGGGTTTAGGAGATTTAGGCCTGGTTTCACAGACAGGGCTTAGATTAAGCCAGGATTAGGCTTTAGTTTAATTAGGTAGCTTTTACAAATGTGCCTTAGAAAGAAAAAACACATTACTGATGTCCATCTTGAGACAAAATGCAAGTTTCTTGTCGGTGCAAGTTGCTTTCAGTTAAAACTGCTCAAACATGCATTTTTAGTCAGGGGCTAGACTTAAAGGGGTGGTAAAACACCTTTTTTCGAAGGCTTGATTGTGTTTGTGGGGTGCACTGTAACATGTGTTCATGCTTCGTTTTTTAAAATTCGCATTATTTTTCACATATTTAACCATTATTCTACACTGCTCTGTCCCTCCTTGTAAAAACGGTCGGATGATTTCCTGGTTCTAAGAAGCCCCGCCCTCAAAAATACGCAATGGGCTCAGATTGGTTAGCTGGCCCAGTGTGTTGTGATTCGCTAACCGCCAAGTGCACGTTGTTTCGGAAAGCCCCTTACCCTCACCGGTAGTTTGTGCTTCAGTAAACAACGGCATTAATATTCCCATACCAGTTTGAGCCCGAATCAGACCCAGAGAATGTCAGTGGAGAGGATCGAGCAGAACCTGTTCAAGAACGGCTGTTAAAGGACGTTTCAGAAAGGTATGTTTTTTTTTAAGACTGCAGATCTATTGTGATCGCTATATGACACTGTTACTTTTGTATATTTAAAACGATTGTAGCTAAATATCTGTCGCCAGAACTATTAACCCAATACGAACACTAAACATTGGCTTTACAACAGTAGCCAAATCAAACACAAACCATGTTTAGCATGCCTGTAGATAAACAATACATAAAAGCTATAATCAAAGAATAATTTACAGTGATCACATAAACAACAACAACCACGAACATTCCAAGTTCGCTGCGCTGGTGATATTAAACACAAGTTTGTATGTGTTTGTCGGATAAGTATGAATTAACGTTAGCATTTAACAAACTGGTTTGTGGAGACAAACAGCGTTGTCCTTCGTTTACTTCCTCGCTACAACGTACAATCAACAATACGAACTATTACAGGAAAACTCATCAACGAAAAAATCATACTTACAGCTTGTGGCTCGTAAACAACAGCTTCTGTTTTTAAAGTTGGAACTGCTCGATCTTTCAGGACAAGCCATTGTGTGAATCCTGCATTGTAACTCGTGTAGACTGAGGAAGCTTTCCTCCGGAAAATGTGCAGCACAGAGAGCGACATTTGGATTATAATTATGAGGGACCGAGTTAAAAATAAATTGTAACCGTCCTTAGGAAGACTGAACAAAGTGGACCTGCAATCTGGGTGAAAATAACAGCGTTTCGACGGCATAGCGGCAACGACACTCTACTACCACAACAACTCTTCTCCAAAGCAACATAAAATGGCCTCGCCCCCTTTATGTATTGTGTTCCCAGAGGAGGGGTTTATGTAAATGTTGGGCTTAGTGATGTCAGCAAGCCCACAGGAATGTCGTGTAGTCCTTATCAGCCGTTTTCTGTAGTTCTTAGAAATTGATTTCTTTAAAAGCAAATATCTCCCTTTGATTTAAACTTTGAGCGTTGTAACTTTGCAGATGTTGTTTATGCTCAAACAGCAACATTACAGACTAACTAAAGTTAGAAAAGTGAAATCGTGTTTTACCACCCCTTTAAACCTTGTCTGTGAAACCGGGGATAAACAGTTTAGATGTTGATTTCTGTTATAGAGCGACATATGACAATTTATCTGTTCAATAAAATACCCTAATCTCCTGTTGAGCAATAAAACACCATAATCTCGGCGTCGCTTTTACCCCATTTCAAATCCCTCAGTTCTCGCCATCTCCAAAAAGCCACGGCAATGTTGGTTCTTGTTTTATTACGAGCTCTGTCTCGTTCTCTTTTCTCCTGCAGACTCTCCTCTGTTCGCCGTTTGTTTAAAACTGGTTATTCTTTGGAGTTTGGAGATTTAGGTGCTCCATGTCAACATTTCCGGCTCTTTTTGACAACTAACCTCTGACCTCTCACACCACACACACACACACACACACACACACACACACACACACACACACACACACACACACACACACACACACACACACACACACACACACACACACACACACACACACACACACACACACACACAGAGACACACTCAACTAACCTTTGACCTCTCACACCAGACACACACACACACACACACACAATCAAATAATTTCTGACCTCTCACACCACACACACAGACACACTCAACTAACCTCTGACCGCTCACACCAGACACGCGTCAAAGCAGCAACTTTTCTCTATTAACGGATATGACGAGACACAAACTGGCGAGTGACATAAATTATATATTGACTCATTATTAAAAAATGTTTACATAGTGTAGTACCTTTAAATGCATTTAGACTGTTTGTAGTTGTGTTCTTCATATAATACCTGGTGTTGATGTGTAACTGTATCTACACATATGGCTCAAAGAGAGCCAATTAGAATGCAGTGTTTGCCTATGACCTTTGACCCCCTACTCATCTTCCCTGTCAAAGCTCCTTATGCAAACATTTATAATGAGACATGATCATTATAACTGCTGAAGTCCAGCGTTCAGGCATGTCACTTCATTTATTCAATAATGTGTTTATATAATAGATGTGTGTATGTAAATGAATTTCAGCAACTGTATTTAACAAACCCGGGCACTGATGAGCTCTTCTTATCACTGAGTTTGATAGCAGAACGTTTCGACTGACATTGAGATATTTGAATACAGTTTCACATTGCTGTGATGCAAAACAATCTTGTGATTGTCTGCATCGATCAAACATTGAAATCCTCTGTCAGATTAACTCCGCATGTCTTCACTCCATCGGTCTGATGCGAAGATTATAAAACCAATAAAT
Source organism: Scardinius erythrophthalmus (assembly GCF_964197995.2). NCBI lineage: Eukaryota > Metazoa > Chordata > Actinopteri > Cypriniformes > Leuciscidae > Scardinius > Scardinius erythrophthalmus. The sequence continues at coordinate 3,518,667 of NC_138226.1, forward strand.
GTAGGAAAGGACACTTGACATTTTAAGTAATTACCAAACCGTTTTAGTTAAGGTCATTTAAAGTAAAGTCATTCAGATGATTCCTCTGAGCTGGACTGTGTGTGTAATAGAGGACGGCCGCTGCACTGAGACTCCAGAGCAATTATCAGCAGGAATGATGGATTTTAGCTCAAAGCAAAAGTGATTTTATTTTCATCCTCATCTTAAATGTCCTCGTCCTTACGGTTCTTCCTCCCAATGCGTCTTCTTTTGAACACTATAGACTGCAAGCACACATTGCTCACAATGACAGATCCAATGAACTTTCTCTACCTGAGTTCTATTTCTGGTTTTAGGGCTATTAAAATTTGCATTGTGACATTTTCATGATAAAAAAAAAGCACATTTACCCTTTAAATCAGAATTATTATAATAATGCAATAATACGTTTTATTTTTGCGTTTTTAATGAATAATTACTATAATGCACCATACATTTATGACACTACAACAAAAACTATTATATCTATAAATTATATATATATATATACACTCACCTAAAGGATTATTAGGAACACCATACTAATACTGTATTTGACCCCCTTTCGCCTTCAGAACTACCTTAATTCTACGTGGCATTGATTCAACAAGGTGCTGAAAGCATTCTTTAGAAATGTTGGCCCATATTGATAGGATAGCATCTTGCAGTTGATGGAGATTTGTGGGATGCACATCCAGGGCACGAAGCTCCCGTTCCACCACATCCCAAAGATGCTCTATTGGGTTGAGATCTGGTGACTGTGGGGGCCATTTTAGTACAGTGAACTCATTGGCATGTTCAAGAAACCAATTTGAAATGATTCGAGCTTTGTGACATGGTGCATTATTCTGCTGGAAGTAGCCATCAGAGGATGGGTACATGGTGGTCATAAAGGGATGGACATGGTCAGAAACAATGCTCAGGTAGGCCGTGGCATTTAATTGTTGTGGCTTCACAAATGCTTTGCTGCATACCTCGGTTGTTATTTCAGTCAAAGTTGCTCTTCTATCAGCTTGAATCAGTCGGCCCATTCTCCTCTGACCTCTAGCATCAACAAGGCATTTTCGCCCACAGGACTGCCGCATACTGGATGTTTTTCCCTTTTCACACCATTCTTTGTAAACCCTAGAAATGGTTGTGCGTGAATATCCCATTAACTGAGCAGATTGTGAAATACTCAGACCGGCCCGTCTGGCACCAACAACCATGCTACGCTCAAAATTGCTTAAATCAGCTTTCTTTCCCATTCTGACATTCAGTTTGGAGTTCAGGAGATTGTCTTGACCAGGACCACACCCATAAATGCATTGAAGCAACTGCCATGAGATTGGTTGATTAGATAATTGCATTAATGAGAAATTGAACAGGTGTTCCTAATAATCCTTTAGGTGAGTATGTATGTGTGTGTGTGTGTGTGTATATATATATATATATATATATATATATATATATATATATTATACTGTACATGGTCATATTTGTGGTGTTATAAGAATGAATTCTGGGGAAAATATACTTAAAAGTAAAAAAATAATAATCCTTGTTTACTTTTTAATGCTATACATATTTAATATATTATATACCGCATTTTATTTATCACAGTAAAACGCTACTAGCGCCACCATCAGTTCAAATTTTACTTATGTGTTGGGTGGATGTTTTTTTTTTCTCATAGCCTTTAAACTCTTTCATTGCAAGTTGATTAAATATGGTGTTTTCAGTTCCTGCTAACTCGCTTGTACCAAACTGTAAAATGTATGTTTTTTTCTCCTCTCAATGTAAACGAGTCGTCCTTGAATTCTTTACATTTCTATCAGTGAATGCTAGTTGAGTTTGGCCCCTGTAATTGCTGTGTGCAGCTTTATTTTATATTTATCTTTCGCCTCTTCTTCTCCATCTCTCTCTCTCTCTCTCTCTCTCTCTCTCTATTCCTCAAGGTGGAGTCTAAACATTCTCATGTGGTTTTTGGTAAATAAAACAAATTTCATTTCCAGGCGTTCTCAAGCCTCTGGGGCCGCGCAGCCGCTGCTGATTAAACGTTTGTTATTCATACGCTTATCAAAAGCAGAATCCAGGCTGATTAATGACTGGGACACAATGTGCCGCCTCGCGCTGGAGCTCTTAATGAGTCTGTGAATTGTGATCAGCATGCTTTACCAATCAGCAGTTTGTTCATAGTGAACTTTAAACACAGGATGAGGGATTGTTTTACAAAGAAAGACACAATATGAGGGCTGGCTGAAGATAAATGACAACCGACAGCGCCGAACGACTGAAAATCAAAGTCGATTTTAGGGATTTGGTTGAAGAGTCTGAAAGAAAACTAAATGATGTCTTGGAGTTCTTGATTCAGACACATAATAAACATAATCTGAGCTCTCATACATCACTTGTCAGTCTCTAAGCCGTCTCGTATCTGTCTCTAGGTGAGCCGTCTGCTGATGCTGGGTGGAGCGAATGTCAACTATCGTACAGAGGTGTTGAACAACGCCCCGGTCCTCTGTGTCCAGTCCCACCTGGGCCATCAGGAGATGGGCGCGCTGCTGCTGGAGTTCGGAGCAAACGTGGACGTGGTTTCAGAGAACGGCATGAGCTCTTTGTGTTACTCGGCAGCCGCTGGTCATCTGGGGCTGGTCAGTCTTCTCTGTAAGAGAGGAGCCAAGGTAGAGTATAGATATGTATTTATTTTCAGTGTTCACAATTAATGTGCATTACATAATCAATTACTTTTTTGATGTAATGAGTAAAGAAATGCATTACTTTGTATATGTAGTCATTAATATTTGAGTTATGCAAGTTACTTTTCACTTTCATAAATTAGCTGAATTAAAATTATCTTCTCCATAACGTAGTTACTTAGACATGCACACTCAGATTTTCACAAAAAAAACATTACTTTCAACCTCCTTTATATATATATATATATATATATATATATATATATATATATATATATATATATATATATATATATATATATATATATATATATATTAGGGCTGTCAAAATAGCGCGTTAATTTCGATTAATTAATCTGAGAAAAAATAACGCATTAAAAAAATAACGCAGATTAATCCATTCCGTATTGACCTTTGAACCTGGAGCCGCTCTAGCCACCATTCGACTGTAAAATGAAGGAGGGACGCGCCGGCACTGCCTGGATCACACTGATGATGGTTTAGGCTGAAACGCGTCTGTGTGGACATGGTATGAATAAACATATGAGATATAACTAGAGAGTGCAGTTTTTCATCTTTATTGGATCATTGATAGGAACATGTACTTATAAAAAACTAGAGGTGGGCATAGATTAATTTTTTTAATCTAGATTAATTTTGAAATTAATCTAGATTAAAATGGCTCATTTGAATTCTGCCGAAGGCATTCAGAATATGTGTGCTACCCAAATAATGCCTATAAAAGTAAGTCTTTGAGAACGGGTTTCTCAAGCCAGGTGGCGCATTAGACCAGGGGCTCATCTCCTGTTTCCAAAATGCATCACAAACTGCTTGAGAAAGCTGTTCTACTCATAGACTGTAAAAGGTTACTACTGTACTGTTACCGTCCGTAGGCAACATTAGGCCTATGTTATTATCAACTACTATAGGCTATCAATTAGGGATGGGCGATATGGCCTAAAATCCATATTGTGATATACATTGCAGCCTCATGCGATAACGATATACAGTATATTATAATAAAACCATTTCAGAACAGGTTACACAGACCCTGCTAAACAACTGCTAAATGTATTTTTTTTAAAGGGTATATGTAGTTTTGAGACATCATTTTGCAGATAAATAAAATTTAAGTACACTAGCTGCAGAGATCTTAAGTAGGTCTAATGTTTATTATAGCTTTGAGCTTATGAAACCCCAAATTTAAAGTTATAATATTGTCTAACTGATGTCTTTTCAGTTAAAAAGAAACACAACAACGCTTCTTAAAATCGGGCGTAGACAGAGATTATGTGTTAACGTTACACCACTCAGATATATTGGAATGAGAATAATACGCGCGCGCTGGTATTATTCAGTGACATCATGTTTCGTTTTGAATTTGAGGTGGTAGAACGGATTAGTCGTGTGTTAACTTACCGTTACCCCACACACTCGGATAGTTTGCTGTTGTTTGTCAGACGGCTTAAATGCGAACCAAGTCCAAATAATGGACGTTGCAGCTTTCACTTTCAGCCGTGTTTACTTAAGATGACGACGAATATGCGTTGCAGCCGGGTTTACCTCGCGGCCGTGGGTAGATTGCGTCATCATAGCTTGTGAAGTAGAGCCATCTCCCAACCCAACTTGGGGAATAGATTAACGGCGATATTTTTATTATCGCACGATAAGAGTCGCGTTAACGCCGATAACGGCCCACCACTAATATATATATATATATATATATATATATATATATTTATATATATTTATATATTTATGTGTGTGTGTGTGTGTGTGTGTGTATGCATTATTTGCTAATATATTTTTATATGATTAAATATTCATTAAAAACCCTTTAAAAATGTTCAGAGAAACAGGATATTTCAACAAGAAAATTGTTGGGCAGGACTTTATTTTATCCATTCGATTAGTTGAATTAGTAAATTTGCCATTGGAAATATTATGCACAAATGAAACATTCCCAATAACAGCAGAACCGCGTATTAACAAAGTAAACAGGGTTCACTTTGCATTTATGAATTTAGAAGATGTTTTTATCCAAAGCGAGTTAACCCTCTGAGGTCTGAGCTGTTTTCTGGGCCCTGGAGGTGTTCTGACATGCTCTGACATTTGTGGTTATTTCTGTTACTTGTGACATTTTCATGGCTAAAGTCTAATTACACTGTATTCAGCACAAACTCTGCTACAATAATATATCAGCAGCATGTATGTAAAAGTTTGTAGTTTTGAGATAATGACATTTATGCGTGGTTTGTGAAAATACAAAAATAAATTCTCACTGAAATAAGGTCATGAAACCCATACTGATTATTTCTTCACAAGACTTTTGAAAATTGTATCACGTAGCCTAGAATATTTGCTCCAAAACGATGTGAGAATCACCCTGACTGCTCATTCAGAGAAGACAATATATTGATTTAAAAATTTTACGACGTGTTTTGTGTTAGAAAGCAATATGCGAAGGGGCGGATCACCTCATTAATATGAAAGCTTTCCACACCTGAGAAAGACAAAGAACCTCCCTAATGGCCCTATTAGGAGCTTATCAGGGCCCATCATTCTGACCAACCTTGCACAAAGAATGAGGAGATTTAAAAAAGAATGGCTTTTAAAATTGTTTGGATTTATTTACAACACAACATAATCTAAAGATACACAACAAAAAAGCACTTATTGAAGAAAGAGACCTTTGTGCCATTCCTAAAAACATTGTACATACCTTTCATTTTCTAAGGTGTTTGATTTTCACTTTACCATGTTCATGTACAGAGACATGTACTGTGAATGTTGAAGTCAGCAGGACTCAGTGGCATCTGGGCCCTGAAAAAAAAAAAAGTGAACATACTGATATCAAGAGAAAGGCCTGCACGATTTTGGGAATACATTTTAGATTTTTCTTGTTAAAGTTGCTTTTTAAAATTCACAGAATACACACACTCACACAAATGTTTCCAACAATATATAATGAACACCAGGTTTGTTGTGCCTTGTAGGTATAGGCTATGCGCAGTGCTGCATAAAATAATAACAATATAGCAGCCTATATATATTTTCAAAAAGATTTCAGTAACAACTAAGCTAGAGAAAAATATATTGATTATCATGTTACTTCAAATGTTTCCATTCGTTATGATAATATGAAATGAGATAATAGTAAAAACATGAAGCCGTTTGGAGCGTTTTGCTTTTCCAAAATATGATACATTCAAACGCGATCGCGATCAAAAATATGATACATTAAAACGCGATCGCGATCAAAAATATGATACATTAAAACGCGATTGCGATCAAATATAAAACATTATGGTTAGGCCTACCATATACATAGCCTATCTACGTTTGAGCAGATATCCACAAACACAGTAACAGTAAACACGGGTCTAAATATTATAATATTCACCATATATCTAGCAACAGTTCAACTGCAATGTGAAATTTATGCAACAATAGCAAACTAATATGTAAGAATTTCTTACCTTATCTTTCTTGTCTTCAAATATCGTTCTTCTCCTTCTGATGTAAATCCAATGTAAGCTCAGGCACGTCTTTCAAACTCGACGAAAAGTGAAGTGAAGTGTTTTGTTGTTGAGGTAATGAGGGCGATCGCGTTCCATGTGGAGATTTGCATGTGAATATCTTTTGCGCGAGTGGGCGTGGCCGAATTAAAAATAATTAGGAAGCGTTTGAGAAGCTGGAAATCTTGTTGGTTTTATACAAATTACTTAAACAGAGAATATTTGTTTTCGTTTTGAATCCGATCATTTAAAAGTACACACTTAAATGTTTATAAAGGTGTATGGCTCATAAATGTGTAACAAGTATTCGCTGAGTTTTGTTTCAGTTTATAGACGTGCTCAAGAAAAAAAAGTTCACCGCGACGGAGAGGCAGAACGCACACACTGTTTTTTTTCCTTATTTTACAAAAGCACAATGTTTTGATTTGATTGGAAGTGGACACATACAAAAGTAGAAATACCACAGATTCTTTTTTTATATTTATTTTTTCTGTATGACCATAAATGACGGAGAAATTTAAGTTTAAAGTGCTACAATGTGGAGAAAATCCAGCAAAACGCGCCGGCGCGTTTGTCGACCTCAGAGGGTTAAAAAGCAATATGCCAAAGAGCCAAAAATTTGAGTAATATACAATGGCAGATTTATTAGAGAACTAGATTAGGAAGCAAGCTAGAGAAGATGCGAAATACAAGAAATAAAAATATATATATGTTTTTGATTTCTCTTTGACTCTTAATCGATACCGCTAACCTGAGACTTATCTGTGAGATGCATATATTCATGTTGCATGCATATTGATATGAATTTACACATGCCGTTTGTGGTCAGGTGGATCACGTGGACAAGAGTGGCCAGTGTGCGCTGGTGCATGCAGCCCTGCGGGGTCATTCAGAGGTCATCGAGTGTCTGCTGGAGCTGAGCTGGAGCAGTGAGGGTCAACATGACCTGAGCCTGAAGAACAAAGCCCTGCAGCAGGGGTTCATAGCAGCCTGCAGTATGGGACACATTCATGTGAGCTCTCACACACACACACACACACACACACACACACACACACACACACATACACGTATCAATGGCAAAACCTTTTAGATGCATTTTAGATGCTATTAAGATGCATTTCTGCCTTTTATGAGGGCAATTAGTTTTTCTAACCACTTAAAAACGCACAGTGTGTCGCCCATTTTGTGTCAAATGTTTCACTTGAGTCATTTATTTAATAAAAATAATTAATAAATGCTCAACTACACTAGTTGCTACTGAACAACTACAGCTGGCACATATAAAATCAAATCGGCATCAAACGTAAATGTAAATAATGCAGAAGATCTCATAACACAATAAATGATCTGTTAGAATACAGTATCATTTTGATTACTCTTATGTTGTCAACCATAGCAGTGGATATTGATTTATTCACTGTTTGGGAGTTGTTGTGGATGTTTTCTTCACAATCAGTGTTTTCAGAGCTGTTTTTTTGCCTTTATGAATATATCACCATTTGTCAAGTCAGCTTTATTTCTATAGCGCTTTATTACAATACAGATTGTTTCAAAGCAGCTTCACAGTTAAAAAACAGAATCAATAATGCAAACTTCATCAAATATGAGACAAATTCAAATTCTGCTGTAGTGATCCAGCTCAAGTCGGTTCAATGTTGATTCAGTTCAGTTTAATAACTGATGATGTTGCAAAATTCGTCAATTATGAAACAAATTCGATTCTGCCTAAAAGCAGCTCTATCTGATGATGTCAGTGCAGACAAATCAATGATATTACAGTTTGTTTTTTTACAATCAATAAGATCAATTTCACAGTAGTTGGGTCACTTTTTCAAAACTCTTCTTCACACAGTTCTTCAGTTTGGCACAGCGGTTCATTTTACATTTAAAATGCACTAAAACTATCAAAACACGTCATGCATGTCTCAAATCCACTCATTCTTCCATAACACTAACAAATGTTGTTATCCAGCAAACACACTGTCACTTATAAAACAATTACCTAAAAACACTAACAAACAGGCATGAAAACAAGAATCACACTCAGTAACTGCAGTAAATGTTACATGGTCCATGTTTTCGTGTAGATTGTAATGAAATTAAAAGACTAACGCCTGTATAGGTGTTCGGCTATATCTTTTTTTTTTTTTTTTTTTCATTTTTTTTTTTTTAGATTTAGAATATATTGCAATGGGTTATTACTATAGCAATATACCAAATTGCTGTCTTATTCAGTTTTGCATTATGTTAGGTTTTGAACTTTAAGTATAACAGTTTTGAAAAGAGTGTGTAAGCATGTGAAAATTGGCCTGTCGGTACTTCAAGGTTGTTTTGAAGTGAGAAAAGAAAGAATTTGTGTAATTTGAAAGTAGTCATTGAATGCATTTTGTTACAGCAATCATAAATGATCCACACTTTATCCCACATAGAAATACAGCAACATTGCAAAAAGATGCAGAAAAGCTTAATAGGACCTCTTTGAAACCATTTGTGTGCACCTACATACAGCCACAAGAGTATGTCAACTATTGTGCATAGTATACACACTTATATGAATGTGTGTGTGTGCAGACAAGACCTTGAAGTATAAATCGTAATAGATGTTGTGAGGATGCAGATCAGCCATAGCAACAGACCGGTCTCTAATCTCCAGCTGTTTGAGCCTTTAACCTTCAGCTCTTGTGTGTTTTACTTTCTGTTGAGATTATGACAGCATCAGCGCATATTCAGTTAACTTCCTGTTGCTCAGCCCAGATATTTGCATGGTTGCATTTAAGATCCCCAATTAACTTATTGCAAATCTTGCCAGTAGTGTAGAGTTTGCATTATTTTTATTACAAATATTAATTTGTTATGCATGATAACCCCCCCCCCCCCCCCCCAAATATAACTTAGCAATGTAACTTAAAATTCCAAAAAATGTATTTACACAAAAACACTTAAAAAAACACAATTCCAGATGCCCTTTCCAGATGATCCTCTCATATGCCCTTTCTAAACCCTGATTTCAGTCCCTAAGTGTTGCATGCTGCCCACTGGGGACGTTTCAGAGTCTTTGTTTGTTGTGTTGTTCCAGTATTGCGTTTGATTTATTGTGAGATGGTGTTTTGGCAGGTGCTGGAAGGCTTGTTGATGTTGAATAATGAACTGGCGGTGCAGATTGATACCCATGACACACTGTGGGGAGAAACAGGTACGGTCATTTTTTATATATATATTTAACAATATAAGAACAAGAACATATTCAGCTATTCAGATGAAGGGAGAAATCCCTTCCCCCTGACCCTTCAAAACCAACTGTGTTTTAGCCCATGTATTCAACAGCAGGACATCACTTTAATGGCCTTTTAGAATGCATTTTTATTTAATTGTATTGTTCCTGAGGTCCACTTAGATCCCACTTTGCTCAAAACATGATGTGTCATGATGTCACTGAAGTGTTTTGCATCCTTTGACCCTTATTAAAAGGCTTATTTTCGCTGCTGTGTCTTTAACATTCATATTTATGCATTTGGAAGATGCTTTATCTAAAAAGAGACTTGCATTGCATTCAAGGTATACATACTTGACGTGCAAATGTGGGTGATCGTGTTGAAATTCACTCATCCATCTGGTGTCTGAAAGTTGCATACTGCAAGTTTTATAGTTTAGTTTCAGTGAATGCTCTGTTTTCACTGGTGAGATTTACAGTATCAGATAGAAAGTTGCTGGATGTTTCATAGTACAAGGATGTCTTTTCTTTCGCAAAAGATCAAGGAGATTTGATTTGTCATAGCATGGGGCTACATGGAAACATGCATATCTCAGCTTCATGTATGTGTGTGTGTTTGTGGTGTGTGTGCATTGAGGAAGTCAACAGACTGCAGGAGGACTTTTAAACTCTACAGGGACATGAGATATTGAACCCAAACAGAGATTCAGCAGATAAGAGTGTTAAAGCATCACAGCTCTTTCCCCAGGCAGCCGTTCACCTCTGAAGACCTGAAACCAGACACTTTCTCACTTAACATGGGTTTTCCTTTGGCTTGTACAGTAAATTAACACTAAAGTTGAGGTAGTGTCTTTTTTTTTTTTTTTTTATAAATAAAGTTTTCTAATATGACATTTGTTTTTTCTGATTAAAGGTCCAAAAAGGAAACAATAGCACGCTATACCAAATGTATAAAAATATGGGAACTCTACAGGTGAAACTCGAAAAATTAGAATATCGTGCAAAAGTTAATTTCTTTCAGTAATTCAACTTAAAAGGTGAAACTAATATATTATATAGGAAATTACATGCAAAGTGAGATATTTCAAGCCTTTATTTGTTATAATTTTGATGATTATGGCTTACAGCTTATAAACATTTTCAACATATCTGAGATTTTGAATTTGGTGTTTTCATAAGCTGTAAGCCATAATCATCAAAATTATAACAAATAAAGGCTTGAAATATCTCACTTTGCATGTAATGAGTCTATATATTAGTTTCACCTTTAAATATAATTTAAAATGAGATATTTTTTATTTGATTTATCCTTTTTTATTTGTATTTAAATTATTTTTATTTATTTGTTTGTTTATTTATTTATATATTTTTATTTCCAGGCCTGAAAAATCATTGGGAAATAATAAAATGTATTTTCTTATATTTTTATATTTTATAATAATGAATAAATTCATTTATTTGTTATTAATTTCCAGGCCTGTAAAAGTCATGAAAATGAACGAAATCTTATATAAATATAGCTTTAAGAGATTTGTCCGTGTAATATCTATAAAAATATATATTTTTTATAAAGACTTTTTTTTCATACACAAAATAAAATGAATTAATTCCTTTGAAATCATCCTCCATAAAAAAAGACAGTCTCAAGACCGATACTACCTGCTGTTCAGCACCAGTAGACCAGAGATGTTAATTTCCTCTGAGTGCTCTTGTGTTCTTTAATCTTCAGACCAGGATCAAACCTCTGTCCACACAATCCCACTAACAAACAGAGCTGAGATGAAGGTCACTTCCATTATCAGACCGCCTTGAAGCAGGACCTCCAGACACACATTTCTCTTGTGTTCTCCCTTTCGAGCGCTCCGGATTCAGCAGATGCATTATAAAAGGCTTTAGGAGTAACTCCTGTTTTCTCCTGTTGAAGTGTGTGTGTTTCCCTGAGTGAACTTTTCTGTTTGCTGGGCTTTTGTTTATGTGTTGCTGTTTATCAAGGCCATACAGTAATTGAGTTTCTACGTGGTTGAAATTGCAGTCCTGCTTAATGCTGAAAACATTATGATAGACGGAGAGTCGTCCTCATTTGACTCGTTTGAAGCATTTCCTTATGCAAATGAGCATGAATCTCTTTACATTGCTGCATCAATCGAAGAAGGTGTTCACTAATTGTAGTTTTATCCGTTTTCGAAGCATTTTATAGCAAGAAATGTATATCAATAATCATGTTAGTTATCTTTGATGGAAATTCAAAGACTAAATGTATATACAGACAGATTTAACAGCACAGGATGGATTCTGCTGTAGTTAATGTGTGAGCAAACGTCAATGATAATTTACAGTGTTGTCATCAGAAGTTCATAGATAGATAGATAGATAGATAGATAGATAGATAGATAGATAGATAGATAGATAGATAGATAGATAGATAGATACACAGATAGATAGATAGATAGATAGATAGATAGATAGATAGATAGATAGATAGATAGATAGATAGATAGATAGATACACAGATAGATAGATACACAGATAGATAGATAGATAGATAGATAGATAGATAGATAGATAGATAGATAGATAGATAGATACACAGATAGATAGATACACAGATAGATAGATAGATAGATACACAGATAGATAGATACACAGATAGATAGATAGATAGATAGATAGATAGATAGATAGATAGATAGATAGATAGATAGATAGATAGATAGATACACAGATAGATACACAGATAGATAGATAGATAGATAGATAGATAGATAGATAGATAGATAGATAGATAGATAGATAGATAGATAGATAGATAGATAGATAGATAGATAGATAGATAGATAGATAGATAGATAGATAGATAGATAGATAGATACACAGATAGATACACAGATAGATAGATACACAGATAGATAGATAGATAGATAGATAGATAGATAGATAGATAGATAGATAGATAGATAGATAGATAGATAGATAGATAGATAGATAGATCTGTCATCTTTTTTAATGTGGAAGGACTTTTGAATTGTGAAATTTGCGGTGTGTTTCACAGCACAATGAACTCTTTTATCACGAAAGATCAAAGAGATTTTGATTCCTCATGATTTGAGCCCTTTGATGTGTGTCAGATATGCTGTGTGTGATCCAGACTGCAGATTCCCACTGTTTATACAGTTGCATTGTGGGGGATTGTGTGGGACAGCTCAGGGTAGCAGATGCGGTCTCTCAGTCCCAGGTGGGACGTCCACAGTGAAGCCGTTTGGTTTCAGTGAACCCTGCTTAAATGTGCTTAACTGTAATCAAAAAAAATTAATGAAAATGTAAAATTGCATTATGGTTCTAAGAAATAGGCTTGATTTCTTCAAGCAAAATATCATTTTTTTTAGGGTTTTTGTTTGATTTTTTGAAGTCACACGTGACCTGGACATGTTCTTGATCCGTGTGAAAGTTCACTGTTGTTTGTTGTGGTGTTTGTGGGTATAAAAAGACAGCTTTCTGGCTTCTTTCTGTCAGGTTTGTTTCTCGAGCAGCAAATAATGGAGTATATGAGCTCTCAGGTCTGCTGAAACACGCCTGGAGTTAAAGACGACAGAAACACCATGACCAGAAAACATGGACAGATCAACTGATTTACCCTCGGCTCACTGAGATCAGTGTGAATACTGTTAGGCCGTGTGTCTACCAAAGTGCTTTTTCACGGGCTAGCGTATTTTTTCAATTGTTTTCAATGGGAGCGCCGCATTTTTAAAACGCCATGAGCGTAACAAGACGCTGAGCGTTTTTTTCTCACACTTGAAGTGCTGAACACTCTGCGTTTTTTACAGGTCGCAGAGAGTTGAAGAATGTTCAACTTTGGGTAAAACTCAGCGATCATCACTCTCATTTTTTACCCAACTGTCCAATCACAGTGGAGGAGAGGCGGGACTAATACCACCCCGACCAACCCCCACAATCTGCTTGTACAACGTCGACAGTCGCCATGACAACAAGCAATAACGAAACAAAATCATTTAAAACAAGAGCCAGAGAAAATACGTTACATTGTATCGACATTTTAATATAGAATCAACACAGAAACAAAATATGTGTGAAATGAGACACTAGTAACACTTTCATGGATATTCCGTATCATAACAAGTGAAGCGTCTCAACTGAAAAAAATTCTGCGCTGCCAAAACGCTCTCAAGCGCTCATAGCTAGGTGTTTTCAGCTGGATAAAATGCTTTGGTGGACACACGGCCTTAGAGTAACACCAGAGAATGTCTAATAAGGGGAGAAGTTCCACTCTCAGTAAACTTCCGGCTTCTGAACTGGTTGCAGTTCCACTCTGGTTCCATATGAGGGCGCTCACAGGACGAGTGCAGAATGAATGGAGGTCTATGGCGCTATACCCATCAAAATCCACTTTTCTCAGAATAAAATTTTTTGTCTAGTAATTTGAATGTTGTATTCGAAAGGAGATTACACAATGGTGGGTGTTAGATTTTTTTAGAGTCACTTATTTGCTTTAAAAAGTCTTTTAAAATGTCAATGACATCATACACATCGTACGACCAGAGATACTGCTTTACGGCAATCCTTCAGTCGCTTTGGTGCTTTCGCGCTCTGCACTTTGTTTTCTCTCGAGGCATCGACAACACAGCGGACACAGGTAAACACACGTGCTAGGAGAGTTTTTGTTTTGTTTGTTTCTGGTCCCTGCCATCAAGCGGTATCTCTGGTCGTAATCAGTCCTTCACTGACCAATCAGCGTTCATTAGCAGAATGCTAGCGTGTTATGGGCAACAACAACTCAACCTGTAAGAAATCCAAAGGACATAAGTACTCGTTCATCCAACTTTAGACCTATAACCCATGTTGAACTTGCAAAACCTACAATCAAATCTGAGATTTCTCAACGGCAATCGGGTGAAAGAGACACATTTAGCCGTCTAGCTCCATAGACTCCCATTCAGTCTGCACTCGTGGGCGATCGCCCCCAGTGGAACTCTGGTGGAACTACAACCAAAATTCGGTACAATAAAGCTTAATAGGGAGTGGCCAGGCTCTCCGTAGACGGCCTAAGAGTAACACTTTCATTTTGATCCTGAAACACCAGAGCAATAAAAAGCCCTTGAGACATGTTCTGGATTAGTTTATGATGCGTCCCCCTCTGTATTTCTGCATCACTCCATCTTTCTGCTTCTGAATAAAAGCGTCACTTTTCGGTACGGATGGATGTTGTGATTCTTGAAGACATCACTAATGGCACAGGCGTCTTCTCCAAATGGACGCTGTCACTCCGGCTGTGTGGATGAGTCCCGGTCCTTTAATCTCACTCAGACTAACAGCAGAGAGCTGTTAGTCATGTGACCATCTGTCCTGGTGTCCTAGACGAGCCCGTCAGACCCGACACGAATGTTCTGGCCAGACAGAAGCTTCCAGAACACAGTCTGTTCGTTATGAGGAGAGAGACTGTGCTCTAATTAATGATCTATGAGTGATCTCTTCTGATTCTCTGACTGAAGCATTTACTATCCTTTAAATATTACTATAATTATTCTTTTGTAATACTGTCATCAGTTCTGGAATCAGTGCTATATGTCCTGATGTGATGAACTGTAAAATGCAGATTAACACACACATATGATGCACATTGAATATTAATGCATCAAGTAGAGATTATATGGCTTTGAACCATAAACTAAATACAATTATGCTGTTCATGTTGTCTTAGAATTATTTTAATTGCTAGATTCTACTTGAATTACTAGATTCTACTTTTTTATTTTGATATTTCATTTTATATTATTATTATTTATATATACAGTAATTATATTAAATATTTTAATAAATTAAATGTTATTTTATTTAATTGATTAATAATTGTTAACATTAGTTAAAGGGGTCATATAATGCCATTTTTGTACAAGCTAATATGATTCTTTAGGGTCTAAATTAAAAGTTTGTAATATACTTTAATTAAAAATTCTCATTAGTATTGTAAGAAAACACTAATTTTACCTGGTCAAAAACAGCTCTGTTTTCAGCACGCCGTTTCAGTGCATGTGTCTTTAAATGATAATGAGCTTTGCTCACCCCGCCCCTCTGTTCTGTGGGTACACCGTATTAGACATTCTCTGACCGTATCTAACACAATAACCACGTGTTATTCGTTATAAACGTGGGATTATGAATTATATTGAGAACGTCGTACATAGAAAAAATGCTGTAATGTACCCTGAGTGTAAACCTTAGACGCATTCATCGTGAAGCCTGCAGCAAGGTTTGCAAATTTCGCAAAGATTAATATAAATACTAATATAAAGGTTAATAAAACATTACACTCACATCTTCTGGAGGTTCAGCAGGAACACGTTGGTACCGATCCGTTTTTTCTCGTTTGTGAAGCTGTCTGGTGTGAAATGATTCGCGCAAACATGAAAGCACAGACGATCGTGGGGAATCCCCGTGAGGGAATCCCCGCGTCAATCCTTTGGGCATATCGCTTCAAAAACAAAACTCAGCCACTGCATCTTCAACGGCTCGGATTTAGGAACATCCAAATGACTGCTGTGTTCCTTATTACATCTAAGAACAGAACACCACAATCGCTTAGACGCTATTCTACTCCAGCATATCAACAATGGCGGACTACTATGACGACGGCTGTCACAGCTCGCTCAGGGCGGGTCTTGTGTTGAAACACGGCTGTCAATCACAATAGCCGGAGGGGCGTACGATCTTATGACGTCACAATATCGAACGGCTTGATTTCAGAGATGGTCAAACATATAAGGAGATTAAAACAAAACCACTGGATGGATTTTTATCATGATAGGATGGTTGTGTACAGGCACTGCCAACACACATTTCAGTGCAATCAACTTGTAAAAGTGCATGTACCATTATATGACCCCTTTAATGTATTAACTAATATGAACTAACAATGAGCAATACATTTATTACAGTATTTATTAATCTTTGTTAATGTTAGTTAATAAATATCCAGCTGTTCATTGTTTGTTCATGTTGGTTCACATGCATTAACTAATGCATTAACATTTGATTTTAATGATGAATTAGAAAATGATGAAGTAAAGATTAGTAAATGCTGTAGAAGTATTGTTCATTTTTCTGTTAACTAAAGTAGTTAACTAATGAAACCTTATTGTAAAGTGTTACCATTTAATTTATATGTATTCATATAGAACTTCCCCCAAAAACTATAACATGAATTATATGCACCACTATTTTTTTAATAATACATTAAAATAGTATGTAACTTTTTGCATTTCTGCTATTTTACTATCGATGATGTTCTATTGTTCACTTTTGTTTCTTTCGATTTTATGTCTATTTTCATTTTAGTTAGATTTTTAGTAATTTTGTGTTTTTGTTTTGTTTTTAAAATATATGTCAGTACAGTTTTTAGTACGTTGTAGTTCTTAGCTTTAGTTATTTTAGAATGAAAATGAGAAATGTTGTAATTTTAAATGCTTTTATTTCAGCGATTTTTATTTTATTTCAAGAAATACAAATATTTTTGTTTTTAGTTAACAATATAACAAATGCCAGTGCTCTTGTTGCATTGGCTTTTGGCTTGCTTAGTTGGGGACATTTAATATTCATGAAATTTATTGATCTGCCTTACTTAAGGTGGACGATGACGCAATTTTCTTCTAGAAACAAACTTTGTTGTATTGTTTTCATGTTATTACTGAAGCTGCTTTGATACAATCTGTATTGTAAAAAGCGCTACATAAATAAAGGTGACTTGACTTGATTTTGACTCTTGAAACAGGTCTGACTGCGGCTGCAGGACGGGGGAAGCTGGAGGTGTGTGAGTTCCTGTTGGAGCGGGGGGCGCAGGTTCAGCAGGTGAACAGGAGAGGAGCGTGTGCCCTGTTCTGCGCAGTTCGGCAGGGACACTGGCAGGTGGGACGCTGCAAAACACCTGAACCACACAAACAGCAGTACTGAATATTTATATGAATATTTATATATCTTGCAGATTGCAGATCTGTTGCTGCAACATGGGGCGGATGTGAATGTAAGTGACAAACAGGGCCGCACACTGCTGATGGTGGCCGCGTGCGAGGGGCATCTCAGCACGGCCGATTTCCTCTTATCTAAAGGTGAGTTATCTAAATGCACTCTGAACTTTTTTTACAATCGGTAACACTTTATTTCAATAGTCCACTTTAGACATTCTACTAACTATAAGTAATTTGCAACTACATGTCAACTAACTCTCATTAGAGTATTAGTAGAGTGTGCTTAATATCTGTTAACACTTTATTCTGATGATCCTCTAACAGACATTATAATGACTATAAATAACTTGGCAACTACAAGTCAACTTATTCTCCTAACCCGAACCCTAACACCTAACCATATGTCATAACCCAGAAGTCTACTAATACGCTAATGAGAGTTAGTTGACATGTAGTTGCAAAGTTACCTAAGCCCCTTTCACACAGATATTCCAGAAAATACATGCAATCCTGGGATCGTTTGATTTTGGTTCATTCACACTGCCAGTGAGTGCGTTCACACACATCCAGTAAAGACATGTGACGTCAGGACTCCTGTCAGATGTCAGTTCTGCTGATAACTCTTCGTCATTTCTACATGAAGACGAGTCCATACTCCCCAGTAGCGCCACTGGGTTTGTTGAGTGGCTCGTTCCCCATATGCTGTAGCATAGGTTGTAGAAAGGCCTGTGCTATGGCACATGCGTCATCACTACAACACACCCCTTATGGCATTGGTCCTGGCTTTTCACACAGGGCACGTTCCGGGACTGATCCCGGCAATGTTACTAGGTCCCCATCCCGGCATCAATCCCAGGATGTGTTTGCGTTCACACAGAAGGCACTCTAGCAATTTTACGGCAATTTCCCAGGATCAACGCGCTGTGTGAAAGGGACTTTATCGTTAGTAGACTGTCATAAGTGGACTATCGAAATAAAGTGGAACTGCATAATCTTTTGCAATTGCTGCCTTTTAAATTGCCTTGCAACTTCAAGTGCTTCACTTTTTCCAGTACTTCATAGCTTTGAATATTATCCCATTTTAATATCATTTTCAATGTGATGATTTGTAAAACTAAAAGTATAAAGATGTAGGAAAACCAAAACGTTGTGGCGAACAAACACTTTTATATATATTTTTTTAAAAAGGACATGAAATTTGAAAAAGAAGTAAGTCACAAAGTCTCATGAAAAGCAAAACATTTTCTTCAAATTGACTGAATTTCTTTTTTCATAATCACTGAAGCTGTCGTTATAATCACTTCGACATGGTGACAAACACACATCTGAATGTTTCAGTGTGATTTTGTCAAAGGTTTAATAGACACAGTCAATTAGGAATAAGATTGCATGGGTGTTTGAATTGAGATTGTGATGTAGAACAATTTAAGCAGTATCTATAATATTTTTTATTTTTCCTGAAACTCAAGCCATTTTTCAATGCCACCCCCAATATATATTTAAGTAATTAAATGAATATTATAATATGACTGAAATGAATGACTGCTAGTCGACTAGAAAATTCTTCAGTCAGGAGCAGCCCTAGAAATAACACAATCAATGCTGCAAACTTCAAACATGAGACAAATTCACATTCTAAAAAGACAATAGAGTCATTATTCAGCGTTGATTCAGTTCAGTTCAATAACTGCAGTTCATCAATTATGAAACAAGTTCAATTCAGCTATAAAGACAGAAGACAACAGTCTCATTATTCAGCTTGAGTCAGTACAATTTTGATTCATTACCATTCAGAAACCGTGTCGATGTTGCAAAAAAAGTATAAGAGCAAACCTGTTTGAAAGTCCGTTGTTGAGATAAAGTGGCAAGTTTCCAGCAAGAGGTCAAACGAACATCCTCTGCTTTTCTCAGGAGCCTCTTTAGCGTCGGTGGATAAGGAAGGGTTAACTCCCCTCAGCTGGGCATGTTTAAAAGGACACAAGAACGTCGTTCAGTTTTTGGTGGAAAAGGGTGCAGTTATCGACCACTCAGACAAGAATGGACGCACACCGCTGGACCTGGCAGCCTTCTACGGAGACGCAGACATCGTAAGTGAATAGCATATTGTAGAGCTGTGATTAAAGCTCGTGGAGCTCGCAGGGCTCTTTTACATGTGAGATACGGTTGTGTGAAGTTGCAGGACTGATGCATCGGATTATGAGAGAAACCAGATTTTGAATTGGTAATTAACAGGAGGCAGAATTACAATATGATTTGAAGGGAAAGTTATCTGACAATGTGATGCTGTTTGGTGAAACTTAAATCTATTTTGATGGATAAGAATTGGTTTTACTATTGTGAGATGTGTGCAATCAGTTGAGGGGGAGGGGGGGGGATAGGGAATAAATAGCCATAATTAGTCAAAATAAAAGAGGTAATTATTTATAAACTACCATTCAAAAGTTGAGATTAGCAAGATTTTTTTGTTTTTGAAAGAAGTCTCGGTTACACTTTATTTAAGGTGTCATTGTTACAGTGTAATTATATATTTAAGTACTGAGTAATATTAAGAAACTACATGTACTTACTATAGGGTTAGGGTAGGATTAGGGTTTGGTTGAGGATTAGTTGCATGTAATTATGCATAATTTACTGTTATTACTATGGTAAGTACATGTAACATATGTAACAAGGACACTGTAAAATAAAGTGTTACCAGAGTCTCTTCTGCTCAACTAGGCTGCATTTATTTGATCAGATTTACAGTAAAAACTGTAATATTGTGAAATATGATTCCAATTTAAAATAACTGTTTTCTATGCGAATATATTTTAAAATGTGATCAAAGCTGAATTTTCAGCATCAGTACTTCAGTCCTCAGTGTCACATGATCCTTCAGAAATCATTCTAATATGATGATATTTATTATTATTATTATCAGTGTTGAATACAGTTGTACTGCTTTATATTTTTATGGAAACACTGATACTTTTTTAAGAATTCTTTGAAAAATAGAAAGTTCGAAAGAACAGCATTTATTTAAAATAGATTTTTACCGTCACTTTTGTTGAATTTAATGCATTCTCGCTGAATAAAAGTATTAATTTCTTTTCAAAAAATGATCTGACTAACCCCAAATTTTCATGAAACTTGTGTGTGAAATTCCACTGTCATTCTAACACAGCATCTCAGCCACAGGTTGACAGTGATGATTTGAAGCGTGTGTTTTTGCAGGTCCATTATCTGGTTGAGAAGGGTGCTGTGATCGAGCATGTGGACTACAGTGGCATGAGGCCTCTGGATCGAGCCATCGGCTGCAGAAACACCTCCGTTGTGCTGACCTTACTCAAGAAAGGAGCCAAACTAGGTGAGATCTGCACTTCGACTGGATGATAATGATACATTTTGCTTTGAAATGAAAAAGTGTGATGTTTTTTTTTTTTCAGTCATAATTGAACGAAGTAAAATACAGCAAATAGAATCAAGGCACCTTTTTATTGAGTACAGTTTTGAATTGATTCACTGAAATGGACCATTTGTCAATAGGCCACTATCATCAATAACATGAGCTTGTGATATTTATTAGCCAATCACATCTTTCCTCCTAAAGCTCTTGCATCACAGACCTGTGTGTGTGTGTGTGTGTGTGTGTGTGTGTGTGTGTGTGTGTTGCCGTGTTTCTACTGACTTGAGCTGATTTAATTAATAAATAAGATGTAATCACTCTGCTGCAGAATTTTAACAGCATCAACATTGATTCCATGTGACAATATTAGATCTAAAGTATGATTACGACAATGAGTGGGTCCTGACACGTGTTGTCTAACTCCAATAGAGTTCAGAATGTCTGTAAATGCCAATCCCAATGCATCTTTTTCATTATCTACATGGATATTAAAATCACCAATAATTAGCACATTATCTGCAGCCAGTACTTTAGCCAGTACTAACTCTGAATGAAACTCTGATTCTTTGATAAAGTCTGTATGGTGCCCTGGTGGCCTGTATTCAGTAGCCAGTACAAATGTCAAACGGTTTTTATCATTTACATTTTATCATTTAGAGTTCACTAAGCTAGTCGCATCCAAAGCAGTATCTAAAGCCTTCTTACTATCCTCGATTAAAGTTTGGATGCGCGTCTCTAGATCTGAAATCTTCTCTGTCAGCCTGACTATGTCCCTGCATTTATCACATGTGAAGCCCTCACCGCTGACAGAGAATGCTATGATACACATGTGGCAGGGAGTGCAAGTGACAACAATAGGAGATGACATGACTCACCGTGTGCTGACTGATTCGACTCACCACAGTCGTTTGATGGACTCGTAAAAGACGTATGCGCGAGAGAAAAAAGACGGTAAGCACGGATGGCGGTTAACAGGCTAGCGAAATGCTAACGTGTTGTGATAGCAATTTAGATTCAAGCTACCGATGTCAGATCAATGTGACATCACAATATATATGATATTATCTAATATTGTCTTATTAAATGCTGTGCAACAGTGAAAACGGGCCGTTCTAATGAAAATAAAGTGGAAAGTAAAGTTTCCAGTATAGCAAAACTAAAAATATAGTATATAAAATCTAATGAGTTATAATATAGTATATATAAAATAATGGGTTGCAGCAATACGGATTATAAATTTAGAGCTAATCAAGGATTTGTTAATCTCAAGATGTGTTGCACCACTTAATTTTAAACACAGATTAACAAATCAGGGATTAAAATTCTAATCTGTGATTAAAACCTTCATCTGAGTAATTTTGTCTGCCATGATTGATTCGTTTTTGTAATTAAAATGCAACGGTGTTAAAATTCCTTTTCCTTTTAACCTCCTGACCTGTAAATGTGAAGTTAATCCCTAACTGAGATTTAAATAATGGAGTGTTTTACTGGAACAACAAGATCAAAGTTAATCTATCTTAAATGTAAATTAAAACCAGGTACAACATGATGGTTTAAATGCTAGTCTGCTCATTTTTAAGCAAAGTTTAAAGTTTGGTGCAACATAATTATTATATAAACCTTTATTTAATCTAGATTTAATCTTAATCCTTATTGGTGCATCGGTGCCACCCGTAGTGTCCATCAAAGGCGCTTTTTACATCAGAGATTCACAAACGTTTTTGTCAGCCAAACCCCTTTGATATAAAATATTTACTTTAAGTTCCCTTGAGATTTAATACTTCAGTATTTTAACATCACATTCACAAGTTCACAGTTCTCTGATATCAGTTAATGGTCACATGACATGCAGGTAAACAAATGAAATATTTAATATTTTTTTGTGTTTTTTTTTTTTTTTTTAAAGAATGAATTATTAGCTTTCCATCAGCACCCTGCAGTTCCCTCATGAACCTTAGTTTAGGATTTATCCCTGATTTATGTTATTTAGTTTTGAAGCCAGTGTTTGTGGTCCAGTTTTCTTCAGTGGAAACATGTGGTGTCGGTGTGAACATGAAAGAGACGCTCTGTCTGTTCTGGTGTGACTGAGGTGAATGTGTGATGCTGTATTTTCTCTTTGCATGTCTCTTTCTGCTGTTTTTCATTCTTCTCTCTTCTAACTGCTTTCACTAAAACCATCATCAGGCTACAGAACGTCACCTTATGATCGAACAGGTACACTCTTTAGGTAACTTTATTTCACGCCAGTTACATTCTTCTCCTAAGCTGTGTTTTTAAAGAGCGGTTTGATGTAACGGACCACCTCTCTCTCTCTCTCTCTCTCTCTCTCTCTCTCTCTCTCTCTCTCTCTCTCTCTCTCTCTCTCTCTCTCTCTCTCTCTCTCTCTCTCTCTCTCTCTCTCTCTCTCTCTCTCTCTCTCTCTCTCTCTCTCTCTCTCTCTCTCTCTCTCTCTCTCTCTCTCTCTCTCTCTCTCTCTCTCTGTATCCAAGGTAACGCAGCCTGGGCGATGGCGACCTCCAAACCCGACATCCTCATCATCCTCCTGCAGAAGCTCATGGAGGAAGGAAACCTGCTGTATAAGGTTCAAGTTTTTCTGTCAATAGATTTAAAATGCAAAAAAGGTCTGCACTCTAAAAAATATTTTATTATAGATAGGAGATAAAGTTGACAAACGTTTCGGCTGCAGGTCTTCAAAGTGATCATGATTAAACAATCAAATAATCAGTCCTCAGACTCCAGTTTAAGTCCATCTGAAACAGTGGATGATGATTACAAACAATGTTGGAACAGTTACACATCAGAAAAAAAAGGTAAACATATGAACCTAAGTTTAAACAGTCAAATAAATAGTTCATAGACTCCAGTTTAATTCCATCTGGGACAGCAAATAAATTATGGGAACAATAACACATCGGGAAAAGAAATGCCGTTCATAAACAATGTGCCCATATAAAAGAAACGGGAAAAAAAACAAAACAGAAAAAAACAAGAAAAAAAAACTTATATGAAACAAGACCGATCATAATCTTCATTTAAACCTAGAGGGGACAAGGTTTATAAATTAAACATCCAAAATGCCTCTCTTTTTAAGAGTTTATTAGATTTAAAAAAAAAATATTTTAGGTGTGATTAATTACAGTTAATTACATTAAATGCTCCAAATTGCTGTAGACACAACACACAGTATTTTAAATATATTATTTGTTTATAAAGCATCTTTTTTATAAATTACAGTCATTATCACCAATACTGCTACTGAAAAATACCGTCATAATCTTATTACCCGTCATTTTAATTTTCATATTTTAATGATAATAATACATTAAACAGCTTCTGATTTCACTCACATTTTCATTTTTATTCACAAACTTATAAGGCAAGCATAGGCTATGCATATTTATATTGTGAAAAGAAAGTTGAACAAAGACTGAGAGTCATTTTTTAGTTTTTATAATTGAACAGTTGTCGCGAATCGTGAGTGAACGCGATCATCCCTTCCCCTTTATTAATATGTCAAGATTAATAAAATCTGTTAATAAAAACAGATCTGTTCAGATTTTTTCATCACCACTAAAAAAATTCCGTCCAATCCTAAAAATTATGACCAATCATAATTTAGTGTTCCAGACATGAGTTTTGATATGTGATATTAGTGTCTGAATGCTATTTAAAATAAAAATGGGAATGATTTTCTCCACATGCCTTGTCAAAGCGGTGAGCTTTAATCCAGGAGAAATGTGACTGGAAATTATGACATATTGAGTGATTGTTATCAGAGCATAAATGAGCAGATGTTAACAGATTGACGTTTGTGTCAGGATGATCTGCACAGCTGGAAGGAGTGATTGATGACTCTTTTCTCTCTTTCCTCAGAGAGGGAAGATGAAGGAAGCGGCTCAGCGGTATCAGTACGCGCTGAGGAAGTTTCCCAGAGAGGGATTCGGTGACGAACTGAAGGCCTTTAAGGAACTGCGCGTGTCTTTGTACCTCAATCTCTCCCGCTGTCGCCGGAAAACCAATGTAAGACACCAGCAGCATCAGAGATCATTACACACGCCTCACCGGACACCGGCTCTCCTTTATTTAGGCCTCGTTTGAACAGTCGGCTGATTACTTGACGCGTTTAAATTCATCAGGAGATAGACATTGCCTTTGGCTTGCTCAGTTGGGGATATTTGGGGATATTTAATTTAATTAATCAATCAACGATACTATTGATCAGCATTACCAAACGTGGACGTTCCACGTTGATGTATTGTTTTAATTTATTACTGTGAAGCTGCTTTGATACAACCTATGTTGTGAACCTATGTTTTTTTTTGTTTATATTGTTTTATTTAAAATATGTTTATTTCAGATTTATTTAAGTTAACAAAAATATTTGTAATAAATAGTGTAAGAAAAAATGTGGAATTTTTTTGGACTAAGTGTGAACATCTTGTAATGAAACGTAAAAAAACAAGACATTCCCGACTTCCTAGGTTGTCTATGAAAGCCTCTAGACGGTTTCACCGGGAAAATCCAAAGGATGTGACGCTGAGAGCCTCTCTTCCGTTCCGTTGAAACAAATGCTTTTACAATGTTCAGGATAATGCCAAAAGAGCCATTCTGTACTGTAATGTCAATGTGTCATGCAACGAAAAGGGATTGATTCAAACTATAGTCTCACATAGCCAGATCTATATAGTCTATAGCCTCAAATATATTTAATAATCAAACTATAATAACAGTGTTATGAGCTCATCTGTCGACATGATGCCGGTGAATTGCAGAGTTGGTGCAAACATCCACATCTCTATGATCAGATGTTTTCTCACTGCTGTCATTTTTGTTGCGTTTATTTTGTTATTGAGAGGAAAGCACAGCACGTTTACATATTCATCTAAACGTCACATGGGCGGCGTCTAGGTGTTCGTTAACAGTATATCGCTGCAAAGGTTCCAACTACGTTTTACTTCCAAGCAAAGAATGAAAAAAGAACTTCTTTGTGAGTATATGAGGGCATTGAATCATGTTCAGTCTTGTATGTTACGTGTGATCATGAGCAATAATCTGCTGTCTGGAGTTCACTTAACAGCCACCAGTGTCGCTAACAACAAGGGTTTCTGAATTCTACACTTTAACAATGACAATGCTGAAAATTTTTAATTAAAAAAAAAAATATTAAAAGAGGAAAATTCCAAAAATCACATTCCTCGAGTAAATTTATTTAAAAAATAATATAACATTTATTATTTGGAGTTTTCCCCACATAGTTTTTGCGATATTGATGATATCAATTAATTGATCCCCAATCAAAATTATAGAAATTCACAGTCCTAATAATTATTAATCATCAATTATTCTTATTATGCTTCATGGTAAGATCTTGTGCCCTTCTGGAGCAGTGAGCCGAGGTGTAGAGACGCTCTGCTAGTTCTCCTGATCTGGATCAATCAGACTGTGTTTTTTCACCGCTCAAAATGTCAGACACAGCAAGACGAGAAAGATGCAAATGACTCTCTGAGGGCTTGAATTGATTCGAAGGTCTATTTAGAAGTAATAGCCCAGCTCCAAAAGGTGTCCCGACGCAATACAGAGCCAATTTCCAGCCGGCACCTTTGATTAATGACACAATGAACAACAACTGAAGAGTTCATTAATTAAATCACCTATTATTTGGACCGATTTACAGCTATTCCGCAGTCCTGTGGTGTGAATCTAAATTCAGCAACTCTGGCTGATTGCTATTCTCAGTTTCTTTCTCTCTCTCTCTCTCTCTGACAGGACTTTGGCTTGGCTGAGGAGTTTGCAACAAAGGCCTTGGAGCTCAAACCCAAATCCTACGAGGCGTACTACGCTAGAGCCAGAGCCAAACGCAGCAGCAGGTCAGACGACCGTCTTTACTAGATGTGATCTGTTTCAAATCTAGAGTCATAACTGCATGAAATATGCAGCTCATGTTCTCAGTTCATATTTTTGTGTAAACCGTGATACACTACCATTCAAAAGTGTGGGGTCAAGAAAGAAATTAATACTTTTATCCAGCAAGGATGCGTTAAAATGGTCAAACTTGACAGTAAAGACATTTGTAATGTTACAAAAGGTTCTATTTCTAATAAACACTGTTCTTTAGAACTTTCTATTCATCAAATAATCCTGGAAAACATAAAAGTATCACGGTTTCCACAGACATATGAAGCAGCATGACTGTGTTCAACATTGATAATAATCATAAATGTTTCTCAAGCAGCAGATTAGAATGATTTCTGAAGGATCATGTGACACTGAAGACAGTAAAATAATTAAATTATTCAAATAAAAAAAGTTATTTTAATTTGTAATTTCACACCATGGCTATTTTTACTGTATTTTTTATCAAATAAATGCAGCCATGATGAGCATAAGCATGAACATTTCTTTCAAAAACATAAAATTATTCCAAACTTTTGACTTTATTATTGTAATATAATTAATAAATAATACAAAACCCATCCAAAATGGTGGATGGAGTGAAATAAATGTTGATTATAATTATAAAGAATGATTTTTGTTCACTCTTTCCCCGCCAGCATTTTGATTTTAAAGTTTGCCAGCCACTTCCAGCATTTTGGATCATTTTCACAAAAGTTTCATGGCCCGCAGAATATTTTGTTTTATGAAAATTTGTACATGCAATATGATGATCAGGTACCGTATAACAGTGAAAACACAGAAAGCCTGAAATGTGCATCAAAGGCGGGGAAAGAGTTGTTAATATTAACTATAATAATAATAATAAAAGATTACTATTTTTAATACTATGAATATAATATAATTCATTCCATACCAAAAACATTACTAAATGACTATTGTACCCATTGACTACTGAGTATTGTGTCATTATTTTTTTGAAAAAGATCTTATAATCATAATTTTCCTGGCTCTCTAAGAAAGACAGAATTGTCTGCATGACCCTTCTCAGTTCTCATGTGTTTCTGAACTCACAGACAGTTCAGCGCAGCGTTGTCAGACCTGCACGAGGCGTCCAAGCTCTGCCCGAACAACCGTGAGATCTGCCGTCTGCTGGCTCGTGTGGAGGACGAGTGTAAACAGATGCAGCGCAGTCAGAGCAAACCTCAGGAGCTGAGCGTTCCACAGGAGGACCAGGAGGAGGAGGAGCGCGTCGAGGAGGAAGAGGACGACGACGACGACTCTGAGGCCTGGTCCCAAAACATCTATTCGCTAAACAGAACTTCTAACGGCCGCTCGGTTTCCCCGCCTCACAAACAAAGCCTTCGACATCCACACAGAGAATCTGTGGCTCAAAAGAGCCTCGTTTTACAGCCCAGCAAACAGGCGCAGATAGTCAAGACCAACACGCACCTCGGATCCACACAGGTGAGTTCCTCTCGACCAACAAACACTAAAAGCCAGTCGCAGTACGCGCCCTCGAGTCCGATCCCAAGCCGGCATATTTCCAGCGTGTTAAAGGCCGGACCGGGCATCGACATCAGCCCGTTACCAACCGCTAACACTGATGCGGGACGCCACGAAATCGAGGATCTTCATCATGTCCAAGTGCACTCATCCCTGGACGGGACGGTCCTGTCCGTGACCTGTGGAGCTCAAGAGCTCAGAAAAGACCCCAGCATGAGGGTTTCCAGCTCCACCAGCAGCCTGGCGTCCAGCAGCAGTTTATCAGATAAAGGCCCGGATGTACGCATCAAGGACAAACCTAAAATCAGCCAGACAGGCTCTGTGGAGTATAAACCTCGACCCTTCATGGGGATCATGGACAAAACGGCCCGATTGCAGCCGCCGCCGCCGCCGGCGCCTCGAGGCCGGCAGAGTCACTCCACTGAAGGTCTCGTGGCGTCTGGGGAGATGGCGTTAGCCAGACCGTCCGGGTCGTATTACGAGCAGCTCAAGGGTCCTGCGACCGGCCTGCACAACGGCAGTCTGCATGCGAAAGAGTTCTGCCGTAAAGATCCCAAACCGGTTCTGGCCATGGCACATTCATTCACAGACAGTGTGCAGAAGCAGTCCGCTTCAGCTCGAGAAAACACCAGTCATGTAGCGTCAATCAAACCAAAGAGATCATTCATAGAGTCTAATGTTTAGCAACATCCACTCGAAAACACACTTCAGATGGAGGGATGATTCCAGACCCTGTTTGTGTGTGTGTGTGCGCGCTACAGTTCAAAAGTTTGGAGCCAGTAAGAAATAAATGCATTAAATTGATCAAAAGTGACAGTGAAGACATTTATAATGTTACAAAAGATTCTTTTTTTAATCCTGAAAAAATGTATCAACAGAAATCTCAAGCAGCACAACTGTTCTCAACATTGATAATAATCAGAAATGTTTCTTAACCATCAAATCTGCATATTAGAATGATTTCTGAATATAATCACATAGAAAACAGTTATTTGAAATTGTAATAATATTTTGCAATATTACTGTTTTTGCTGTATTTTTGATCATATAAATGCTTCTTTCAAAAACATTTAAAAAATCTTACCGACCCCAAACTGTTGAATGGAAGTGTTTGTATAAGCGTAGATTTACAATATACAGTCAAAAAGTTTGGACCCACATACTTATTCTTCATTATTGCTATTTTCCATATTGTAAAAGAATGTTTCAATTCATCCATTTGAAGTAATTCATATGTAGGAAGTGGAAAGTAATAATAATAATAGTGTTATATATATAAATTCTTAAAAGGACAGAAATATCCGCTCAAAAGTGCAGTATATGAAATGTTCAGACTTTTGTTAATTGGCTGGTGCAGTTATCAGTTGATTTAAGTCTCGTTTTCTTCAAGCCCTGTGAACATGAACGAGTTGAGCATCAGGATGGCTATTTTTATGCCCTTCAAAAGGGACCATAATGACCCATAACCGTGTGAAGTCACTGACCGCACTGAATCAGTGGAGAGACGTCGAGATCATGAACCTGTGCAGCCTGAGATCTCAACCTCCACTCTGTAAATATTACACGTGTGTTTTACACCTTCATGTGAAGACCATTATTTGACCATTTATCTACAAAAAAGTGTATTTTGAGTTTTTCATGCATTTTTGGTTGACATGATGTTTGCGGTTATTAAACTTGTATCTGGTCTGTTTGTATATTACATTTGAATTTACCCTACAATGTTGAAACGTTCTTTCCTGCTTGTTATTCCTGTCTAGGTTAATTTATTTGCGGCGCCTCTGGCTTGGTAACTGTCAAAGCAATATATTTTATATAGTTATTTTTGCACAGCTACTTTTAAGATAAATATGAAACGGAAATGTTTTATGAATATGAAACAATGGAGGCCATCTGAGCTTGAATGCATGTTATAGTGTATGTGAAAGAATTGGAGATAAAATCTAATTCGAACTATAAAAGTGATACATTTGAGATGGGCAGATGTTATTTGAAATGTGTATATATATATATATTATTTTTTCTGCAATTGGTGCCTCATGCGTTGCGATCTGTTACTGCATTCTGTATTAAAAATGAATTTATTTCTGCCATGATCCATCTACGGGAAATAAAAATCCCACTGGAAAAAGTATTTCTTCATTATTATTATTAATCCCTGTGAAGTGTTGCGCTGTAATTTGGACAAGATAAGATTAAACAAAGAAAAACATGCAAATAAATACATGTCCAAATAGGCAACGGTTTGGACACATGCTTATTACAATCGCCCATGTTTAATATTATATTGTATTACCCACATTCAATATTATAGCCATCAAAACTCAAATATAGTTATTTTTGTGCAGCTACTTTCAAATAAATATGAAATGCAAATATGCTTTATGAATATGAAACTATTGAGGTCATCTGAGTGTGAGTGCATGCTAAAGTCAATATGAAATAAAGAATAATATATAGGCCTGCAATTAATTATATAAAAGGTTACATAGGTTTTAATTGGTACATATGTTGTACGCAAAAATGTGTATTTTTTGCAATTAGTGCTTGAGTTGCTGATCCATTACTGTATTTAAAATGTATTTATTTGTGAGGTTTTCCATTGAACTGTTTCAATGAAATTCATGGTTTGTTATCACAACTTTCCACAAACTCCGCCCTGCAGCCGATTCTTAAAGGGGTCATGAACTGGATTTTATATATATTTTTTGTTGTCTGAGGTCAACTTATGACGTTCACTTGGTTTTTACATTTAAAAACATCAAAATTAACAAGTAATAGGCTATTTTCTACCCTGGTTTTGAGCTAGCTCCTGAAACGCTCGGTTTTTATGGCCATGCCACATTGAAGACTTGGAAGTAAACGCCCACTGCTATGATTGGATAACAGTTTTGCATATTATAATGAGTTCCAGTGTCATAGTGGGCGGGGCTAAACAGGCAGTGTGGAAGTAGGCGTTGATCTTCTGCGGAGGCGGGGTTTGAGACCCTTTGACCTCATAGATCCCCACTTTGAAAAACCTGTTGTTCGCTGAGCCTGGTGTCAATAAAAGCTTTTATTGGACTAACGAGAACATTTTCAGTTCTAAAACTTACAGGATATTGTTATAGTATGATGACCTCTTATATGTCAAAAGCTCAAGGAAAATTTGATTTCTCAGTTCATCACCCCTTTAAGATTTTACTGGTCAATCATGTCAATCACACTTACTGATTGCCTACACCAATTTGCCTACTATAGTCTAGAAACCCACTCAAAACGACCTTTATGCCTAAAAACCCCTTTCAATCTGAAACCTACAACAAACCGGGTCTCCACACTTGGATGTGGGCAGGGTTGGATTCTCATTTTTATGAACCAATATCAGGGTTGCCAACTCTCATGCATTTGAGACGTGAGACGCACGCTTTCAGGCTCTGTCTCACACTCTCACACACTCTGCCCAAGTAAATCTAGTTTTAATAAGAAATTCAACAATAAATAGTGTTTTGGCACACTTAATGTGGCATAACAGATCGCTCTAGCGACTCAGTTAAAGCGCAGTGCTTAAAGTTAAAGAACTTAAAAGTTGGCAACCCTGCCAATATCAAATCTTAAATCCCAAAAAGCTATCTTTTAGTCTATGCTGTTTTCAGTTCATGAACAAACAAAACTTTGACAGAGAAATGCACCAATCTCTGGACAGAAGAGTTTTCCTAATAGAAGTTATCATGAACACTGCAATGTTTGAAGCGGATGTCAAAATAAACGACTTTAAAACGAGCGGTTCATTCATAAATCTGTAAGATCTTTCCTTCATGCTGTAGAAAGACAAACAGATGAAGGGGGCGGAGCTACAGAAGGTCTATACGCCTATAACTATTCAATTTACAGCATCTTCTTAAACTGAATTAGAACATAAAGAAGTAAAAACACACCTGACGCACGTTCCTTATTCAACGTTTTGAAGAAGTGAACTTCTGATGGAAATGTGAGTGATGTCTGCCAGTGCAAAACTCACGGTCACAATGCTAGGATGTTCCAGGTGGTTGCCAGGGTGTAAAATTAAGCAATAATAATAATAATAATTGTAAAATATTTGAAATGTTTGTGAAGGATATTCAATTTGATTTCTTGCTTTCTAGATCATGTAATAAAGCATTAAAATAATTTGTGTGTTTCTTCACCAATGTTAAATGCAGTGGTCATTAGTTCGGCCCTGTCGATGTTGAGGGCCCTAAATGTGTCCAGCAGAGCTTCAAATCCTTCATCACGAGCCACACACACACACACACACACACTTCTCCTCTGACCAATCACTGACCAGCGTCTGGAGTTTCCTGTCCAACACACACAAACAGGAAGTGCTTTATTATCATCCTCAATGCTGAACATCTCTCATTGTGTTGCAAACAATGTGTCCCTTCCTTTCCAAAGCCAAACAAAGCCTCTCCTCTCGGCCTGATGAATTATTCATATGAACGTGCCTGTACAGATTAAAAACATGTGGCTACTGCTTATCTTGTTTGTTTACATGATGCTACATTCACCCTTTTTTAAATCTACAACATTGTGAATGCAGTGAATATTAATCAAGGAATGCACAGATAATCGAATTACAACCAAAATTGTGATATGATTATTACACAGAAAAAGACTGACTTATGAACAAATATAGTCTGTGTATGTGTCTCCTCTAATTGCAGAGGAAAGACGGTATCAAATAGTTGCCAAAAAGCATCTAACTATGAGAAATTCGACTCGTTTCTGTAAATCGGTACTTCAAACCATGATTCAAGATGAATTTTTATTTTATTTTAATAAAATTCTGTTTTTTAAAATCCATTTTTATGTGCGTCATACAATTAGCCTAAGTCAAAAACGTTTCCATTATTGGCAAATCCTCTGTTCACTTCAAATGCTCTTACTATTATGGAATTACTTTTGTGCCAATAATAATGAACTTAACTTTTCAAGAAACTAATGAAAATTTAAACTGAAACTAAATAAAATATATAAAAAGATAATAAAATAGATGGTAACCACACTTAAGTCTTCACTTCTGGGTAAAGAAGTTGTCAATCAAAAACTCAGTAGCCAATGAGAACACACTGCTTCTAGCCCCGCCCCCACGAGAGCTGTGTGCCAGAATGGTGAACGAAAACTTAAGAAGCATAAATGAAAACTCTGGAAGCGCATTTGTAAGTTCAGATCAGTGATAGAAAGATGAGAAAACAGTAACATGCAGTGTATTAAAGACAAAGTAAAAAAAAAAAATTGCCTTCAATTTATATGTTAATTTGTTTCTTGAAAAGTTACGTGCATTATTATTGGCACAGAAGTAATTCGATATTCTGTCAGCTGATTTATCGGTTCTCGACTCATTATGAATCAGACATGTTCTCGTTCGATTGTTTGACTCGAGAAGAATCGTTTTGTGAACTACTGAGTTTAACCGGTTCATTGAAAAGATCCGACTCAATAGAATGATTCGCTCATGAATCTGGAATTGATCAAACTCTACCTCGGGTCTCAGACTGACGACGAGGATTTGAATATCTTGATTTGTGTTGTCTCAGCAAACTCATTTAATCAGTTAATCTCATCCGTGTGTGAAAAAGCCATTCAGCACTTTGAATGACTGTAAAGACTTAGTTTAATACTCGTTCTGAAACTCCACCGCAAGAAACTGCACGAGGGTTGCGTGATAATATCAAATATTCATGATAATTTTTCTGGCTATATAAAATCACCACATTGGAGTTGATGCACTTTTATTTGGCCATTACGTTTCTTTAAAGACTGTCTCATTACACTAATTTCACGATTCTTTCAATATTTGCAAGTATATGAGCCATTCCACCGAATGGGTGACATTTATGTCCCCAGAACATCATATGTAAAAAATTGCATGAAAATTAACTCTAAAATACATTTTATTATTAAGCAAAATGTCCTGCATATTAAGCTAACTACAAATTATAAAATTTATAATTAAAAACATTAATAAAAACTACATAGAACACAAAAAAATAGCATTTTCTGCATGTCCCCACTCTCTGTCTCTAAACTTTGCCATGAAATATAATGATTAAAATCCTTCAGAAATCTTAAGTTTTGGGGATTGTTGTATGACTTAATATCCAATGTATTTAAAATGTTTGTTTATTTTTATGAGAAAAAAATATTTTATCTAATATTTTAGATAAAATACACATTTTAGTCATGTCCCCGGGTTTTCACTCAGTCCTGTTACCCTAACACATCCCCCCCTCTGAAAAACTTGGAATATTCCACAAGACACATTTTCAACAGGAAGTTGCATCATCTTGATCTTCTAAAGGCAATGGGAAGATCATAAGTTAGTCCTCTTATTTTAATTTCTGTATATTTGATGAAATTGTAACTATGACTGAGAAGGTCAATCTCAACATACTATCCTGTTACCTAAATAATTTCTTAGAATGTATTTGTTTATTTTAAAGATATTAACTTTTGTTAAGTCACTAGAATTTGCTCAGTGTCCTCATGCTATTAGCATGTATGCTATGTGGCCATATGGCATGTATTTGAGAACTTTTTGCTTAAAAACTCAATCCTGTTACTTTCAGTCCTGTTACTTATATGAAAAAATAACAGGAGTGAGTTAACGTAACAGGAGTGAGTAGAGTCCTCTGTTTTGATGATTTAATACTGTAAATATTATTTCTCTTTCCACCTCATTTGCTGTGAAGTACTACTAGCATATAGTACATCACTTCAACATAGAAATCTAATGCACACACAGTCATGTACACTCTCTCTCGTGCACACACATATGGACACTCATTCCTGTTACCTGTTCCTCATTCCTGTTATGAAATAGTTCATTCCTGTTACCAAGTGTTCATTCCTGTTACTATTATTTATTTATTTTCTAAAAAAATAAAGTTAAACCACTTTTTTTATCAGTTTTGTTTGGTCCATCATTTATACAATTGTTTAATAAATGAAATTATAAAAAAAAATTATAAACTTGAGGCTTCGGTCTTCTTTAAAATGAAAAAATGGCTTTGTGTTTTTTATTAAAATACACTTTGCCTTAATATAGTGATTTTTTTGTCACAAATATCAGTTATTTGAACATATAACCAACAATATCTTTAAAATAAACACTTTCTTGTGGGGAAAACAAAGGAATAATTGACATGCTTTTAAACATGCTTTTTAAATGTCGCATGAGTTTCGGTAACAGGACTGTGAAAACATGCATCCATCTTCTGCTTAGAAACCTTGTAAAAAATTAAATAAAGTAGCCTGAGATTGACCAATACACATTTTGAATAGGTAAATATTTGAGTATTAGATTCAGTGTTGAAAAAAATAAAAAAATTAAGTTTAATTTTTAAGAGTTACAACAAGCAAATGTCACCCATTCGGTGGAATGGCCCATAGAGTGTCCAGACAGATGTTTTATGACGTAAACATCAGTTGCAGCACAGCATTAAAGCTGGAAAGTTCATTTAATTTTTGTGACTTAAGTGTGCTATATTAACTCTTTCCCCGCCAGCGTTTTTGAAAAAAAGTTGCCAGCCAGCACCAGTATTTTTCATGACCCCAGAATATTTTGTTGCATGAATATCTGAACATGCAATATGTCAAAAATTGTTTTATATATATATATATATATATATATATATATATATATATATATATATGCTTGCTTCATGCTTTCTTTTGTTTAATCAACTCTTGAATGTGGGTAAGTTTAATAAAAATAAGCAACATTTTGACCAAAAAGCGGGGGGGGGAGGGGGGGGGGGCTACTTGTCAAAAACTACATCTGGATCGGATTCAGAACGATGATCACAGATGGAGTAGATCGAGTCCATCAACACCCCAAAAGCTCCACAAAATTCGGTAACATTAGGCAGTTTTGATTTACATGCTGTTTAATGTTTGATGATCACGTTATTTTACATGTGCTTACATATGATATCACTTGTTTCTGCTTCTTTTTCACCTGTGTTCTGATCCGGAGATTCTGTACTCGTTCAGAAGATGCGCAATAGCGTATTATAACAGTCAAAACACGGAAAGCCAGAAAATTATTTTATAGAGTTGATGGAACGATTCACAACTGATTCGTTTGTGTCACCATTCAAAAATGTTCATAGAAGTCTGCGTGACATTTTTTTATGCATTAAAAGGTTTTTATAAAATATGTAATGGCAAATATGGCTGTATATTTTTATGTTGCATATCAATTAAAACAATTTTGTTTATGTAGTGAAAACGTGAGTGTATTTAAAAAAATATATTTTTTTTACAGGTACCCCCTTATCTCTTTTTGAGCACTGAAAAAGACAGTCCCAATTAAATGACAACAGTTCAGGGCTGTTCAAGAGATTTAAAATATAAAAATATATAAAACTGGACTTTTGGGGGCAGTAGTTGTGCTCATGTGAACAGTTGTAATGCAATGCCATGATTAATGTGTAAATAAAAGCAGCATTTTTGGGAGGTGAACTATTGTTTTAAGTCATAAACAATCATTACAAATCACAAAAAAAGTCACAAATCGGCAGCTGTTCGGAACGCATATGGAACGTTGTTTCCACCACAGAATAAAAAAGGTAATTTATCTAACAATTCTTGCCTTGTTTTCCCTTGCAGTTGCAATATAAAAACTCTGAATCAGACTCTGGATTCACACTGAGAGATAGAGGAGCAGATGAGATGCTGTCATGCTGCGTCAGTGTGTAGAAGTTCACACACACACACACACACACACACACACACACACACACACACACACACACACACACACACACACATGTCTGGTGCACTATCTTTGTGAGGACTCTCC
Source organism: Scardinius erythrophthalmus (assembly GCF_964197995.2). Taxonomy (NCBI): domain Eukaryota; kingdom Metazoa; phylum Chordata; class Actinopteri; order Cypriniformes; family Leuciscidae; genus Scardinius; species Scardinius erythrophthalmus. The sequence continues at coordinate 3,555,678 of NC_138226.1, forward strand.
ATAGACGTAATGGTTTTTATACTGTACAAACTGTATATTCTATCCCCTTACACTGCCCCTATCCCTAAACCTACCCATCACAGGAGACATTCTGCATTTTTACATTTTCAAAAAAACTAATTCTGTATGATTTATAAGCTTTTGTACCCATCCCCACGGTGACACGAGTCCCCATGAGTCTGTGTGCATTCAGGTTTAAGTCCCCACCGGTGTAGAAAAACATGTCCACACACACACACACACAGAGAGAGAGAGAGAGAGAGAGAGAGAGAGAGAGAGAGAGAGAGAGAGAGAGAGAGAGAGAGAGAGAGAGAGAGAGAGAGAGAGAGAGAGAGAGAGAGAGAGAGAGAGAGAGAGAGAGAGAGAGAGAGAGAGAGAGAGAGAGAGAGAGAGAGAGAGAGAGAGAGAGAGAGAGAGAGAGAGAGAGAGAGAGAGAGAGAGAGAGAAAGTGTTTTCAGAGCATTAAACCTCATCCAGCGCAGGTGATAGATGGCACAGCTCTGCCGTGAGGATTCTTGTTGATCAGTTATTAAGCAGATACAGACAGACAGACAGATGAATGGCTAGATTTATGATAAACACACTTTATAGGCTGCATATAAAACCTGTTCACAAAGTAAGACATCACTCACCCCATGCAGATGATACGGTTAAACACAAATCATGATTGCACTTTGGCAAAACCTCAGAATCTCATGGTTTGGGAATATTTTTATTATCCATTGATCATGAATTTAACTTTGGTTTCTTTTCCTGAACTTTGACTGGGTAATTATGCAACTAAATTAAGGCTTTGGTTAATGAATATGCATAATTGTTCATTTAGCCAGGGTTAATAAAGAAAGCCCAAGAACTGTGCAGGTCAGAGGTCAAGACTCTACAGTTTTTCACATTTCTTCTGATATATCTGGTGTCATTAAGGGATGCACTTATTTATTTTTCAAAACATAAAGGTGCCAATCACTCACCGCGTCATATACCGTCACAGACCTGCAAATAAAGAGCAAAGATAAATCCATATTTACATCATTTAGTGTTGTTTGTCACGAGCATCTGAGCTCAGACAGATTTGTGTCCCTTAATATAGTTCATATCCAGCATGTTATGGATTGTGTCGGTCTTTGAAATGAATGCACTGCTGTTTTCAAGACTGAGATCAGAGTCTGACAGCACAGCTCCCTCTGCTGGTCAAACTGGGCAATGTGTGTTTTGTGTCACATGCTATTTTTTTTTTTTTTTATTATTATTGAAATAAAGCTAAAATAAAATATTAGATGAAACACTTAAACTTAAAAAAAATAGGCAACTATAAGCTTAAAAAAAGTTTGTTTAAATCTAAAACTGAAATATAGACATTTTTAGCACATAAGTAAAATTACTAAATATAAACAATATATCAATAAGTCGATTTAGAATGTGAATAAATACTGCAATAGTATATCAATAATACTGAATAGTAGGCATTAGACGGCAGTGGGGTGAATACAGGTCAAATGGGACATTTCGTGATAATTTGTCAATGGCGTTGTTTAGAAATATGATAAAATATTATGTCCCTTTCACATTGTTCTATTTTACATTGTTCTTGATCTTCACTGCACGATACAGAGGAAAAGGGACGAAATATTAAATGCATAAATGCACAGGAGCGGAGTAAATGATACAGCAAATGAACGCATGTACAGCAGTGACATCTCATAACCTGTGTAGAAACACACACACACACACACACACACACACACACACACACACACTGAAGCATTGTGGGAAATATCCAGCTCTGTTCTGAAACCTGAGCTGCCATTTTAAAGGTGCAGTCCTGATGGAAAGGATGTTTTGAAAGGCTGTGCTTTTTAAGAGAACAAATACTAAGACAGCATTATCATTCATGCAAGAGGCAATTCCATAATGCATTGTGACAAAATGGATCCAATATGCAAAAAAAAAAAAAAAAGCTGAAAAAATGACTACAAAAATGCATTCATGCGATTCCGATAAATACTGTAAATAAATATATTCTGAAAAAATGTTTATAATATCTAAAAATTATCTATATTAATTTGAAATTTAAGAAACTCCAGCAGAAGACAGGCAAATGTTTGTTTGCTTTTTAAAAATATTTTATTATTGTTTTATTAATTTTAATTGATTATATTTATTTATTCTTTTTAATGTTCCATATTGATAACTTTGTATTAGTTTTTGTTCTTATGCAATACCACAACAAATGTAAATAGTTCAACAATAAAATTATTTTGAGTAAAAAAAAATCAAATTTTTCTCACCTAGGCCCGGTTTCACAGACAGGGTTTAGATTAATCCGGGATTAGGCCTTAGTTTAATTAGGATATTTAAGAAGCTTTTATAAACATGCCTTAGAAAACAACATTAGTGATGTGCATCTAGAGACAAAACAATGACAATGATGTATTTTAAGATATAAATTGCTTTCAGTTAAAACAGCTCAAGCATTAAACATTAAACGTTTTGTGATGATATTTTTTTTAAGCTTTTATAATATTTGGATGAAATGAAGACTGAGTTTCTCTGAGCTAGGATGCCTCCTATGTAGGGAGCTCACTAGGTTTTGGGACAAGTCCTACTATGTTTGTGTAAGCAATGAAGACTGTTGTCGTCTACAGTGATATATGAGCATAATTGAGATACTATTACAGTTTTTATTAATATTTTGAATTGTTTTTCTTATTTTTCTATAAGTTTTAGTTAACTATAACACGCCGAGAGCACAGACGGACGCAGCAACAGCTCCACAGCATCACGACGCTTGGCTAAACCAATTACTTTAGTTCGAAATTCACTTCAGATGAACTAAATGAAAGCAATCTCCCAGACAGGCGATATAGAGAAGTGTTTAACACGAGCGAGCCGGAGTCACTGATAACGCCAGTCACAATATAAACATCATGCATATTCTGCTTCCACATATGCGCCAATTTCCTGCAGGACGACCAGACACAATATCCCAGCAACCCCTGTGATTGACTGCTGCTTATCTGCATGTGTGTGTGAAACAAAAGTGTGTATGAAGCGTCCCAGCGGGGCAGACACAGTCAGCCGAGACGGTTGCCACGGCGACAGACAGACCGAGCCGACACCGGCGCCTGTGCGGAGGATTACAGATTAAACTCTTCATTAAACTAGTGGATGTTCACTGAGACTATTACAAGCAAATCAATCAATAATGATGATTTACTCACAGAGCTCGAATGCTAAAGCTGTGCATTCACACCAAACTTTTTTGGCATTTTCGACTCGCATGCATGCAATCGTTTGCTGTCCGAACAGTAACAATATTTTTATCACAATGACAGATCCTATTTTCTGACATACAGTGTATTCTGAGGCTGACTTCACTTTCTGATCCAGTTTCAGAGCAATATTTTGCTAAATGTCAGTGTGTTCAGTCAGTCGTGCTACGGCGATTCATTCAGTTTTAACTTGATTTGGGGTTGAGTGCAGGGTGAACGGGAACAGTACTTGCTGTTGCATGCTGGGAAATAATCCATATCCTCAGATGCTTATCGTGCCCACCAGAGGCCAATCGAAACTTGATTGTCTGGCCATCTGAAAACACACACACACACACATTCTTGTACATCTATCTTTATGAGGACATTCATTGACACAATGCAATCTCTAGCCGCTTACCCTAACCTTACCCATCACAACAAAGTGCCCAACCCGAACCCTGACCCTAAACCGACCCTTAACCTCATTATAACCTTATCCCTAAAACCAAGTCTTGACCCTCAAACAGGCCTTTAAAGGCTCTCAGAGACTGAGGACCGGCCAACATGTCCTCACTTTACTCTCTTTGTCCTCACTCCAATGGTGTAATACTCAAACTGGTCCTCACAAAGATAGTTGTACAAGCACACACTCACACACACACACACAGACACACACACACACACACACACACACACACACACACACACACACACACACACACACACGATTATGTTTGACTTCCCTGGACAGATAATTACAGTATATATTTAAATCAGAGAATCTGGATATAGTTCACAATAATAACTACTGTAATTTAACCTCACAACAAATGTGGATATAATTACACTTACAGATGAATTTCAAGCCTTTGTTTGTTATAATTTTGATGATTATGGCTTACAGCTTATGAAAACACCAAATTCACAATCTCAGAAATTTTGAAAATGTTCATAAGGTGTAAGACATACTCATCAAAATTATAACAAATAAAGGCTTGAAATATCACACTTTGCATGTATTGAGTCTATATAATATATTAGTTTCACCTTCTAAGTTGAATTACTGAAATAAATGAACTTTTGCACGATATTCTAATGTTTCGAGTTTCACCTGTACATGTATAAACAACAATAATCCTGAACAGATGGACGTGAACAGAAAGACAGTTTAGGACTGATGTGACTGAGACAAAAGCATTTCAAATCTCTTTAAATTACTCATTCAGTGTTGTTCAGCCAGACTTTGGTTAATTGCCATGAAGTCTGAACAGGTTTTCAGTTTATGTTGACTCACTTTAGCGCCGTCCAGACTTTAATTCATCCGCAAACACGGGACAGCAAATAATGCAAGCACAGGCCAAGATGTTTCAGTTTAAGCTCAAATTCAAGGTCAATTCTGGCTGTTGACTGCAAACTGTATGTTAATATTTTTGAGTTTATATTTGTTAGTTCTGATGTATTATTTATGGACAAATACAACAACAAAAGCTTTAGACAGGAAGACAGTAACCGACAGTAACTGACATGTTTCCATGTGTTGTCTAGATGCGGCTTCATGTAAAATAGTTCGTTCCACAAGACTAATGTCAGGATGTGTGAGACTTTCCCAGTTTCCCACATCACATCAGGAAAACCCATCTCTCCCCAGCAGAGGGGGTCGTTATACTAATAATCTACAGCAGAGAGAGAGTTTATATGTGGCCCTGGACCACAAAACCAGTCACATGGGTACATTTTCTGAAATTGAGATGTATACATAATCTGTAAGCTGAATAAATAAGATTTCCATTGATGTATGGTTTGTTAGGACAATATTTGGCCGAGATACAACTATTGAAAATCTGGAATCTGAGGGTGCAAAAAAATCGAAACATTGAGAAAATCTCCTTTAAAGTTGTTCATTTATGTTGGCGATTGTGCTGCATTCACTCACAAAAATAAATGTTTTATATATTTACGGTAGGAAATTTGCTAAATATCTTCATGGAACATGATCTTTACTTAATATCCTCATGATTTTTGGCATAAAAGAAAAATCGATAATTTTGACCCATACAATGGATTGTTGTATATACCCGTGCGACTCGTGACTGGTTTTGTGATCCAGGCTCACATATTGGTTGTTTTACCAATGCTCATTTGAGGGCAGAAGTTGACTCCTAGATCATGTGCTTCTCTGTGTGTCTGTGTGTGTGTGTGTGTGTGTGTGTGTGTGTGTGTGTGTGTGTGTGTGTGTAAAGGACCCAGAGTGTGTGTCCAGATGTGAAGTTCTCCCGAACATCTGTCCACCGGGGAGAAACAGCAGGCCAGGAGCGTTCCCATCTACAGGTTACACACATTAAACAGACTAAATAAACAATAAATCGCATTCTTTAATATATATATATATATATATATATATATATATATATATATATATATATATATATATATATATATATATACACACACACTTTTAAAAAATAATTATGTAAACGCATAATGTACAGTGGTGACACCTTGAAATAAAATTTAAAAAGCATTTATTTTAATATTAACTAAGTAACTATTCTGCCCCATATAGGGTTATTGCACTTTTTTTGTAATAATTTCACATTCAATCTGCAAATTAATGTAGAAACAACATAAAGACAGTATATTTTGATTGTCGAGTTCACACGCATAGGTTTAGTTACCTATGATCACGCGCGTGAACTCGACAATCGATTACTATGGACTTCGACCGAAAACAGGAAGAAAATACAGGTATGTGCGCTGGCTGAAATAACATAATTTTTATTAATATCTTTTACATCTACTGCAGTCAGATTCACCCGTGATCACTCAGAAGGAATCACTCACATTAGCTGTGCACTTGTAATGACACATCAAGGATGTTAAGAGGCTAAAAGCAGGTTTAGTACTTGCCCCATTGAAGTCAACAGGGTGCAAATTTTAAAAAGAGGATAACACGTGTAGGCAACACCGATTTTTGTCGTTGTTCTCTGTATTGACAGCACTGCAAATTTACAAAAAAACTAGATCAATGTTAAAATTGAAAAGAGGATGATTATTGAAGCGCTGCTCTCTGAACGCTCCTCTCGCAACACTTTCTGTATGACTGCAGGAAAGTCACATGACCGAATCTGTTGCCTGGGACTCAAGATAGTTTCCACTCATAAGGTTATCATATCAGAGCTTTACAAACAGTGACGGGTCAATGGAGAGATTTATATGTCTGTTGCAGGAGAAGATCGAGGTGAGAGGAGAAGAAGACACACACATAAAGAAATACAGATGATTACTGAACCAATCACTGTGTGCTTTATAGTGATGCAAAGATCATTCAGCATCAACAGTATACAGTATAAACACAACCAGGGTTGCTTCAAAACATTTTATTAAGTATTCAACACAAACTAGAGAAAAATAAAACTCCTACAAAACACAACGCTACACCTTCATTGCAATATCATCTTTACACAAGATAATTCAAGTATTCTGACTTTAATTACATAAAAAACACTGCTAGCTATCTATCGTGGAGACGCCGTGTCTGATCGAGGCAAACCGAGAGAAATACCTCAGAATAAATATAATGTAAACTAGTTTTTTTGTTTAATTGCAGCAGCATTTTTTGCACATGCAGAAACTGCTGCCACAACGGTGTTACTATGCGCTCGCTTTCTATTCCTAGTCAGAAAAGCCCATATCTATGGAAGCTTGTTCCCGCCACTGAATAATAAATAAATAATAATAATTGCGACTTTTTATCTCACAATTGTGACTTTTTTTCTCCGAATTGCGAGATATGAAGTCAGAATTGTGAGAAATAAAGTTGCAATTGCGAGATATAGAGTCGCAATTCTGAGAAATAAAGTCGCAATTGCGAGATAAAGTTGCAATTCTGAGAAATAAAGTCGCAATTGCGAGATATAGAGTCGCAATTCTGAGAAATAAAGTCGCAGTTGGGAGATATAAAGTCAGAATTGCGTGCAATAAAGTCGCAATTGCGTGTTGTAAAGTCAGAATTGCGTGATATAAAGCCGCAATTGCGAGAAAAAAAGTCAGAATTCTGACTTTATATCTCGTAATTCTGACTATATCTTGCAATTCTGACTTTACATCACGCAATAGCGACTTTATTTCACGCAATTGCGACTTTATTTCACGCAATTGCGACTTTATTTCACGCAATTCTGACTTTATTTCACGCAATTCTAACTTTATATCTCGCAATTCTGACTTTATAACACGCAATTGACTATTTCACGGAATTCTGACTTTATATCTCGCAATTCTGACTTTATATCTCACAGTTCTGACTTTATATCTCGCAATTCTGACTTTATATCACGCAATTGCGACTTTATTTCACGCAATTGCGACTATTTCACGCAATTCTGACCTTATATCTCGCAATTCTGAGATGTAAACTCGCAAATGTGAGATAAAAAGTCGCAATTATCTTTTAATCACAAATGTACAATTATCACAAAATGTTTTATTTTGTGGCGGAAACAAGCTTCCATACATATCTGATATGTTTTAGGTGGGATTTTTCACCCGTTTTATTGTCTCGTATATGAGCAATCGTGATGATAACCACAGCAAGCACTGGATGAACACTGGTGGAGTTCAGACTGAGGTTCGAGGAGTTTTAAAGGACAAAAACGGTGTGTTTTGAAAGGCACTGCTGTTTTCAGAAAGTGCCCCGACCGGCCGATGTGCTGCACAGAACTGTCAATACACTGGATTTGCCGTATTAAAACATATGAAAAGATACAACTATTTAAAAGGTATAAACAATACTGGATGCCTGGAGTCTTGTGCGCACAGATACAATATTAACAACCAATATTAAACATTAATAGTCGTTATATATAGGCTATGCGTTTTGGACTTTGTGATTCAAAACGTACATGAATGCAGTTTTATAACGTAATCATAATTGATCTTCTGACACCCAAGGAGCTCAGATTTATGTAAACATTTAATTTTTTCCTTATTTTAATGTTTTTTTTTTCTTTTTCTTCCATATTTGATAATGAAAAACACATCCATTGAAGCAGTTTCTTTTTTGTGTGCCTTTTCTTAGAAAGTGAAGACCTTTTTAAGTCATAAATAATTAAATACAGTACATTCACTATAATATTAATGTTTATTTAAAAAACAAAAACAAAAAAAAATCCCCAAATATATTTACAGGTAGTGGAAGGATATTTTCGAAAGCGCTGAAAGAAAAGTTCTTTTGCTCTCGGTTGTCCCTGTACTTGATATATGTGTGTCCTCCAACAAACCAAAGGTCAATGTGAATGAGGTGATTCGGTGTGTAATGCTGGTCCGAGTGACTCTTCGACATGTCTCATGTGTCGAGACCCGGTTTCAGGGAGTTCTGCCTCAACAGCTCGGTCCATCTCCTCTGGAAAAACCTTCTCATCGCGTGTCCCGCTCGTCCAATGTCGGAATTATCCTCGTTGAACTTCTCACAGTTATCGAACACCAGGTTCACATCGATAATAAAAGTCTCAAGGTTCATGTACCTGCAATAAGAAAGGTCAAATGTGATTACAAAAGCTAATTCTGAACAACACACACTGGATGTTGAATCAAACATTCACAATCATTTTGCTGGTAGTAAACATGGATCCTTTTCACATCGTCATAGTTGGGTATGTTTTTATAGCGGTGAATGGAAACTACAACAAATATAATTTTTGCATTCCCATTTGCTCCACGATAGCATTTATTTGACTTTCCAAAAGAGGAATAAAATATCAAGAGATGGTTAGAAACCAGATTGTTAGAAACACTCACTCACAATGCAACTAGTTAACTGTAATTGAATGTTTAGGTAAGAAAATTACAAACAAAAAAAACTTCTATTGTGGTTCACCAGATATGTATTATTATGCCTAATTTAAGTATGCCTATTATTATTATTATTATTATTATTATTATTATTATTAACTAGATTTTTACTATTTTACTTTTTCTATGAATTATTTTGAATCTGCTTGACTACAATGACTGTTTGGTTAAAATTATGGTTCCATTGAAAATAAAATAAAATTAAATGAAAAATAAATTTAACACATAAAAAGATAAAAAAAAATAAAAAATTATTATTTGTCAAATGTTTTGAATCTACTTGACTATAATGACTGTTTGGTTATTTGTTTGGAATTTTGTTATTAAAATTAAACACAAAAAACAAACAAATAATAACAATTATTGTTATTAGTCAAATATAAAAATGACTATGGTTAAAATTATAGTTCCATTGAAAAAAAATGTTGAACAAAAAGAACAAAAACAAATATAATAAAAATAATTATTAATTTTGAATCTACTTGACTATAATGACTGTTTGGTTCCATTGGGAAGAAAAAAAAAACAGAAAAATAAAATTAAATAATAAAAGTAAATAAATAAAGTAAAAACATTTTTTTTAAATAATATAAAACAACAAATATTTTATTATGGCAATAAGTATTGCACAAAGTCTGAAAATATGGTCAAATATATATAAATATTTATTTATCTTTATAGAAATATCTTTAGCTTTAATATTAGTGTCCAGCCCAACTAATAACTTTAATTTCAGCATCAGAAACCTTTAGTACCATGTTTAATAATACCATGTAGAGTGTGTTCCCTCCATCAATATAAATGACTAGTTAATATTCTAGTGATACCCACTGGCCGCTGATGAGTTTGTCTCTGATAGTGGAGAAGTCCATGGGCTTCTTGATGACCTTGCGGTATCCTGGCACAGATTTTGAGTTGACGGGTGTCAGAAACGGCCCGGCGTCCTGATGGCTTTCCAGCTCAGCCAAGAGTATCCTAATGAACCAAATCAAAGACATCTGATTCATATGCACATCCAAATATAACTACTTCTGCAGGGTTTCGGGCTACTGTACCTGCACATGGCCAAGTCTTTACTGTCATCTCTGACGGTTTTGGGTTTCTTCACACACGCTGGACTCTCTTGCTTTGCTGGGTTTGGGGAAGGATTCTCCTCTGTCCTTCTCTTTTTTATTTCCTTTGACACTTTTTTGGGAGTGCTGTTGGCGCTGCCTGAATCGTCCTCCGAGTTGTCTCCGGCTACAGATGTTTTCCTGTGGCGTTTGGCCTCGGCAGGTTTCCTCAGGCCTCCGCTCGAGCGGTTCAAGGGCTTCTTGGTCTTCAGGGACTGACTGCTCGCCTACACAGAGCCAAAATGATTCAGTGAGGAAATAAAATGTCCAAACACAAGCCAAAGACTCTGATCCCTTCACTATTGCAGTTAAGATGCTCATTCTGTATCATTTAGGGAGCTTTTATACACGTATAAGTATATTCAGGGATGCACGTGAATTGGAACTGGATAAGAGGAATTGGAAGGAATAAAACATTTATGGTTTTAAGTGGAATCTCAGTCGAGTTCTCCACTGATTCACCAATACTTGGTCCTAATTAAGAAATGAAAAGCTACACACTCCATCAATTAGGGTCAGAAGAACTGTTGCCAAACATATAACATTCTAGAAACTGATAATCATGATCCAATCATAGACTCGTAAGCATTTGCCGATTTAAATACAAACAGTGACTTTTTTTGTTTTGAAATGACAAATAAAAAATATAGCTGCGAGCAGCGATGACGGGCCCAAGCCGGTGGCACCGCCACCCTGGTGCCTTTAGTTACCCTATGTATATATATATATATATATATATATATATATATATATATATATATATATATATATATATATATATATATATATATATATATATAAAAATGACATCAATGTGTTGTGCCACATTTTACACCATTGAACGGCTGGTAATGGCTTAAAAACACAAGCCACATGTCTACTTTTATAATACTTTTATTGTGGTTTTTGGTCATTATGAACTACCATTTTGTATAAAGTTTCTTCAGAAATTCCATGTTTTCAATGACAAAAAACACCCTGCATATGGTTTGGAAAGACATTAACTTTCCAGACAGAAGGTCTCATCAAAGGTAGTGTTAATGATCTTCACCTGGGATATGCAGGCCGGGCAGAACCAGTCTCCGTCTGGTATGGTGGTGATCTTGGGTTTATGGCAGTACGTGTGGCAGCCTTTTTCACATCCGTCACACAGCAGCAGGAGCTCCTCGTTGTCCCCCTTATGGCAGATCTGACAGTACTGAGCGATAAACACATGCAGGATTACTTCACTCAAAGTCTACTAAACTAACTAAAGCCTGATTCGGACGGGATTAACTTTACAAGGGTAGATGGAGTAATGTAATTTTACCACAGGACGTCTGTAATATTACTGGCCAATTCGCACGGGATCAGAGATCTCAGTAAACTAGCAGAAGTGGGAGAGTGACTCGATTTGCGCATCGCCGTGACTCCTGTCGTCATGTGTGTGTTACGCTGCTTCCTGATATCACGTGCACAAACACATATAACCTATATTTATATATATAAAACAGTTATGTCCGGTTGAACGATGTATTAATGAACTTCAGATTGGATTGTGTTGGTGAAAGGCTCTTATCTAACACTAAAAGAGGGTTCGATCTTCTCTCTGATCTGAATGGTGTGTGAGAAACACTTGAGTTTTGCCACAGACTCGTCCCAGCGTCTAGAACGCAACTCAATGCTTTTTAAAGCGTTTCCATACTTGAAAACTACTTTTAAACACGAAATGACGAAATATTTACGTACATATTAACAGCGGGTCTATTCGCACGGGATTAGTATCACCTGAGGTCATTTTTCCGGACCTTTTTACTGAAGGTAAAAGTCGCCGTAATCTTCACTGACATTGTCCGTAATTATTACTGAGATGCACATTCGGACAGGACTAAAATCACAGAGAATCTCTGGTAATAATTACTTTACCCCTCCTCTCCATGATACACTAGTCCCTTCCAAATAGGGCTTAAGATGTCCAGAGGCTCTACACATGAACTCCAGCATTGAGAACATTGTGTGTGTACACAGAGTTTACTTAAAAAAAAGATTTTGATCAACTCACTGTCTCTGTGTCCGCCGCATTTTGACAGTCAAAACTAGTCGATCTCCGAATGCGAATGAACTGACTCTGAATTTTAGTATTGCTTCTTATATGAGGATCCTTTTTCAAATACAAGGTCAATATTGATTTTTACTGACGACAAAACAACAAATGATCCGTGAATTTATATGGAACTAAGCTTTAGGAGCTTTCCATCTTTACTCTCCTCCCTGACTATTTTTGACTGTCAAAATGCCGGCGGACACAGAGACAGTGAGCTGTTCAAAATCTTTATTTTTAGTAAACTCTGTGTTCACAACAATGTTCTCAATGCTGGAGTTCATGTGTAGAGCCTCAGGTGAGACTTCCAGCACAGTTTCATGTTGTGTCGAGCCTTCTTAGTGTTTTAAAAATAGCGATTTGTGATGCGATCATAGAAGTGTCCCGAGCACTCCCGTTCAAAAGGCAATTTGACCGAAAACGAAAATACGGTCAAACTTAAAAGATTTTGCTTTGGAAAGATTCATGCTTTTTGGGTTATTCATGGTCTGTTGAAAGTACCTTGTTGATGCTTTTACACTTTTAAATGTCCTTTTAATGTTCAATGGTTGAAGGATGAGTAGAATAATGTAATGTCATTGTACACAGTTTAAAAATATATATTATTGCGTCCATACAGCTAGTCTTTCACTGATTGTTTACAGCTTAACGGAAGTTAAACCCATAATTCGCGCAAAGCGTCATGGGGCGTAGCAATAATGTGGATAGTACTGGTTTAGACCTGACTCTGAAGTAGGAGCTAAATTAGTTCTTTTAGTCCTAGAGCTAAAATCATTCCTAGTTCCTGCGGTGCGAACACGCCAAAATCCGGGTACTTCCGCCAATAGTTCTAGGAACTATGAAAAGGTGCGAAAGCCCCTAAACAATTCCTCTAAAGCACAGTGAAAGCTCCACAAACTGCAGCACTTCTCCGCACACTCACCACTTTCATGATGGATCTCTCCCAGGCGATGGACTTCTGCAGCTGCTGAACACAGAGCGAGAGCTGACTCGCACTGCGCACCTCGCTGAGAGCTTTACGCCACTGCCTCATTCCTGGAGCCACATCTTCCTCAGCCCTGCCAGAGAGAGATCACGGTACTACACACTGCTCAGAAGAAAAACATCTTTTTAAAGTGCCCCCATTATGCTACTTTAAAGACTCCTAATTTTGTTTTGCAGGTCTCCTACCAGGTCTCATAATATACATTGCAGCATCACCTAATTTCTCTAATTAGTCTGAAATGTTTGATAAAGGATTTGGTCTCTCTTAACTCCTCCTTTTCTAGAGCCTTCTCTGCTCTGATTGGTCTGATGGCCCAGTCTGTTGTGATTGGTCTACTCTGCTCTGATTGGTCTGATGGCCCAGTCTGTTGTGATTGGTCTACTCTGCTCTGATTGGTCAGATGGCCCAGTCTGCTGTGATTGGTCTACTCTGCTCTGATTGGTCAGATGGCCCAGTCTGCTGTGATTGGTCTACTCTGCTCTGATTGGTCAGATGGTCCAGTCTGTTGTGATTGGTCTACTCTGCTCTGATTGGTCAGATGGCCCAGTCTGTTGTGATTGGTCTACTCTGCTCTGATTGGTCAGATGGCCCAGTCTGTTGTAATTGGTCTACTCTGCTCTGATTGGTCAGATGGCCCAGTCTGTTGTGATTGGTCTACTCTGCTCTGATTGGTCAGATGGCCCAGTCTGCTGTGATTGGTCTACTCTGCTCTGATTGGTCAGATGGCCCAGTCTGTTGTGATTGGTCTACTCTGCTCTGATTGGTCAGATGGCCCAGTCTGTTGTGATTGGTCTACTCTGCTCTGATTGGTCAGATGGCCCAGTCTGTTGTGATTGGTCTACTCTGCTCTGATTGTTCAGATGGCCCAGTCTGTTGTGATTGGTCTACTCTGCTCTGATTGGTCAGATGGCCCAGTCTGCTGTGATTGGTCTACTCTGCTCTGATTGGTCAGATGGCCCAGTCTGCTGTGATTGGTCTACTCTGCTCTGATTGGTCAGATGCCCCAGTCTGTTGTGATTGGTCTACTCTGCTCTGATTGGTCAGATGGCCCAGTCTGTTGTGATTGGTCTACTCTGCTCTGATTGGTCAGATGGCCCAGTCTGTTGTGATTGGTCTACTCTGCTCTGATTGGTCAGATGGCCCAGTCTGTTGTGATTGGTGTACTCTGCTCTGATTGGTCAGATGGCCCAGTCTGTTGTGATTGGTCGACCGCTTACAGCACGTGCCAGAAACCAAACATCCATTACCATATCTGAATTTCAGCTCTTCGTCAGCTCTTGATACACAGTGATACGAACAGTAACGAAAGTGCCGTTTTTCTGTATCAATTCCAGCGCGAGTCTCATCGTTTTGAAGTGCATCAAAGTGGATTTGCTTTTGCAGATATGTCGACAACATGAACCACACTCTTCAGGTCTCAGCTACAACTACAGTGTTTGAGGGTCAAAGTACAAGTTTTTCAACAGCAGCTAATGATAATGAAGTCCATAGACTGGCATTATGCAAATTCATCTGTTCAGTTCAGATTCAGTTATTTCTTTTAGGAGACAATAACTTACTTTATCTGCACTTCGATCTTTGAAACTCTTCAGACCTTTACATTCACAAACAGCTATATTACACACTGCATTAAAGATAATATCCTAAAAAGCATAATGGGGCACTTTAAACAATATGACCAGGGTCCAAAATTAACTTCTTGCCACTTCTACCAATTGTGACAGCATTTACAGGCCATAAATATTTCTTATTGGCCATGAAACTGTATTTTGCATTTTTTATTTATTTAAAATATGCAATTATTTAGCAGTCTTTCCTTGCAGATTATCATCAACTTGGTTTAAACCATGTAGTTTCTAATAAAGTTACCAGCTAACTGGCGAGTAAATCAATATGGCAATTTTTATTCTGATTTAGTGCATGTTAATTTTGGAGCCTGGATATGACTGTCTTACAGAAAAAACATGAACTGATTAATAACCCACATTCATGCTGATAATAACCACAGTGCACAAGCTGAATGAGCATTCAGATTCAGAAATGTTTTGGCATTTCCACAAATAGGGTTTATTTAGGTGTCCCATTACGGTTTAAAAAACAGTAATGGGACATTTTATTTTTTTTCCAAAATAATTTTTGTTGTAAGAACTATTGGAGTTTAGTCTGTAAACCCTATTATTTTATATAATAAGATATTATTATTTAAATTATTCATGTAATATTATCAAATATTATTATATTTTACGGAACATGTAAGCTGATCGGTAACTAGGGTTTATTATAGTCAACTAAAAGTAAAAACATTAAAAAACATTTTCGTTACTTGAAATAAAAATAAAATTAAATAAAATATAAAAACCCGAGACAACATTTCTAATTTTCATTTAGTTAACTTAATGTACTAAAATAGTTAAAGCTAAAACTGAAATAAAAACTATATAGACACATTTTAAAAACAGGACAAACACACAACAAAATTAATTGAATTAAAATTAATTGAACCAGAAAATAAATATATATAAAAAAATAATATAAATATATATATATATATATATATATATATATATATATATATATATATATATATATATATATACACACACACACACACACACACACACACACACACACACACACACACACACACACACATATATACATATATATATATATATACACACACACACTCAATGATACAACAATAACACTGTCAGTAACTACAAACCAACATTTGATCTCAATTCTCTACTTAGTGATGTCTTGATTTATGCTAAAATTAATCATTATCATATTTTGTTGTTGTTGTGAGAACTATTAGATGTTAGTCAGCAAACCCTTTTATTTAATATTACTTATTTAATAACATTTATGTATAATTATTTACATAATATTATTTGTATTGTATTTTATCGGAAATACTATAAAGGTTGATCAGTGACTACAAACCAATATTTTGCTTCCCTACTAAGCTAATTTAGGCTAAATTTGTAAACTTGTTGTAGCAACAGATCTTAATTAAAAAAGTTTACCTAGAAAATAGCATCTCTTTTCACTGACTATTCGTGGTTAAAATAAATAAATTATATATTATAATTACCAACAACTATTATTATTATTCATAACAAACTAAAATAATTAAATCATTAAAATATTATTAAAATGTTCCTAAATTATTCCAATTATTATTAATATAATTTTTTTAAGAGTTTAAGGCTGTATTTAGTACCCTTTTTGTGGAAGCCTTTTCAAGAAGTACGTGTTTGTGTAAAGCAGATGACGGGTTATATTGAGGCTGTGGTTATGGTGATAGCGCCTCATGCCCATGCTTCATGTAAATGGGAAACGGACACCACAACCATAAACCCACAGATGCACACAGCGAAAGTAAAGCATGAAGAGAGGCAGACTCCAGAGAGGAAGCGAGTGAGGAGCTGGCTTGAATCTGGATGACCTACCCGTCACCATCAGCTCTAGCAGGTGATGGCGCAGGGGCCGGTACTGAGACCGTGCCCACGTTATCCAGTCTGATCTGAATGGTGCTGCTTAAAGGGCTCTTCAGATACCTTCGCTCAATGTTCCTCTCCAGCTCTGCCAGACGCGTCACTGCCATATCCAGAGGATTGTTCGCATGACGCACGATGTCCACGACGGGTTTGTGCTCGTAATAGACCAGGTCTTCACTTTGTGACTGTGGAACTGGATGCATCCAGCCCTGTGAAACAAATATAATGCTTATTGTTTTTTTGTTTTTACTTACTGCAGTTCAGAACACAGACATTTTTAACACTGACATAAGCCTGACATGATATAAAAGTCTGATTATTATTATTATTTTTTTTAATGGAACCGTTTATTGAACCTTTAGCCATTTTATTTTTAAATAATCTTAAATATGCATGCATACTGTTGAGCATCATATTTGATGCATATAGAATATAGTATGCATACTCATATAGTATGATATAGTGAGAATATGGAACTCATTCTTGGAGGGGAAAAAGAAAAACATCTCAGTTTTATTATTTTAAAAATATGCAGTTTGGTGCAGTTGCTTATATTTATAATGGCCAAAAAGATGAAATTCTGATCGCTTGTAATGTAAATCAATGAGATCTTTATAACAGTACAGCAGATACTTGCATTTAATGCATTTGAATTTCAGTTGTCACTCTATATCTCCCAATAATGTTTTTAAGAAATTATATTTAAATGCCTAGTTTTATGATCAAAACTCTGTAGTTTTAAAACATATAATGCAATGCAATGCAATGATGATTTAGAGAATTAACATTCCTCAGAAGCCTGATGGAGCATATTTGATACAATTAAACATTTGATACAAAAAAAAAAACAAATCAATTAAAGTTGCTTCAGTCCAATAAGTGTTCATCTTGAAATATTACTGACCATTTAAAGTTATTCTTACATTTACTATATAAAAATCAGTCAATTATACAAATACAATTATACTAAAAGGAACTTTACTTTATAAAAAAAGCATGCACTATCAATCAGACGACAGACGGCATGTAGTAGACTGTGTGCGACAGGTTTTCAGCAAAGTTATGATCATGTTGATCATTTAGAGGCCAAATATGATACAGTAGGCTTTATAGGGTTAAAATGTGAATCCTCTTATATGCATAGACAAGAAAAGATGGCCAAAAATAAAGATTTCCCACCTTAACCTGCAGACTGGCTGAAGTGACTTTGTGTTCCAGTTCCTCGACCTGTTGCAGGACACCGATGTCCATGTCCATGGCCTGTTCTTCCACACACCAGCTCTGGACGGTGTCCTCAGAGACCTGATTCTCCTCCAGCTCAGAGACGTCGATTACAGTGACTAGACGAAGAGCACAAACTAAGAGCGCTGCACTCAAAGCATTTCAAACAGCCTTTAATGGACACAAAGAGCATCACCAACCATCTCTGTTCCTGCTGCAGACCTGGCCGATGTAATCCATGTGTTTCTGCAGCTGTTTCTGGAGCTGTTTCTCTCGGATTCCTCGGGAATGGCATGCTTTCTCTATGGATCGTAACTCCTCAATGTCCGTCACCTTCCACCAGCCAGTCAACATCTCTACAACACAAACATGCATTTACACAGGTTTACTGGGCCACATGCACATAAATATAAATGTAAAAACATAAATATACATATTTTTCACATTTCAACGGCTTTATTTCAATTAGAGTATAAAACAGTCATTATAATGAAAAAAAGTAGATTTAAAATGTTTAATAAATCTATTAATGTTAAAATACAAGTATTTTACAAGTAATATTGTATATTAATATAATAGTTGAAATGTAATTTTTTTTAATACATTTATTTAGTAAGATGCATTAAAATGATCATGTGACAGTAAAGACATTTATAACATTACACATATTTCTATCAGAATGCTGTTCATTTGAACTTTCTTTTCATTAAAGAATGCATGAAAAAAATTATTATCAATGATTTATTATATAAATTATTTTCAACATTGATAATAATAAGAAATGTTTCTTGAGCATCAAATCATATTAGAATGATTTCTGAAGGATCATGTGACACTGAAGACTGGAGTAATGATGCTGAAAATTCAGCTTTGATCACAGGAATATATTACATTTGAAAATACATTACAATAGGAAACAGTTATTTAAATTGTAATATTTCAGAATAAGAGGCTTCTTTCAAAAACTATAAAATCTTACTGAGCCAAAAATGTTAAATGGTAGTGTAAAAAAAATAAAAAATATATTTTTTTTATTATTCATTATTATTATAAATTATTAAATATATATTTTTCATATATATTTAATTTAATTATCAAATTAAAAAGATCAAATCTTTTTTATTTTATTTATTATACACTGTCTTTCATATATATAAATTTTTTACTAAAATACTTGGCACAATACTTGGAAAAATGGCACCTTTTCAACATCTAATGTAGATTTTTGAGTGATGACGTAAATGAACCTTCAATCAGAACTTTGTATCGATTCAGTCAGAGACTTTCAACTGATTCAAAAAAGTAAATCATACATCAAAAGTAAATCATATTAAAACTCTTAATAACACACTCAAGATGTCGTCCCAGTCTCACCTTCAGGAATAGGTTGAGGTGATGGGTAATCCTGATTTCTAGCCACCTCGATAGCAGGTGAGGGTGTGGAGAGAGGTTTCTCCACTGGAGAATCAGGGGAATTGCTTTTACTGATGCTCACATTGGCGTTTGCATTGCCCTCTGAGAGTGCGGGAATCTGGGCCATGGAAATCCCAGAGAACGTCACATTTGGACTCAGATTTCCATTGGACCAATCATAGAACGGCAGATCTATTATGGGCACGCCAGACTTCATCTGCAAACACAGAGGAGCTATTATAGTCAAAGAACACACACACAAAAAGAGCAGAACAAACAGTTTTACAACCAGGGTTTCCCAAATGAGGGCTTCGCTAACCCCGGGAGCTTCATGAGGGAACTGCAGCTGGTTCGCAAAATTTACTGTTATTACTACAGTAAGTACATGTAGTAACGTGTAATAAATACATGTGGCTGCACAAATAATTGAGATAAAACTGAAAATGCAATTTAGCGTAGTTCGATTATCAAATCAAAGGCTGTGATTTAAATAAGTATATAGTCTATAACTCCATCTCTGTATGTGCAGTGAGCTTAATGTGCATTTTGGGAGTTTGCAATGTGCACTAGGATTACTTTATTTACATTAACGTAATTTCCAGCATTTATGTTGACAGAAGTTTTCAACATTTTACTGGGAATTTTTAGGATTTGAACATTTAAGGGAATTATGTATCATAAATATTAGTATCGTATTGTATAGCATTGAAGTAAATATTAGTATTGTAACTTTCAGTGTAAAACTAAATCAAATTATCAAATTAAAATGATCAAATATAAAAAAAAATATTTTACAGGACAATTGTCATTTACAACAGTAATCTATTTACATAATATATTATATAATAATAATAATAAGCAAAAATAAAAGCTTTAGGATTTGAATGCTTGAAAGTGAAGAATTTAATATATTAATATTAGTATTGTAAATTGCAGTGTAAAGTATAATTACTAAAAATAATTAATACATTTTAAACAATTGTTATTTACAACTGTGATATATTTACATAATAATATAATTAACATTTTTATAGTAAAATAGTTTTATAGTTAAAACAATGTTATGTTATTATTATTATTATTATTATTATAAGCCCTATATATGTGTTAAATAATTAACAAATAAAACAAATCTAAATAAAACACTAATTTTTTTCTATTTTATCTTAATATTTGATCTAAATATTAACTTAAAATCAGTGAGTTTGGCTGACTAAAAAAAGTTTGGGATTCCCTGGTCCTCGCGATCATACCCGCAGTGCTGCTAATGAACAGTTATTGGTTCCCGCAGTGCTGGACGGACAGGTGGCAAACGGGGATCGGGCTCTGCCATTGGACGTTTGTGGTGAGGAAGATGATGACGCTGAATGTGGACCTTCAGTCAGAGATGAGGCGTCACATGGAGTGCGTGGCACAAGACTGAACCAATGAGCGTTCCTCTCGGTCAAGACCTTGTAGAGCTGGTCGTTACGGATCTGCTGCTGGGCATTAGTGAGGTAAGTGTTGTTGAGGACACAAGGGTGATCAGGATCAGGGATGCTGGTTAATGTATTCTGCTGTTTTGGACTGCCGTTTTGGCGACAAGAGACCTCGGAGGACATCTTGGCCACTTCCAACAGCTTGCTGAGCTTGGAGAAGGAACCAGGTTTCTGTAGGAAGAGGTTAAGTGAATCTAGATCCTGCGGGAGTTCACGTTTCACCTCAGCGGAGCCGTATTTTTCATCAGGTTCCTCCGCCGGCTCCACTTTAACCTGGACGAGGTGAGCGTTCTTCAACCTCTCACGCTCTCTCTGCAACTCCACTGGACCTGAAGGAACACAAGATATCAGCAGCAGCAGCAGTACATTTATACAATGGAGAGTTCCAATAAAATAATATTTATTAAGAAAAATAATAATAAAAAAAACTGTAAAGAAAAAGTCAACATCTTCCCTCCAAAAAAAAAAGGGAAATAATATAATATTTTATATAGTGCTTAAATATTGCTTAAATATTCCTTGCATATTATAATATTGCTTATATTCAAAAGAACATCAAACATCAAAAGAACTTTATTAAAGAATAATTTAATAAAGGGGGGATAAAAGAAATTAATACTTTTATTCAGCAAGGATGCATTAAAGTGATCAAAAGTGAGAGTAAAGACATTTATAATGTTACAAAAGCTTTCTATTTCAGATAAATGCTGTTCTTTTGAACCTTCTATTCATCAAAGAATCCTGAAAAATAAATTGCACACAACTGTTTTCAACATCTGCAAATCTGCATAATAAGAATGATTTCTGAAGGATCATGTGACACTGAAGACTGGAGTAATGATGCTGAAAATTCAGCTTTGATCACAGGAATTAATTACATTTTACTATATATTCAAATAGAAAAGAGTTTTCTAAATACACCCATACACAAAAATACACCCATTTGAACTATTCCACCCATTTTCTGTCTTTTCCAGGATGTTTCCTGTAAGCTTGTAACTGAGGGATCAGTCCTTTAGAAGATGCCTTAGTCTTAATCTCATTCTGTCGTTCTCACCCTCTCCACTCTCCAGCGCCTCCACAAAGATCCCGCCACACTGCGGCAGAACCCAGAAGCGTCTTTTATAGCGGTCCTGACCGAACATCACGGAGCGCAGGGAGTGAGAAGCCTCGAACAGCTTCCGGCGGATCTGAGTCTGTTGCTGTAAGAAACCAAGGTTAAAATCGTTGAGACCATTGTATCTATTTCATTCAATACTTTTTCTCTCTTTACTGAAAATATTTGCTTTGTGTTTGGAAAGGTGCAAGTGCATCTGTCCTTTTAGCACATTTAGTATCCTACATTTCGGTAAAGCAAGTATAGGCATGTTATCCTCCTGGGACCCAGCTATTCATTTTTGTCCTCTGTAGAGGACATTTGTTTTTAATGAATTTAATGAGATTTTGCCTGTGGTGTGTTGCTTTCTTTTTCTTAATAACTTTGTTCTATATTTCCTTTTTGTTCTATATTTGCCATGCTTCATGAACATTTAAATTACATTTGTTACAGCGTCTCGTGTTAGGTGAAACAAATGGAACAGTGTCTAATGTATTATGTGGGTAACACAACATTAGTTAATGTATTAACTGACATGAACATAACCATGAGCAATACATTTGTTACTGTATTTATTAATATTTGTTAACGTTAGTTAATAAAAATACAGCTGTTCATTGTTTGTTCATGTTAGTTCACAGTGCATTAACTAATGTTAACTATTACAACTTTTGATTTTAATAATGTATCAGTAAATGTTGAAATTAACATTAACAAAGATTAATAAATGCTAAAGAAGTGCAATTCATTATCAGTTCATGTTAACTTATGTAGTTAAGTTAACTGTACAAAAAACAAACAAAAAAACAAACGGAATAATGTGTTGGGTGAAAAAACGAATAAATGGAACGATGTGTTGGGTGAAACAAATGAAACAATGTGTTATCTGAAACAAATCAAACAAATGGAACAATTCAAACAAATTGAACCATGTTATTTGAAACAAATCGAATAATGTGTTGTGAAACAAATGGAATAATGTGTTATGTAAAACAAATGGAACAATGTGTTATGTAAAACAAATGGAACAATGTGTTATGTAAAACAAATGGAACAATGTGTTATGTAAAACAAATGGAACAATGTGTTATGTAAAACAAATGGAACAATGTGTTATGTAAAACAAACGGAACAATTCAAACAAATGGAACCATGTTATTTGAAACAAATCGAATAATGTGTTGTGAAACAAATCGAACAAATGGAATAATGGGTGGGTGAAACAAATGTAACAATGTGTTATGTGAAACAAACGGAACAATTCAAACAAATGGAATTTGAAAAATTCCATTTGTTTGAATGGAACAATGTTATTTGAAAAATCGAATAATGTTATTTGAAACAAATCGAATAATGTGTTGTGAAACAAATGGAACGATGTGTTGGGTGAAACAAATCAAACAAATGGAACCATGTTATTTGAAACAAATGGAACCATGTTATGTGAAACAAAACGAACAAATGGAATAATGGGTGGGTGAAACAAATGGAACAACGTGTTATGTATGTGAAACAATTGTAGTAGACAACTGTCACATTCATCCGTTAATCCGTTATGGAACATGATCTTTACTTAATATCCTAATGATTTTTGGCATAAAAGAAAAATCGATAATTTTGACCCATACAATGTATTGTTGGCTATTGCCACAAATATACCCGTGCGACTCGAGACTGGTGACGTGATCCAGGGTCATATATTTTCCAACTTTTTACCCCTGAGCACAGAATGAAAGAACTTCGCAGTGAGTATCTCGGCGCCTTAGGATCCTCTTGCTGATGCTTGTTTACCTTGCTGAGCTTCTCAATCTGTTTCTCCAGCTCCTCAATGCTTGTGGATTGATCACCTTCATCCTGCAAAAAGCAGCTCTTAATATATCGTAACAAATCAACCAACACTGAGAGCAGACATTCTACTCAAGCAGAGTACTAAAACAGTGGTTTCTGTTAATAGTAAAGAACGAAAACAAGAAGCTTTGTTTTAATTACAGCAGAAATACTGGAGGAAATATCTTAGCCTATATGGGGGCATATCATTATACATGACCTTTACACAATGATACATTCAGAGTCACGCTCTACCTCATCTTCACACGCCTCGGCTTTCTTCTCTTTCTTCCCACCAAAATCATCTTCGTCTTCGTCCTCCTCTCCATGTTCATCGCTGTCATCATCTTCCTCATCATCATCATCACTCTCCCCTCCTTTGCGCTTGCGTTTACGGCTGTTCACAGGCGTACCAGCTGCTTGACCCTCCTCTCCTCCAACACTGCTTTCTCGCTTTCCCGTCCTCTTAGCGTAGATGCTCCTCAGTCTGTACAACAACGGCCAAAATAAAGCATGCATTGCAATCGAACCAAAACATAATAATCACATTAAAACTAGGTTTGCATTTCCTGAACACAGAAAAAGTGTAAGTGTAGGTTTTTATTCTGTATAAATAAATTTCATTCTGTTTTTATGAATAAAAATCATAAAAAACTAGTGAAAACTAGACTAGTGTCCACTATGTGCGATCCATGATAGCGATCCATTAGTGTGTGTTTTACATTATCAGAGGAAGGAAATACGTGTGTTTATGTGATGGGCGTAAACCAGTGTCTTACTTTCGCAGGTTCCCCTCAATCACCCATTTGTCTCGACGCAGGTTGGTCATGTTGTCAATGTTTTTGTCAATCTCACTGTGATAAAGAAAATGAATTGTATGCATTAAACACAATATAATTATAAGCACCTACAGTACAGAGTCAGGCTGTACGACCAAAATCTTACATTGTAATTTTACATCACAGTAATAGTAGTATATCATGATATATAGGAAATAAAAAAAAAAAAAGGTTGATATTCTAATAACCATTTTTTTACTCCATTAAATTCCAGTAAACCAAATAAATGTGTATAAAAATCCTTAAACCAAGAAAAATTACATAAAATAATAAAAAATAAAATTGACAAATAGTTACATTTTTGGAGATTTGTATTTAAAACAAGATTTTTTTTTTATTATACGTATATATTAAAGTGCCCATGTTATGAGTTTGTAAACTTATATTTTTGGGTCTGCTAGAAAATATTTACATGATTTAAAGTAAAAAAAACAACATAATTTTTCCTTATATTGTACATTGCTGCAGCACCTCTTTTCACCGTCTGCCTGAAACACTACAAAAGCTCTTTAAAGCCTGCCTTTCTGAAAAGCCTAGTCTGCTCTGATTGGTCAGCTGGCCCAGTCTGTTGTGATTGGCCATCTGCTTAGAGCGCGTGTAGGTAACGCCCCTTACAATTGGGTTTCAGCTTCTCAGGCTTCACAAGCAGCTATAAACAGTATTATATGTATGATAACTACGGTGTCGATATCGGAAGTCCAAAAATGTCCATTGATCAACCGTTTGATGGCGGGCCAAAGCAGCCAGTAGGTGCGCATTATGCAAATATTTAACATGGTGATGTAGCCAGGTCACAGATATGCGTTTCAGGCAAGTGTTTTCTGAACATATCCACTCTATTTGGACTGTACATGCACAAATAACCATATTAAACATTAAGGGAAAGGTTTTCATGTTGAATTCAAAGTGTTACTTGCCTATTCGTGCAATAATTTGTGAAAAATAGTAGCAATTTATGAGGAAAAATTGTTTCTACACCAATCAGTTTTACACTTCAGTTCTACCATAAGCATGCAGAGCTAATGCTAGCCCACCTGACCACAGTCTTGCTGCAGGACAGCTCATTGACCAGGAAGGCCAGTATAGTGGCTTTCTGAGAGGGTGTGTGGGCCTGGAAAGCTTTGGTCTTCAAGCTCTCGGCCAGCGATGCTAGCTCAGTCTGTCCACAGTGAGCTTCCATAAAGATCTGTAGCACCTCAGAAACATTGTGCCGGTTCAAGCCGATGTTAGTCACATGGTCTCCCAGAGCCGTCTTAGCCTGAAATGTTCAAAACACCCAAACAAAAGAACAAAGTGATACAATGAGGAATTTGGTGTGACAAAGGCCGCGAGATAGTGTTGAAAGGGAACTGAATTATCATGGTAATTGAAAGGTACGGTTAAGTCGGTTAATTTAGGAGTTTCTTAGGAGGAGCAAAAGGCTTTTTATGAAGACTGTGAACGCATGTGAGATTAGCACAGGAAATCTGCTGAGGGGCTGAACTGAATTCTTGCTCTTTATTGGAGATATTGCGCTTGAAGCCACAAAGAAAACCATGCTTAAAGAAGAGCAGCAGGAACTGACTGTGAGCGAGGAATACAAGAGAACCAGACTGAGTCTACAGACTTTAACATACATGTACACTTGAGGAGATTTTAAAATAAATAAATAAATAAAATCATTCAATATAATTGCTAATCTAATAATATATCAGGCTATTTGTTCCAAGTGTAAGGTACAGTAAATGGTTCTCCATTTGTCTTTGACGTGGAAATATATATTTATGTAATAAAGATATTTAATAAACTATCATGCAATAGTGGAGCTTAAGTGCTGTAAACATTCAACTTAATAACTAAGTAACTAACTAAAATTTCAGGCCATTTTCCATCAATTACTGCTTTGCTTTTTTAAAAGTAAGTAAATATATTAGGGTTGTCAAAATGAATGTGTTAACGCACGCAATTTATTTGATTTATTTGCAGTTTATTAGTGTCGTCAAAAATATAATTGCATATAATAATGTCAGAGAGAGAGAGACACGCACAACCACAGGGACGTAACAAACGCATTAAAAATGTTTAATGTAATTAACGAGGCATCCTTTTTTCTGTCATCATTTGGCTATCATTATATTATTACATTATATGATCACGCTCTTATTCATGCAAATGCTTTTAAACCATTCAAGCGCAACAAGACACAAAAGAGAATGTAGTGCAGTACTGACACACACACACGACTTAAAAGCGCTTAAACAGACAAAAAAACACAAAATTATGCCAAAATGCATAGTTTTTTTCGAGTATCCTCACAGCCACAGTCTTAAATTAGTTAAATTAAGTCTTGAATGTAAAGAGTTGAAAATGAGAGAAAATGTGTCAGATCCGCGTCATGTGTGTCAGGTCTTAAAGTGACAGCAGCCTAATAAACCTGCTACTGTCTGTCATTAGGGATAATCAAAGAACAAAAGAAAAAGAGAAAATCACTCACTGCTCTTGACTGAATACATTACATTAATTTGGAGATAAAATGTGAAATTATTACAATATAAAAATATATTAATCGCGATTAATTACAGAAGAATCTGTGATTAATTAGTTATTTTTTTAATTGATTGAATGATATATATATATATATATATAAAATTTAACCCCTTTTTAGATGTAAATAAAACCCCTAAAATACATAAATAATTTAATAAAAATACATTTGTGTTTCTCATGATCGCAAAAATCTTTTGATCTGAAGGCTTAAAAGCTTGAAATTATACAACAATTGTGCCGCAAACATGTGAACTCATTCAATACCCAGTGATCAGAGCTGGAATCCAGACAAATCCAAGCACACAGTATAGCAGCTCTCCTCTCACCCTGTGTCCTGCAGGGAGTCCTGGGTCACACACAGCAGCAGACAGCATGCGCACCAGCAGGTCTTGGATGAAGCCCATGCTGTCACCCACATTCAGCAGCCCTGCCTGCAGCACGCCGAGCGACGGCACGTCAGCGCTGAGGTCAAACCCCAGGACCTTTCCAAAACAGCGCAGGAACTGCATCACCATTAGACAGTCTGAGAAACATCCTCCCGGCAACACCAGACCGGAGATCCGTGACAGCGCTGGCAGAGGCTGAACATGGACAAAATTATAAAGTACTTATAATTCATCTCAAGGCTCATCTTTTCTCCCTTGCTTTTGAAGCATAGCTTTATGAATCTGTTTTGATTGTATGCTTTGTTCTGGATGGCTGCTAGGACCTTTCTGTGTGGTTTATATGTCACAAGGTGGATGCTATTTGATTGTCAACTACAGGAAACGTAATCTGATTACTTAAAGGGTAATTCTCGCCAAAATGCAACCTAGGGTCTTTTTGTTAATTTACCCGAGGCGAACTTTCGTGTAAAAGCATAATTAGAATGGAAACGCCACTTTTAAGTTTTATTGTATTTTTGTTTTCGGTCAAATTGCCTTTTGAATGGGAGTGCTTGGGGAACGACTATGATCGCATCAAATATCTCTATTTTTAAAACACTAAGAAGGCTCGACACAACATGAAACTTTGCTGGAAGTATCACCAGAGGCTCTACACATGAACTCCAGCATTGAGAACATTGTTTGTGTACACAGAGTTTACTAAAAAGCAAGATTTGTGTCCGCCGGCATTTTGACAGTCAAAAATAGTCGATCTCCGAATGCAACGTAACAGGGAGGAGAGTAAAGATGGAAAGCTCCTAAAGCTTAGTTCCATATAAATTCACGGATCATTTGTTGTTTTGTCGTTAGTGAAAATCAATATTGACCTTGTATTTGAAAAAGGATCCTCATAATAAGAAACAATACTAAAATTTAATAAAAGTCAGTTCATTCGTATTCGGAGATCGACTAGTTTTGACTGTCAAAATGCCGGCGGACACAGAGACAGTGAGTTGTTCAAAATATTTATTTTTAGTAAACTCTGTGTTACACAAACAATGTTCTCAATGCTGGAGTTCATGTGTAGAGCCCCTGGTGATACTTCCAGCAAAGTTTCATGTTGTGTCGAGCCTTCTTAGTGTTTAAAAATAGAGGTATTTGATGCGATCATAGTCGTGCCCCAAGCACTCCCATTCACAAGGCAATATAACCGAAAACGAAAATACGGTCAAACTTAAAAATGGCGTTTCCATTCTAATTATGCTTTTAAATGAATGTTTGCCTCAGGTAGATTCACAAAAAGACCCTAGGTTGCATTTTGGCAAGAGTTACACTTTAAAGTTTAATGACACAAATAATACAGAAATCTTAACGTTTAAATTTGCTTGTGCAAAAAAAAAAAAGTGTGTGATTCACCTTCAGGTCCGACAGACACATGTCTTCGGTGGGTTTGTTCAGCTCTTTGGCCATTTCCAGCTCAAGCCGCCTGATCTCCAGTTTGCGCTCCTTGTTCAATCGTTTCTCATCTCGTTTCTCCTGTTTCAGTCGCTCCTTCTCCTGCAGAAACATTTTTGAAGAGATAACAAACCTCGTGTGCCATCATGGAGACTGATTGATAATAATAATAGTCTATGTGATTGAGTGGAAGGATAATGAGAGGAGAAAAGAGACATTGAAAGAGAGATGATGAGATGGAGCATAAGAGGAAATAGTGAGTAATGGGAGACAAATAGATGGAGAATGGAAAGGAGGGGTAAAAGAGAATGATGAACTGATAAAAGGAGCTGTATAACACACCTCAGCTTTCTTCCGGGCCTCCACCGCCTTCATCAACATCACATGCTGCCGATGTCTCTCCCGCTCCTACAACAAACACGGAGACATTAGAGAAAGAACAAACAAACGAAAGACCAAACAAAACTACATAGGAAAGAGGGAAAGAACAAACAAAAAATGTAAACAAAATGACCAAAATGATTAATTACTAAAACAGACAGACAAAAAAAAATCATCAAAACAAGATGGAATGAAAGAAGGAACATATAAAATTACGAAAGAAAAAAAATTAGGTAAACAAAACAAACAAGAAATAAAAAGGTAGAAAAAATAAAAACAAAAGAATGAAAGAACAATGAATGAATGAACAAGAAAATAAACCCATGAAAGCACAAAAAAGAAAGAACAAACTAAACAAAATAAAGAACAAACAAACAAAATTAAATAATGGAACAGCAAAAGATCTAAAGAAAACAACATATCAGAAAAAATAAATGAGAAAAAAAACAAAGAAAAAACAAATGCAAGAACAAAAGAAAGAAATAATGACCGAAAGAAAGAACAAACAAAAGAAAGAAAAAGCAAAAGAAAGAAAAAATAAAAGGTACGAAAAATAAGAAAAAACAAAAGAGAAAAAAATGAAAGAGCAAACAAAAGAAAAGTGCAAAAAATAATGAACAGAAGAACATAAAAAAAAAAAGAAAAAAGAGAAAGTGAACAAAATCATGAAATTCAGAGTGAAGATGAAAGAATATGAATGAACAAATAAAATAAGACAGAATAAAAGAAAGAAGAAAACGGATGTCAGACGTCAGTCTCCTGAACACTGAAACACAGCTGAAGCATGAAGGTGCAGAGATCAGTCCGTCTGAAGGCTGTTCACAACAATGAGCATGACTTTATATATCTAAATATTATAAAGTCCACACCGAAACTATAACTATATCAGCGATGAGAAATCACTTTCAGAGCGATTTCTTCCTGCTGATGAAGAATAAAAACATGGACAGCCAATCAGAATCCATCTTAAGAGCTTGAGCATTTAAAGCGACAGGCGACAAAATAAACAGAACGATATTGTGTGCTGGTGTGGACGCTGATATAGTTATAGTTTATAGTTATAGTTATGGTGTGAACGTGCCTTCAGACGGGCTAACAGATCTGTTAACCAGCGCGGGTCAGTTGGTCAGTTCCTAAACATCTGCCGGAAAGTTATTCCAGGTGTTACAGATTAAGCTTCAGGCTTCTACGGGCAGATGGAGGTCTTTAGTGCAGGACAGACAGGAAGAGAAGTCTCGAAACTTTCTCAGTATATCAAGACTTTAAAGCAGTTCCCAATTACACAATGATCCAGACGGAAAACTGGTTTCAGCTGCTGAGTGACACCTTATACTTCTCCCATAATCTTTAGGAGATTTTTTATTGTCCGTTTTAAATCTAAATCAACACAGGGGCTGGATCTTGTTAAATATCACGAACAAATGAAGAACAAGCACGAATCAGGATGGATGTTTATGATAGGCTTGATGATATGAAGCAGCGCGGTCGCCACCGGCACTGGTGGAGATCTCGTGACTGATGTCTGTTCACAGATATTTAGATTATGACTCTGTTCCAAAACCGTGAGCTGCATCCTAACCGAAACCAAACCCTCCACGTCCTTCATATAAACAGCACTCCACACACGTGAAGAGGAGACTTGACTCAACTGATTTCAATAGAGTTTAGCATGTTGCTTAACAAATGGCTCTCTAATTTGCATGTAAAATATCTAGCATAAACACAATTATCAGGTAAAACAAATTGGATTGAACTACTTTAATAAATTCTTTTCAGTACTGTATGACAGTGTTGTTTTTAACTAAAACTATTAAAACAGGCTTTCTTTAAATGAAATAAATCTGGAGAAATAAATATATATATATATATATATATATATATATAAAAGAAGTTTAGTTTAATATGAAATACTAGAAATTTAAAAATAAAAATAAAGCTAAATAGACATACATAAAAAAATTAGGTAACACTTTATTTTACAGGTGTCCTTGTTACACATAATTACTATAAATTGTGCATAATTACACCCAATTAACCCTAAACCAAACCCTAACTTTACAGTAAGTGCATGTAGTTAATAATTATTACTCAGTGCTTAAATGTATGATTACACTGTAACAAGGACACCTTAAAATAAAGTGTAACCAAAAATGATAAAAACAAAAAAATATTAAATCAAACTAAAATTCAAATGAAAGCTGAAAATATAAAATAAATTCCAATTCAAAATATGAATAAACACTAAAATAGTATATAAATAATAGGCCTGTCACGATAACAAATTTTGCTGGACGATAAATTGTCCAAGAAATTATCGCGATAAACGATAATATTGTCGTACTGAGACC
>NC_138226.1:3592407-3799907 GCF_964197995.2 Scardinius erythrophthalmus
CAACATCGTTTAGAAAATAATTTAGGGAATAAAGGGGGGAAATTTTATTATTGCTTAGATGGCTTATTTTATTTTATTTGATATTTTTTCATTTTATATTTAAAACACTTTAACACAACAGACAACAAAATTGTTCAGAGAATAATATTTTCTTTTTAGAAAAAAAAAAATATATATATATATTTATGATTTATATTTATTATTAGTAGTAGTAGTTGTAGTTGTAATAGTAGAATAAAAATGGCAATAATAATAATAAGACTAAAATTCTATTTTCTATATTCTATAAAATTACTTATTATTATTATCATTATTGTTTAGATGGCTTATTTTATTTTAAAATTAATATTTAAAACACTTTAACACCAAGCAAAAAAAACATTGTTTAGAGAATACAGATTTTTTTTAGAATAATAATAATAATATTAGTAGAAGTAGTAGTGATAGTAAAATAACACAATTATATCTAAAATTGTTTATTTATGTATTATTATTATTATTATTATTATTATTTGTATTACTATTATCACTGCTTAGATGGCTTATTTATTATTTTTTATATTTTTTAATCTAATATTTACAAAACTGCACACTTTAACACTACTATGTTACCCTGCTCCCCAAAAAAAGAAAATCAAATTACATTTGTTCAACTTGTTTGACTTCACAGTCGTGTAAAACTATAATAAACAGTGGAACAACGTACCTGCGGTCCATTTCTGGCTTCATAGAAGTCGCCAACCTTTATTTTAGCACTGAAGCTAAAGTGATCACGTGTAATGTTGCTTATTCCGTTTCTGGTCAGATACTGTGAGGGGTGAGAAGGTGAGATTAATAGAGCGGCAGGAGCATCGGTCATTAAGAAGCCCACACCGGTCGAACACAAGTTCTCTTGCCTTGATGACGTCAGGGTACTGTCTGAGCTTTCTGCCACACGGAGCAAAGTACGCCACCTCTCCCCTTAAACGCCCAGACATGTTTGTGATGCGCGTCTCTCTCTGCCATCTGCAAACAGAAAGAGTTTTCAATTCATGCTATAGACTCCAAGTGATGCATAAATGAGACAACGGTAAGTCAGTCATTTATAGGCGGAATATCCCTAAAAGTGGCAGGAAAACCTGTTTGTTCAACCATTCCTTTTAGACACTTTAGCATCACCATGTTTTCAACTCAGTTAAATAAGCTAGCATGTGTTAAATATGTTTTATTAGCTGCATTGGTAACACTTTAGTTTGGGGACCAATTCTCACTATTAACTAGTTGCTTATTAGCAAGGATATTATTAGCATATTGGCTGTTTATTAGTACTTATAAAGCATATTAATGCCTTATTCTGCATGACCATATTCTAGATCCCTTAACCTAAACTAAACAACTACCTTACTATTAAGTAGCAGACAAATTAGAAGTTTATTGAGGCAAAATATGAACTTAATAGTGAATATGTGTTTCCCCAACTAAAGTGTGACCACTGCAAGAGTGAGTGAGTGAGTGTGTGTGTGCGCATGCGAAAGAGTGAGTGAGCGAGAGTGAGTGCGTTTGTGTGAGTGAGTGAGCGAGAGAGAGTGTGTGTGTGTGTGTGTGTGTGTGTGTGTGTGTGTGTGCGCGTGAGTGAGTGTGTGAGTGAGCATGAGTGAGCGAATGCGTTTGTGTGAGTGAGTGAGCGAGAGAGAGAGTGTGTGTGTGTGTGTGTGTGTGTGTGTGTGTGAGAGTGAGTGTACGTGTGAGTGCGTTTGTGTGTGTGTGTGAGTGAGTGAGTGACAGAGAGTGTGTGTGTGTGTGTGTGTGTGTGTGTGTGTGTGTGTGTGTGTGTGTGTGAGAGAGTACATGTGAGTGCGTTTGTGTGAGTGAGTGAGAGAGCGTTTGTGTGAGTGAGTGAGCGAGAGTGTGTGTGTGTGTGTGTGTGTGTGTGTGTGTGTGTGTGTGTGTGTGTGTGTGTGTATGAATGTGTGTGTGAGTGAGTGCATGCTTGTGTGTGTGTATATGTGTGCGAGTGAATGTGTGCGTGTGATACGGCACGCGATGACTGGTCGGAAAGCAACGTGTAGTCTGACATGTTTCTCATCCACGACACGACAAGATTTTAGGAGTCAAAATCGCGTAATCTGACACAGTGACTATCGTAACAGACAAAACAATTGTGTAATCTGAACCAGGCATGAAGAGAACCAGCTGCAGCAGATGAAAGGCTGTTAATGATGCATGTGTGTAGTTCTGTCAAGTGTGTGCAGTCTTGTGTACATCATGTGGATTCTTGCATTACTGCGGCAATAACAAACCTCTGAACTCAAGGGGGCGATAGAGTGTCCTTCAAATGTCTGTCATTAAACCAGATGTGCTGTTGTTTAATGGAAGCTGCTATAAACTTACTCAGAGATTCTCTTGAAACTGTGGAAGATGGTTTATAATAACACCACTGTAGTGTATTGCTCTGCACAACTTTAAAATGCTGTATGTGTCAGAGGACGATCTAGGCCTAAAAGAAGTGATACAATGCCTGCAAATGAATCAAAAGCAATGCATCATAAGTGTAACATGATATGGCTTTACAGTCATGACCCACCCGAATTCTAGAGGTTTCCGTAGCGCACGTTCATCTGTGACTCTTCTCCTTTTCCCTAGGGACAAGGTAGATAAGCAAATGAATAAATCACAAGAAACACACACACTACCAGTCAAAAGTTCGGAATCATTAATGTTTAAGAAATACGTTTCTTACGGCATCAAGGATGCATTTATTGGATGAAAAATACAATAAAAACAGTAATATTGTGAAATATTATTACAATTTGAAATGTGAATATATTGTGAAATGTAATTTATTCCTGTGATGCAAAGCTGAATTTTCAGCATCATTACTCCAGTCTTCAGAGTCACATGATCCTTCAGAAATCGTTATAATATGATTATTTGCTGCTCAAGAGACATTTCTGATTATTATTATCAATGTTGAGAACAGCTACTTCATATTTTTCATATATTTTTCATACATGTGACACTGAAGACTTGAGTAATGTCTGCTGAAAATTCAGCTTTGCATCATAAGAATAAATTACATTTGAAAATGTATTCAAACAGAAAAGCGTTATTTCAAATTGTAATATTGCTGTTTTTACTGTATTTTCATCAAATAAATGCAGCCTCGTTGAGCATAAGAGACTTCTTTCAAAAACATAAAAAAAAATATATATATATTTCCAAACTTATCACCGGTAGCATACTTGCAGGTTTAAACTCAAAGTGAAATGACGTACACAATATGATCAGGACAATTTTGCTTCAGTGTTAAGATATAATTTTTAGAGATATTTATATAGATATTTTTCGTTTCAAGTTATTAATATCCAAAAAAACAATTGTTTACAATACCTGGGGGTGCACCCACACTGTAAGATGAGAAAAGAGGGCTGTGATTGGCTGAATTCCCAGAGTTGGTCACCATGGTTGGTGTGGCTGTGACAGGTGTTTTATGAACCTGTAGATTGAGGGGGGCGGGGCTAGTGTTGTGGGAGGAGTCCAGTGCAGACGCTGAGGATTTGTTGAGTTTGAGTGGTGTTCTGTCCATTTCTGAATCTGTGTCCATCTCTTCATCCTTGCCATCCTCATCATCAGAATCACTGTCTAAATTGCTGTCAGAATCTGCAAAATAACAATGATAATAATATAAGAGTCTGTTTACTCGTGTATGAATGTATGGAAAAATACACTTTAGCGGCATTTGGGATCATGAACATGCTCGCAAAGTTGACAGTGACACCATGATGTGTTGTGAAATTTGCATACAAAATTTATATTATGCTTATGTAAGTTTTCTTATGTCAGTTTCTCAACTACCATCTGAGGTTGTTTACGTTTATGCATTTGGCAGATAGTTTTATCCAAAGAAATTAATACGGTTGATTTCATACATTTTTGCCATACAATTTCACTGTGAATCGAACCCATGATCTTGTACTTTCCCACACTACTTCTGTATCAAAATTTCTAAAAATATATATTTTTAAAAAATACTTGCAATACTGTTTAGAAAATTTACAGTTTGTGGAAAAAGTTGCTAAAAAATAATTTTGTGAGTGTGTGTGTGTGTGTAATATGTGAGAACTATTAATGTTAAAGGTATGTTTTTACCTGATTGTTTTTCTAAGTATGACTATTTGGTGAATCCAATTTGGGTCAATTTGACCTGTATCAAAGTGTGTACCCATATTTTTAACATAACAATGGCTAAACTGCATAAAGATTATAATTTTTTGCCACTAAGGAGGACATTTTGAGTTTGAACAGTTTAAAAATAAATTTCATAGTACAATTAACTCTTATCTGAAAAGATAATACTTTACAGTTAGATCCTATTGGTTAATACCCTGGTAATCGAGAGCACAAGTTGAATTTGCTCAGCGAGTTACTCTGGTGTCGAATAATGATGCTCATTAAATATGCCCCTCTATCTGAGCTGCACCAATCACATCGGGTTATCTGATATAGGCGGGCCAGAGGCGAGATTACGACTTGACCTCAGATCTGAATGATTAATAATCACGCTGACCTGAGAGACTGTCGTTTGAAATGTCATTTTCATCCTCATCCTCCATTAACGAGTCATCGGAGTCTTTACTGTCGGGGAGGTTGGACTCCGCCCCCCTGAAGTTCTCCACCAATGACGGTCTCTCTCTCTTCGCCGTTTTACAGCCCTTCCCTCGGCCTGCTCTCAGAGCGAGACCGGGTGAGGTGTCTCTGGTGGTGAGGTTGATGGGGGTGTTGTGTGTGGGGCTGGTGGCACCCAGCAGTGGTTTATCAGGGACACGTGCACTCTGGCAGCGAGGTTTGGTAATCAGGGCCAGAGGAGCGTCCTGCACCGCGCCGGGATGATGGTTCTCATTAGGAAGAGACGGGAGGAACGGACTGTATGGTGATTCCTGTGCTTCTCTCAACGGTGGAGGAAAGGCTTGTTTGATCGACTTCTGAGGTAGTGATGGCTGATGGGAAAGAGAGCAGAAGTGAGATGCAATTACTTCATCTGTCATTCACTGTGACTTATTCACTCGCTGCCTTGATTTGCACAAGTATAGGAACATATACGCAACTAATATATTCAGAACAATATTTAGAATATATTGTTTTTATTATATTATAGAAGATTGTTTCCGTAATAAACAGTCAAGCTGAGAATTGAATTATGCATATGATATACACTACAGATAAAGAATGGTTGGTAAGAATGTTTTTGAAAGAAGTCTCTTATTCTCACTAAAGCTGCATTTATTTGATCAAAATACTGTAACGGTAATATTAAAAAATGCTGTAACAGAAAAAGCAACACCATCTGACCAAAAAGTATAAAAGAATTTAGAACATTCAATAAATCAGAATCAGTTCTGGGATATGTGGAATAAGAAATTTGAAAACGTATATAAAGAAATCCCATCAAAACAACTCAATGACGATTATAATGTGATCAAACAAAATCTACAAACTTATGAAGAGACAGTTAAAAATAATCAAAATCCACTTGACTTCCCAATTACACGTGAAGAATTGACAAACAAATTCAAAAGCCAAAAAGGAAGTTAAATTTAAGTCAAATTACTCAACATTACACTTCGTTCAGGCTGTTTTCCTGACATCTGGAGCCAAGGACTTATTACGCCAATTCATAAGAGTGGAAATGAATTGGACCCTAATAATTTGTAGGCATTTGTGTGAGCTATAATCTCGGGGAGTTATTTAGCAGTATTTTAAACAATAGAATTGAAAGCTTCCGTAACGAACACAATGTCCTGAGCTCGAGTCAGATTCAATAAACACGTGAAACGGACCAAAAAACTGAAAAATATTTGCATGCTTTGTCGATTTCAAAAAAGCATTTGATTCTATTTGGCATAACAGATTATATTACAAACTTTTACAAAGTGCTGTAAGCGAGTAAAGTTTATGACATTATAAAAATCTATGTATTCGAACAACAAATGTGCAATACGAATTGCACAGAATTCTTCACCCAGAAAAGAGTTATAACTAATTATTTAATCCGCTGAATGATTACAGTATTGGTTAAAAATGTTTGCTATACTCATTGAACTCAAAGTGATTAAAATTAGCTCAAGTGTTTAGCAAATTAGCTCATTCATATGCATTAAGGATGTATAAAGAATTGAAAGCATAAAGGAAGAGGCAAAACAATTGTTTGGTTATGCAAAATATATGGTTTATTGATATAGTTGGAACAGTCTACAGGACCTGGACTCACTCTACAGGACGGTGTGTGTGTGTGTGTGTGTGTGTGTGTGTGTGTGTGTGTGTGTGTGTGTGTGTGTGTGTGTGTGTGTCTTTCTTTCTTTCTTTCTTTCTAATCTTTGATAGTGTAATTCAGCCCATTGCGCTGTATGGAGGTGAGTGTAGATCAGAGCTACACTAGATGGGACAGACATCCAACAGAAGCCCTACACACAGAATTCTGCAAAATTATTCTAAAACTACAAAGGAAAACACCCAATAATGCATGTAGGGCAGAATTAGGCCAATTCCCTTTGATTGTTAATATGCAAAAAAGATCCTTCAAATTCTGGATGCATCTAAAAATCAAGTCCCACAGAATCGCTACATTTTAAAGCTCTACAAACTCAAGAACTGAACCCTGAAAAGAGTCTCCTCAGTCAGCTGGGTTATGATACTCACTAACCAGACTAACTCTACTAACGCTAACCAGTCTCGGACCAGCACTGCTCCTCACACTAACATCAGAATAAACCAAACTATCAAACAGTCTAAAAATACATATCTGGAACACTGGGATCAGGAAACTAAAACACAAAGTAAATTACAATTCTATCGAACTCTGAAATTAAATTATGAATTGGAAGAATATCTCCAGAGTGTGAGAGACACAAAGCAGAGACGGATCCTGAGCAAGTACAGGCTGAGTGTGTGTGTGTGTGTGTGTGTGTGTGTGTGTGTGTGTGTGTGTGTGTGTGTGTGTGTGTGTGTGTGTGTGTGTGTGTGTGTGTGTGTGTGTGTGATCCTGAGCAAGTACAGGCTGAGTGAACACAGCCTAGCCATTGAGACCGACAGACACAGAAAGAGCTGGTTACCCCGAGAGCAAAGTGTGTGTGTGTGTGTGTGTGTGTGTGAGAGAGAGAGAGAGAGAGAGAGAGAGAGAGACCGGCAGACACAGAAAGAGCTGGTTACCGCAATTAATTTAATTTGTACATTTAAATTTGTTATAATATTTTATTATCTTTATAATTATTCTATGTATTCCAAGCTTTGGCAATATGTATTATGTACAGTTAAGCTAATAATGCAATTTTTGAATTGAATTGAATATTGTGAAATATTTTTAAATTAATATATGTTACAGTGTAATTTATTCCTGTGATCAAAACTGAATTTTCAGCATCATTACTCCAGTCTTCATTCACATGATCCTTCAGAAATCATTCTAATATGATGATTTGCTGCTCAAATAACATTTCTGATTACTATCAATGTTGAAAATAGTTGTGCTGCTTAATGATAAAAAAATTATTTGATGAATAGAAATTTCAAAAGAACAGCATTTATTTGAAATATAATTTTTTATTATTATTATAAATGCCTTTACTGTCCCTTCAGATCGATTTAACGCATCTTTGCTGAAATTTTTTTTTCAAAATCTTTCAATAATAAAAGGAAAAGATTCTTGTGTTTTAAGGATAAAGGATAAAGTGAGCGTTACCTGTTTGAGTTTGCTGCTGTTGTTGATGGTCAGCAGGGTCTGGTCGAGGTAATTCCTGCACGTCTTCAGACTGGATTTCGAGGAGATCGGTGTGGGAGAAAAAGCCTGAGGCCGAGGCTTCGGCGATGGGGTGAGGGAAGGGGGTTTTGGAGAGGATGAGTGCGAGGCGGTTTTCGGGAAGGACAGAGGCAGGTCTTTATGGGACGGTGCGTCCCGGTCTCTGCGTCGCTGTGTGACTAACGCAAGAGGTTTTGCGTTCTCTGCTAGACCTCCAGTCTGGATGACACTGGTTTGTTTGCTGGGCTCCTCCGCGGGCCTGGAGGCCTGGATGTGTGATGGCGGCTGGGACGAGAGTGAAATAACCCATAAATAAGTTATTAACTTCATATTTTGCACAAACATTTTTTATAATAATATTTCTTATTAAAGGTGCTCTAAGCGATTTCACGCGTTTTTTAGGCCGAAACTATTTTTGTCACATACAGTAAACATCTCCTCACTATTCGCTTGATGCCTGTCCTCTGAACACACTGTAAAAAAACGCGGTCTCTGTAGACAGCCCAGAATTCAAAAACGGCAACAAAAACAAACTGGCCCAGCCTGGACCACGAAACATAACATACATGTGTTCCAGCCAATCACTGACAAGAATGATTTGGGGGTGGGGGGTTAGTGCGCGTGCACATGAAGGGGGGTGTGGGGGGTGGAGGAGAGAGAAGCATGAAGAGGAAAGTTAGCTAGAGGAGAGATGTCCTAGAAAACGACAACAACTAACGTTAAAATCTTATATTCTTTAGTATGTTGATATGGCCGACACACAACCAAAGAGACGACGTTCCGATGAACAAAGAATAGGGAAAAGGAGAAGGAACGCGCAAAGTCCCGAATTTACATCGG
The DNA here is from genome assembly GCF_964197995.2 of Scardinius erythrophthalmus. Classification (NCBI taxonomy): domain Eukaryota; kingdom Metazoa; phylum Chordata; class Actinopteri; order Cypriniformes; family Leuciscidae; genus Scardinius; species Scardinius erythrophthalmus. The sequence continues at coordinate 3,601,019 of NC_138226.1, forward strand.
AAAAACGTTCAAAAGGTGGCGAGAACTCCTCCGGCAGAAGGGCTTCCAATCCCACATTCAGGAGGCTGTTTTTGCTGGACATGTGCGTAAATCCAGTTTGGTTTTTCTAAACGGTTCATGACTGTTTCAGGAAGCATGTAAGGGAGGGGGGAGGGGACGGGATGAGGAGGAGGGAGGGTCGAGCTAGCCTCCATTTTGTTTGACAATATTTCGAACGTCAACAAGAAGTGACGTCACCCAACATCGCTTAGAGCACCTTTAATGTCTACTAAATCAAAGGCTATCTTCAGAATAGATTGATATAAAAGGCTTAAATTGTATATGGTTTAAAACATGTTAACCAAAATACAAAGATGCCATTTTTTTTTTTAATTGATGAAAATGATGAATAAATAGATGAAATTTCTATGTATCTGTAATTTATTAGTAACACTTTACAATAAGCTCCCATTAGTTAACATTAACTAACAATGAGCAAAACCGTATGCAGTTAAAGTATTTATCTTAGTTCATGTTAGTTAATAAAAATAATCTTGCTCATTGTTAGTTCATGTTTTCTCAGATGCATTAAATAATATGAGCAACTTTTCATTTTAATAATGTATTAGTAAATGTTAAAATTAACAACTAAGATGAATAAATGTTTTAGAAGTATTTTAGTTGTTAACTAATGTTAACAAATAGAACTTTATTGTTAAGTGTTACACATTTCAGTTTTAGTTTAATTCATTTCATTTTATTTCACTTATATCTATTTCAATTTTTTTTTTTTTTTACAGTCTAAGCTTTAGATAAAATTAACAACACAGTTTTTCACTGACACACATACCTTTCGGATACCTTTCGGATCTTTTCCGCACTTTTCCGAGTCCACACTATCATCACTCTGATCATCATCATCATCATCATCATCATCGTCGTCATCCTCCAAGTCGTCTGAGTCAGAGCTGCTAAGAGCATCGCTTGAGCTGTCAGAGCTGGATGCTGATTGGCTGTCGCTGTTGATGGAGTCATCTGGCACTTTGCTATGAACCTTCTGTCAGGAAGAGCAATGTCAGTCGACAGCATCAGCCAAACACAAACCCTTCCAGTTGACATGACAAACTAAAAATAGTCCCAAAAAAGGTGGATGATATTTTTTTGACAGAAAGTGTCAACGGCAGTGAGTGGTTTCACAGCATAATAGCACGATATGCTGCATATATCAGGACAATATTAACAGTTTATCTACTAACACAAGTCAACTTATGTACTGAATGAAACATTTGATTTGAGTTCCACTAGAAAATATAACATACGGGTTTAGAACGACATGATGGTGTGAATGATGTAAATGATGATCAAATGTCATGTAATCCTTACCTGGTCCTTTGTTTTGAGTCTAGTTTTCTCTTCTAGCTGGTTCAGTGCTGGTTTTGGGCTGGTTTTCAGGCTTTTGGTCTGAACTGGAGGTTTGAGGGCTGGAGAGGGTGTGGAGGCCAAGCTCGAGTTTGTTCTTCCATTGACGGAGCCATTCAGCCCTGATATCATGTATGAAACAAACAAATCTTCAGTTACAGTGTGACTGTACAGTCAACTAGATTAAGCTGAAAATGAATGGAATTTTTTTTTTGGTTATATACCAAATACCAAGCTCATGTCATCTAACAACAGAGATGCCTGTGAAATCAGTGAGGATTATTTTCATCACAAGGACAGTAGAGGTGTAAATAGATAGATAATATACGATAGATAAATGTGTTTATTAACATGTCACAGTCACAGAGTATATGTTAAATACTATAAAGCATCAGCAGAGTGTTTCAGTCCTGAGGCTAGACTGAGATTCACAGTAAATACTTGAACGTAGACACGTCACATACTGCAGATGAGGATTAGTGTGAAGGAAAACAAATCTTGTTTACCACAGTTACCCACTTATTAAAAAGGAAAAACATGCTTAAAAGGTGCTGTAAAAGTTGTATGCCTTTTGCACATCAAATAAAGCAAACAATCCAGAAATGAATTTATGTCCAGGAGACAATTAAATAGAAAGCAAAAAAAAAAAAAAAAAAAACTGAAGTGAATACAAACAATTCAGCAACATGACAAGACAGGCATATGGTATCTCACATCAGAACATGTGCATGCCAGCAGACTTGACTTCATATATTCTGCTACTGTGAATTTTAGAAGGATAAAAGCAATTCTTCCTTTGTATTTGGAGAAAATTGTCATAATTAAAGGGCAGGATATTTATATTAGGGGTGCACATAACTGGTGCACATGCGTGGTAAAAATAAACGATTATGCAGCAGAAAAGGTGTAGGGAAGCGCTTTTGAGAACCAACATTTTCAGGGACAGGGACACGTTTACTTACTGGAGTCGGATTATTCTCCATCTCTGGTTAGATAGCAATCATGATGATAAGTGTGTTCATTAATTATTAGGGGTGCGACGGATCCGTGATCCGTATGGGCCAGGCCCCACGGTTCGCCACGCATGTGATTCGAGGATTAACTGCTAAGTTTAACCATCATAGAGGGAAAGTTTATCAGTTGGACGTGTTTTGTCTTGCCAATTTAAACATTCAAACGATTTTAAACCACAACTTGCACGCTGTTTTCTGTGCGCACAGCCTCACACACCCGTCCCGAAGCGCGTGCACGCAGAGAGAGAGAGAGAGAGAGAGAGAGAGAGAGAGAGAGAGAGAGAGAGAGAGAGAGAGAACGAGAGAGAGAGAGAGGCGCATTTCAGAAGCCTCGAACACCGAATTGATTTCTCTTTCGCGTTTACTTGCGCTTGAACGGACACACACACACAATTATGTCAAAATACCCGTCTCGGCAAGTATTCTCTCGGTTATGTCACAAGTAGGGAAGCACCGAAATTTCGGCTGGCAAAAAATATCGGCCGAAAATGGCATTTTCGTTTTTTGTCCGAAAGAGAAAAAAGGCTGGCTCAGGCTCATGCTCTGGCTCAGCATGTTTTGTGACTTTGCGAGCGGCTCTGCTTCAGAAGATGGACAACTTCGAAGCGCGTTCCACTGTGTGTGTGTGCGCTGTGCTCTCCGCTCCCTTCTTGTTCTGCTGCAACCTCCGTCTGTGTGTGTGTGTGTGTGTGTGTGTTGCACGCTCTGCTCAGTCACTCACGGCCCCAACGCATGTAAGAAGATTATTAGTTAAAACGTTTCAAAATGCACCTGCAGACTATTTTCCAGTTATGAATTTTGTCATTGAGGATTTCTATAAAATATTGTGCAAAAATCTCGTTCTCGTGAACCCAATCTCATGTCTCGTCTCGTGAGATAAGTGTCTTATCACACCCCTAATATCTACCATATTCGAGAGAAGGAAGATAGTGAGAAGAGCAGTCACGAGGAAAGTGATTACGACAGCTTGTAGGATAAGTGTGCATTTACTTGCGCTTGAACGGACACACACACACACACAATTATAGGATTGTAGGATAAGTGTGAGTACCAGCAGCATCTCCACATGCTCCCTTGAGAACCAGACCAAAAAAGTTATGTGCACTCCTGTTTATATTGCCTATATTATGGATCGGTCACCGTGATTTTGCCAAGTAAGACATGTTCCTGGATCAACATATTTTGTTGATCCTGGAATAATATTCCTGTCCCAAAATGTAGTCCTTACCCTATCCCTACCCCTAAACCTAACCCTACCCATAACTTTTCCCTAAAATCAGAGGGAAATGACAGGTGAATAACACTGATGTTGAAGCACCTCACCCTGGGTCTAAGCCTAAACTTGACATAAACTGTAAACTTGTCCCTCAAATCTGATTGGTTGATTGGAAAGTTGTTCCAGGATCAACAAAGGTGTTGATCCAGGAACATGTGGTACTTGGTGAAATCACGTTCACCATTATGGATCAGCCTTCATGATTGGAGCACAATGATGCCATCAAGGTATATATGATGGCAATTAATACACTTAATACAATTTATTAGGGGTAGTTAATACACCTTTGGCAGGAGTGCGTCGGGGAGTGTGAGACTGGAGGAGGGTTTGCTCATGGTTCAGTGACGATGTGCTGAATAATGCCGGCAGACCCAGAAGATGAGGAAAAAAGGCCGCTGCCCCTTGACCCTGAGCGTCTACAGAACGCCACCAATCTGAGGAAACACAGAAGAGCACATACAATTTAACATTTCATAGGATGTGTGTGACTCTCTCTCCTTAAACTGCATAAAGGCTTAAATAACCAAACATTTGTCGCCAGCATTCAAAGTTTCTCATTTTATTTGCATCGTGTTAAAGCCAAAAAGTGCTGTTTCTATATATTGTTCTCACTCTCAATATCAATAACACGTCACATAAGCACCTCACCTTTGCTTGAAGTGTCCATAAAACAGCACAAAAATTGCTTTAATTTATTCTCACGTGTGCCATAACCACAAACAAACTAGCTCATAAATCCTCAGTGAGCAAACAAATCCATACAAACAGCCGCTGACTTCATTCAGGAGTGATGCTAAATGATTCAGAGATACAGAAAACCCATCTTGTGATTACAGGCCTCTGTTGTGTGTTTTCATTCAGTCTAAACATACTGAAGATGGTGAATCTAAAGCAGACATCACATGATATTTTCTCCAAAAGTGGTTACACGGTTCTTGTAAACATGCACTTTATGACAAATAGTACAGCATGTCCAACACAACAATTAGCATCATATTAAATATAAGTAACAACCTTAAAAGCATCACTTTAGATCTATTTTAAAGTTTCAGTGTTTAATAAAGAGATCGGTTTAATCCCGATCTCTTTTACAGCAACAATCCTGCTCATCTGCTCCTGCTAAGAAAGAAATACTGCGTGTCGTGAAGCGTTTAAAGTCTGTGAGGGGCTGAAAGCGCTTCAGGAGGTTAAAGCAAAGCTCTGACCCGAAGCATTCAGGCCTTCATAAATGTCATGGTCTCAGTGTGGACCGCTGGACTGATGGAAAGCACTATAAAGGTGATGCATGTTGCCCATGTGCTCACAAAAACATGCGAAGTTCACATATAACATTTGTAAAAAATAACATTTTTAAGCATTTTCCCCATTTTTTAAAGCGACATATTTAATAACATTTAAACTTAGAAATATTTACACTTCACGGTAGTATTTGTTGTGATGCTTGTGGCCACTTTATTAGGTAGACCTTGCTAGTACCGGGTTGGACCCCCTTTTGCCTTCAGAACTGCATTAATTCTTTGGCATGGATTCAACAAGGCACTGGAAACATTCCTCAGAGATTTTGGTCCATATTGACATGATCGCATCACACAGTTGCTGCAGATTTGTCAGCTGAACATCCATGATGTGAATCTCCTGTTCCTCTGGACTGAGATCTGGTGACTGAACTCACTGTCATGTTCAAGGAACCAGTTTGAGATGATTTGCCCAAAACAAATTTCCCTTAAAGGGACACATAAAGTATTATGTTATGTTATTATGTTATGATTTGAGCTTTGTGACATGTTGTTATCCTACTGGGAAGTAGCCATCAGAAGAACACTGTGATGTGATCATAAAGGGATGGACATGGTCAGCAACAATACTCAGATAGGCTGTGGTGTTTAAACAATGCTCAACTGGTACTAAGAGGCCCAAAGTGTGCCAAGAAAATACATAACACACCCCTACACCAGCAGCAGCCTGAACTTCTGATACAAGGCAGGATGGATCCATGCTTTCATGCTGTTTACGGCAAATTCTGACCCGACCATCTGAATGTCGCAGCAGAAATCGACACTCGTCAGACCAGGCAACGTTTTTCCAGTCTTCTATTGTCCAGGTTTGGTGAGCCTGTGTGAATTGAAGCCTCAGTTTCCAGTTCTTCTGCTGCTGTAGTCACTCTGCTTCAAGGTTTGACGTGTTGTTCGTTCAGAGATGCTCTTCTCTTGTTCTAACAAGTGCTTGAGTTACTGTTGCCTTTCTGTCAGCTTTACCCAGTCTGGTCATTCTCCTCTGACCTCCGGCATCAACAAGGCAATTTCCCCCACAGAACTGCCGCTCAATAGATATTTTCTATTTTTCAGATCATTCTCTGTAAACCCTAGAGATGGTTATGAGTGAAAATCCCAATAGATCAGCAGGCAAATCATTGTCTTTAAAGCTGCAGTCTGTAACTTTTTTGGGTTAAAAATTATCCCAAATAAATTTTTGAGCAAGTACATAACCAGCCAATGTCCAAAACTCCCTGCTTGCCGTAGCTCGATTCAAAATGGTCAGCTTGTAATAATGTTTTTGACTCCAACGGTACTGGTGGATTTCCGCTGGTAATTCGAGCATGTCTTTGCGTGATTACATTCATCTGTCCACATAAAGAAGAGTCTCAGCTAGTAGACTATGAGTGTGAGGATGCTGGAGGTGGAGATTTATAGCCTTTTCTCACAGCACTTGATATAATTAAACTGAGCAATTTGATGGCGGATCCAGAAAGGTTCAAACGACGATCACCAACCTGAGATTTACCCGTTGTAAAATACAAAAGACTTCGGAGTTGCTACAGAAAAAAAGAGACTGCAACCGGCCCATGCGAAAACAAGGATAAATATCGGAAGGGCATTAAATGTAGTCACGCAATGCTGATGTTGTTAACATTAACTATTTGAGAACAAAGTATAATTTGCACGGTATGACATATGATAAGCGATCGTTAGATTTAATCGGCGCGATTTACTGCAATGCTTTTTCCCCTTAGTTGGCCCGAACAAAAGTGGATGTTACTTACTTGTTCATACGACATTTTCCAGTTAAAAGTCTTATGTTGGTCATACTTCCAAAAAGTAGAATCTGTGATTGCGAATGACAGTATCCACACCACCAGCGCGGTGACTGACAGCCGCACACTTTCCTCAAAACATCGGATTCATCCGCGCTGTGCCGTCCCGAGGCACAACCCACGTAAAGTTGATAATTCCGCGAATAACTGCAATTGCAGATTTCAAACAGAGATGGCGACAAAGAGGAAAAACTACGGACTGCAGCTTTAAGGAAGAAAATCCCATGAATTGAAATCGTGATCTTTTAACGATTAATCGTCAAGCTCTAACAGACACATACTAGCATCATTTCACCTGAAACTAATGACATCTTTTGGCCAACATACCTGGCAAAGCGCCGAGCTGAGAGTGGGCAGCCAAAGCGGCCGACATTCCCAGAGTTCCCAGACCTCCGAATTCAGATCGGACAGGAGAAGAGGAGTGCAGACTGAAGGCTGGGTGATTAATCATGGGAAAGGCACCGGAAACTGAAGAAATTCCCAGACCCTGATTGCCAACCATTCGGAACAAATGACCTGAAGAGAGAAATCATAAAATATCTCATGCATGTGTAACAGTCGGATACATAAAGCCTGTCAGAGAAAGACTATTCACAGTCATTTGTGTAGATTTAAAAGAACATGATGTTATTTCAAAAAAATATAACAGAGAAAAATGATTTTTTTTATTGTTTTCGCTAAAAATACAAAAAATAATAAAAGTACTAAAAACCTGTCAGATATCTCATGTCACTGATTTTCAGTAATGCACATTACTTCTATAAATAGCATATATAAATTAAAAGCCCTTCATTCATTTACTAAACCAATGAATTCCCTTTTTCTTCGTTGCTTAGGTGGGCAGAAGGCTTTCATTTTTCCTGAAGTCATTTACGGCTAAACTCCTGAGGGATTCGCAGGGAATAGAGAGCGACCACAAAAGCTGGACACAGGAAAAATTCCCTTCAAGAGACACAGAAAAGGGCCTCGTCCCCCGAGCTGCTGTGATGGCCGCTTACATGCAAAATAAAGCACATCTTTGCTTTGAATCTCATTCTAATGAGCTGCATATTTAACGTCAGCTCCTTTGAGGCCCGGCCTGTCGATACAGGAAGAGGCGGTGAAAATAAATGGCTGGAAAAAACGTCTGAAAGGCTGATTCCCTCCCCACTGCCCCCCCTCATCTCCACTGCAAGAGGCAAAGACATCTGCAAACAGCCTTTAAATATTAATGCACTCCAAGCGGTGGAATAATCAAAACTGACCCGCAAAGAGGCGTGTTTAAATATTTTTTTGTTTTGTTTTTTTTGTTTGTTTTTTTGTTAAGTGCAACCCCAAGTATGTGTAATGTATTTGCTTTCCCACAATCATCTTTCACAAAAGTCACAGGAATAATTCAGCCAAAATTAAACATTTAGTCATTATTGACTCACCGGGTCACATGTTGTTCAAGTCCTGTATTTTTTTCATATCCTCAGATTCAATATAGTACACAATTTTAAAGGTTATAAATATGATCAGCTCAAGTGTAGCATTTGTTATTTTGTTGGGCTCATGAGATTTTTCTGTCAATTTATATAACCTTATAAATTATGCCAGGAAGACAAGACCAATCATTATTCAATATGCAAATGTGGTTGGCAACTTTCGTCAATGGAGATTTTTAAATTTTCTCTGAATTTTTTTCCAAGACTGGCTAAAATCTGAACAGAGTGATTTTGTCAAGCAGCTCAGGATGAATTTTTCTTTGTGATTGAGTGAAATTGATCATTATCAATATATCAGCTCTAATACACACACATAACTCATTACTTTGGTCCAAACAGGTTATATTTTGAGTATGATTGTTTTTGTGTGTAAAAAAAAAAAAAAAAAAAAAAAAGAGATTCAGAATACATAATTCATCAGTGAGGAAGAAACCTCTAGTAATTACATGGTGGAAAAATCCAAGATTCTCTCTTGGCATTTCTTATGAGAGAGAACAAAGAGTAGACGTAAAAAGAAAAAAAGAAGCACAAATCGCAATTTATAAATTTGCATATTATTCTTGTGGTCAGGGTAATCCGACAGCCGCCCCGCATATAATGTGTTTAGGAAAAGGACACAATCTCTCTGATGAATCTCTCAGATCGCACAGGCTAAACGAGAGCAAGAGGTCATCAGTCCGTTGAGTTGTTCGTGTTTGTTTATAAAGCAGCTCTTTATGTTTTCCTTCCAACTGTCAGCGTCATACTGATGCTCTGTTAATAAGCTGTGTGTGTGTGTGTGTGTGTGTGTGTGTGTGTGTGTGTGTGTGTGTGTGTCTCCACTGAGTGCACTGATAAAAGTGAGCTTGTCATCTTGATCATACCAGACTAATGTTTTGCTAGAACTCAGAGCTTCTTGTTTTCATTTTTTACTGTTTAATTTTTTCACGAATTCAATTAAAATTTGGTTAAATAAAATTTTGATAACCAAAAAGCATGTATAATTAATTACAAGTTTAACAAAATTTTTATTTTTATGGTCTTATAATATGTTTTATTTTTTTCCTATATTTCATTTTTCCCAGGTTCCATGTTTTCTGTTTTAATTGTCTACTTAAATTAAAAAAAAAAAAATCAAAAAGCATGTCTAATAAACTGATTTTTTTTTTTTTACAATAATAGGAAGCCACCATATTTGTATCTATCTATTGTTATTAATATTATTTTTTATTCTACGTTGTCTGTGTTCGTTTTTCTGGATTTATATTTAGTACAAATAGCATTATCGGTGGTAAAACATGGAAGAAAAATTGTGTGATATTCCTTAAAAAAATAACATTTTAATAATTGTATTATTATTATTATTATTATTATTATGTTGTATTATTGTACATTCTAATGTACAATAGTAAAGTATTTTGTCACAATTTCAAGTTAAACCAATCTTTTATTTTGACGGCCAAATTCCGTTGCTTTCTACTCTATTATATACTGTAAAATCCATTTTAATGACTGGATTCCGGGATTCTGTAATCATAGGGCCCAACGCAATCATGTAAGGGAGTAAATTAAAGTTATTTAACAAAAATGGCAGATAAAAGATGTTTTGCAATGTCATATTTAATTTGAGCCAACGCCAAAGTAATATCCAATCCAATTGTTACCATATTTGACTGAAAATATGAGCTTGTTGATCAGCTCGTGGCTTTCTGTGTGTGATAAACCTGTGTTTTCTTACCGCTCTTGCTGTGTGTTGTTTCCGGCGAGTCTTCTGGGTTTGCCGCAGCTCTTATAGAGGTCTGACTGGAGGTCTCCATATCCATATCTGAACAAACAACATGAGGAACAATCAATAATCAATGCACACACACACCAGAATTACACAAACATAATCCGTTTAGCCTAATCTATCAATAATCATGCAAACGGCCATCAGTGAGAAAACACTTCCCATGCTTGAGCTCCTGTGGCGTAATGTCTAAATGAAGCAACAGCCTTGTATGAACGTCTCAGACAAGCGCATCTATCATTCATATCTTGTGTTCTGGCATCACTGCTCAGTAGCGTGTCTCTGGTGATGGACAATTAGACACACTGATACTGAAAGAAAACCGCAGCATCACAGACCATCAGCTGCAATCACACTCTCACACATTTATTGTTTATATGCGCGGGTGAATCTCACAAAACCTGTTCAGGACATGTCCCAATCATATTTTACTATAGAACTAGATTTATAAATATTTAATGCATAAGAAAATATTTGAGGCTAAGGCTATCTTTAAGTTTTTTTTTTTTTTTTCATTGAAAATTATGACAATTAAGAATATTTTTCTCCAATTAAGTCTGATTTAAATGCCAAAAAAAATAAAAAAATTATAATAAGATATAGTATGATTTACAATTTTAAAATATTTATACATCATGATAGTTATTTTAACTATCAACAAAAAACAAACAAGAAGAATAAAATTTTTCTTCACACTATGGGCATCTAAACACATTTTATCATGACAAAGCTTTCATCAAAGCCAAATCATATTTTACTATAAAACTATATACACTTACTAAATAAGAAAATATAAGCCTGTTTAAGGCCATTAAGATTTTTTTTTGCATTAAATTAATAATATTAAGTATTATTATAAAGCCAAAAAACTAAGATATATGATTTAAATTTTTAAAATATGTATACAATGTATTGATTTTTGTTTTACAGTTTTTTACATTTATTCATATTTAATAAAAAAATATATATATTAAATAGTTGTATTCAAAAATAAAATGAATACTAAATTTAAATATACTTACTAAATAAGAAAATATTTTTTAAAACAAATCCGCTTAAGACGATTACGATTTTTTTTGCATTATGACAATTTATGACAATTTGAATATTTTCTAAGTATTATTGAAATGCCAAAAACCTAAAGATATACGATTTAAATATTATTATTTTTTTTACATCATTACAGTTTCTGTTTTACAGTTTTAAATGTATACATATTTAACAAATTATATATAAAATAAATAAATAAACAGATTTAAAATGAAATAATATCACAGATTTTTCTTCAGTGCTATGGCCACCTAAACACTTTTTTATCTTAACAAAAGCTTCTTTAATCTTGAGAACAAGAGAGATTGAAAAAAGAAAGACATGAACACACACACACACACACACACACACTAACAGAGAGATGCATCTCCTACAGAATGCAAATGTCAGCATCATTATCGCTTAGGGTGAATCTGCATTACAGCGAATCACACTGACTGACAAGCAAAAATAATTTGTGATTTTTCATGGCCTGCATATGAAAAGCGATACCAGGCTGAGGGCGGTGCTGACACGCACAAATAAAACGGACTCCATCTAAATGACCTGATGAAATTTGCATGCATATTTAAAACCAGTCTTGTTTCCATAATGGTTTGTTTTTCCTCTTTTTCTTTTTCCTCTGTAAAATATTAAACGTGATTCTTATCCTTCCTTTAGATGAAAACTGAATTTAAACACTGCAAATAATAGCCAAAAACCAAACAGGCACAAAAAATAAATAAATTATATTATATAATATATATTCTCTTTTTTTTTCAGGTTTTTCTTGTACAATACAAGAAATTCTTCACAAATCGCAGCCAGAGATAGATATACATTTTATACCGACATTTACATTTTTAATTGCCTACTTATTTATACTTATCAAATACGCCATGTGTGTTCAGCAGAAACCAAGTGTTCACACAGGTAAACATTTGTTTGCATAATTACTCTACTTTTTATATATTATGCATTTTACATTTTTATTATTGTAGTCTAGCAATGAGTTATGAGTTAATGAGTAAAAAAAAAAAAAAATCTGCATATTGGTTATAATGACCTGCAAAAAAGTCATAACAGTGGATTTTTTAGTAATAACAATGAGGTTAGACTACAGACAATAGGATGGCTTCACTGGAAATGAACAATGGAGGGCTGTCCTGTCCGTTTAAAATTGACGACAGCTTTAATGCGCACAAACTGCTGAATTAATTTGACATGGAGTGCAACAGATATTGACACACAGTTGATGTAGCACACACTGCTAGTGAAGAAAAGGACATAATAGAGTCAAAGTGATGGAAGAGAAAACAGGCAGGGCAAATCGAAGGCTTGAGCGACTACATGGGCAGACTGTGACCGTCAGATGTTTGTTAACAAGAGACCGATTTCTCTTTAGTAAGATGATCTGAAAATGCTGTGCAGCTCAAAATGTCACTGCTCACTGAAATGTCACACAAAATGTACTACTTTCAACCCCAAACCTTAAGAAAGGAATTCTATTTTGCTTGATGAAAATTAAGCCTGTTTAATTTTTTTTAAGATTTCTTTGAATTGTGAAATTATTTCCATGACAATTACTGTATGCTATGCATGTATAATTTAAACTATACATTTTTATGAAACACAGCGAGTTAAATGCATAATGTAAACAAACAATAATAAATCATTTTAGATTTTGATGTAAAATGCCACCTGATATGTTTTTAAATATTATCTTTCAGTTAGTTAGTATAAATTAGTGTTGCACCCCGTTTGCTCATTGTCTATATTGTAGCAGATGGCTGATGGCAACAGTGATAATTGCATTAATGTGGACTCTGCTCTTCCCTCTTCAACACACACACACACACACACACACAGTATTTACTGCAGGGTCTCGATGTTCAAGTCCAATTTGTTGACTATATCTGATTTTTTTGATGACCAGCTTACATCATCTTTTAAAGGTGAGCAATATCTGCTTTTACACTATACACTTGGAGAAACAACCCAGTGTGGACGTACTGACCCGGAAAAGCTTGGACCGAAAAGGAAGTAAAAGCAGTGCGATTTGCAATGGACAAAGACAAAATGATAATACAAGCTTTTGCTTTCTGCACCATCTTTAAAGGTCAGCAAAACATTGGGTTGGTCCTCGTCCTCCATTGCGCCATTGAAAAGAGTCATGTGATCGCGGTTGGTGTTCAAGTGAGTTGACGTCATTCAACGCCGTCGATTTTTCAATGACATACGAGTCCGACTCGCCTTGACAGGGGAAATGCACGTATCCAATTCATATTAGATTAATTTACACATATGAATGAGGCCAGGACTTGACACTAAGGGTGTTATGTTTTATTCCGAAACAGGGACATCATTTGTTACAATGTTGCATTTTCTTCTAGGTTCGGTTCGCTATCACATGGCAATTTTTTCGAAGTGTACCAAGTGCAACTGGCCTCTTATTGGTCAGAGTTTCCTCTGCATCATCCATCAACATGATTAACAAGTTCGCTCCATGAGCTTATTGTGGCTTCATTGGTAACCAGGCCCGGATTGGGTAATCGGGAGAATCGGGAGAATTCCCGGTGGGCCGCTTCACTTTTGGGCCGGTCGAGGAATTTTTTTTTTCACATTTCAATGTCACGTTAGTAACATTACACGTTCCGCCTTCCACTGCAGCGCGCTGCCTCTGCATGGGTTGTACCATGTGAGGGAGTTCTCCCCTCCCCTACTATAGAGTTGGTTGGGTCCACAGCCAGTCTTTTCCAAAACGTTTTAGGTAGGCTACTGCGGCCGCGGGTCCGCGGCATCGCCGGCGCCTACCGCGCCTGGCCGGCCCTACCGTAACGGTACGTGTCAGGGAGGATGGCTGGGAGGAAGAGGCCAAGGAGGTATGGAAGCTTGTTTGCGTCACAGAATAAAACGTTTTAAAAGATAATTGCGACTTTTTATCTCACACTTGCGAGTTTACATTTCGGAATACATCAGAATTGCGTGAAATAAAGTCTCAATTGCGTGTTATAAAGTCAGAATTGCCTGAAATAAAGTCTCAATTGCGTGTTATAAAGTCAGAATTGCCTGAAATAAAGTTGCAATTGCGTGTTAAGTCAGCATTGCGAGATGGTCAGAATTGCGTGATATTAAGTCTCAATTGTCAGAATTGCGAGATATAACTGTCAGAATTGCCTGAAATAAAGTTGCAATTGCGTGTTATAAAGTCAGCATTGCGAGATGGTCAAAATTGTGAGATATAAAGTCGCAATTGCGTGTTAAAGTCAGTATTGTGTGAATTAAAGTCGATTGCTTCTTATAGTAAGAAATTGCAAGATATAAAGTCAGAACTGCGTGAAATAAAGTTGCAATTGCTTCTTTTTAAAGTCAGAAATACAGAATTGCGAGATATAGTCTGAATTGTGTGATATAAAATCGCAATTGCTTCTTATAAAGTCTAAGTGAATTATTATTTAACCTTTACATTATTTGTTGAACTATGGTATTAATACCAACTACACAATAGTAACAACTGAACTGTTGCTTCATTTATCCAAATTGGAAAAAGTGCTAATTTGGAATTCCACCGTGGAAAAAGTGGGCCGGTCTTGGGCATGAACTCCAGGGCTGAAAAGTGGCCCCACTCCGGCCCTGTTGGTAACCTTTCCTGTAGCTCAAAAAGCAGAGTGTTGGCGCTTGCAACGCCAAGGTCATGGGTTCGATCCCCAGGGAAAGCAAGAACTGATAAGAATGTAAATGTGTACCTTGAAATGCAATGTAAGTCGCTTTGGATAAAAGCGTCTGCCAAATGCATAAATGTAAATGCATAAATGTAAATGTGTAAATGTAACTGTCGAGACACACACAAACACTATACGAATCTAGCCGTCATTCCCATTGTTGAATTAATTATATCCACCTTATTCCTGACGAGCTTACTGTGTTTTGAATTATGGGTGGCACTTCCGGTTTGGGGAACTTCCATTCTAAACGAATCATTTCAAATCATAAGATTGCCCTACAAATAAAGCTGATCCGTCAGTTTGACTCAATGAGCTGTCAGTTTCCCTTCATGATTTATTTAAGAACAACATGAGAATAACGTAAAACTTAATATTTTAACGTGACATGTTATAACAAGAATATCTATGGCAAGAGCTCTTTTCAGTCGCTGCTTTCTTTTCCTCGTGATTATTTTCTTTTTTCCCTTTGCATTCTGCTGTAAAAAGGTCAACGTGTACTGCACATTTGTGGTCTGTTATCCCGATTTAATTTACGATATACTCCATTAATAATTCACTGGAATGCACGAAGAATCTCTCGTTATTCTCCTCAAATCCTCACGTCTCTTTCCCAGGTTTGTTTTCACAGGTAAATGCAATTTATTATCTGTAAAAATGACTGAAATCACTTTGAAATAGTATCATGCAATGCTGAAGTAAATAAAACAATTTTTATATAGGCAACGTACATAAGTGATATTTAACCGTCCGATTTTGCTTTGGAAAGATTCACACTTTTTGGGTTATTCATGGTCTGTAGAAAGAACCTTGCTGATGCTTTTACACTTTTAAATGTCCTTTTAAATGTTCAATGGTTGAAGGATGAGTAGCATAATATAACGTCATTGTACACAGTTTAAAAATATATATTATTGCGTTCATAGAGCTAGTCTTTCACTGATTGTTTACAGCTTAATGGAAGTTACACCCATAATTCGTGCAAAGCGTCATGGGGCGCAGGAATAATGTGGATACTACTTTCGTATTAATAATGCAGCATATTCTGGATCTCTCATCACTGTCTAGAGGTTTACTGTGTCAAGACACACGCAAACACTATATGAATGTTGTAATGCAGCTAGAGCAGGAATCAAGGCTTCATCGGGACAGCATTCTCTCACAGAGAAGCGCAATTACACTTTTGGTTTTCAACTGTGATAACTAATGTGCTCACTCTATTTGTGCTTTTTATATAACACTTTTCCCATTATGAATTATAACACCATTTGGTTCATTGGTCCGTTGGGTCGGATTGCTTTCACACCTCATGCGAACCTTCCCAGAGTTTGTTTGCAATCAGGCCGAGAACACCTCATTCAGGTGATTGTTTTGGTGCGGATCCGAATGCGATTGCAATGTTCACATTTGCCTTAACGAACCGAACCAAGAGAGAAAACGCACCAGGTTCTGAAACAAATGCTCAGGTGTGAAAGCACTCTAACACCCACCAACCTGCCAAATGCGGGTGTATTTCAGCAGTGGCGTGTAACGCAGTCACTCCTTCTAACCACTTTGGCAGGTTGAATGTTGAAACAATAAACTAAGTCCAATGTAGTATTGTCAAAAATATAGATTTTTCTATACATATTGATACTGATATACAGTATGTGAAACGCTTCCAATACTCATTTTGGGAAGATAGCCTACACGATACCAGCTGTGCTTTCTCGCTCCCTCATGATCTCTCCGACAGCGAGTGACACACAAACCCGCCTCCTTTTACTCACTCGTTTCATTTGCTCCAGATGAATATTGTTGGTGTTACAGGACTTGAATTTCATCTTGGGATTGTGTGTATTGCACATAATTTGACTCATTCCCTCAGATTTTGTGCTCACACCCAAAGTGCGCCCACATAAAGCCACCTCTCAGTACTAAATTTAGTTATTTTTCGATGCTTATATCGCTTAAACAGAAAAAATACACACAAAATAATGTTAAAATGCCAGTCTTGGCGAGTATTCACGTAAACATTGTTAGTTATGAAAGTAAACAGTTGAGAAAGAAAATGCATGTGTAACAATATAATGGATCCGTGTGTCAGGTCTTAAAGCGACAGCAGCCTAATACACCTGATGCCAAATTATGAGATAATATTAAAAATATCTGCGTGTCTAGCATCTAGTGAAAATGCTGAGTGACTAGTAACTTTGGAAAACCACTAGTCACAGCGGCTGGATAGCAAAAAAGTTAATGTCAAGCCCTGAATGAGGCATGAAACCAATCTGAAAATATCAGAATCCAATCCATGTATTATTTTCCTGCTCACATGGGAGGGAAAAAAAAAATTGAGAATTGAGTCACTTGAACCATGTAAATGTAAATGCAGCCATAAAGACATTTATATGAACTGTATAACAGCATGACCTCGCTCAACATCAGAGCTCCATCTCTGCCCACAGCCCTTCATTAAACCACCCAGAGGTTTCTCACTTCTCTCGCTCTCCACAGCGTTCTTCCAACGTGGGGAATGAAAATGAACAACACAAAGCACAGCAAATGGAATAAACATTAAATACATTAAGTGCACTCAACTTTAATGGCGTTATGTATGGTAGAAAGTCATGATAATAATAACTAAGAGGTGTATATTTAGCTGCAAAATATTAATCAAATATTCACAATATATTTGCTATAAATAAATTTTTCATGTATTAAAATGTTTTACTTAATTGAATGCAAGTAAAAAAAATGCTTATTTAATACAGTGTTAGATATCGCAGAACAATTATAAAACAATATTTGACTGTATTTTAATACTCAAATTGACTGGAATGATGGCTCCTGAAGCATTTTATAAAACATTAACACCGTGATATACATTAAAAGGATGAAAAAGATCATTTTTAGCTATATTGCCCTGCTGTGACTGTGAGTTTATCATCAGTTCCTAAGAAACACCATGTTTCCGTGAGCATTACGCACTCAAATCAAACCAGCATCATCACAAATTCTGACCACACAGGATCAGACAACCTGAACCTGTAAAGAGACACAACAGCAACCAAGTTAAAAGACAGTTTTCTCCACATCTCTCAATAGGATCAAAGAAAAACTCATCCGCGTCTCTGGCTGGCCGGGTCACACAGGGAGATGAGAGGAGACACAATAAAGAAGAAGTCAGAGGAGGAGTGACTCTGACATCTGGGCTGAAAGAGAGGGTTTGGCAGTGCTCTTTAAACTCAGACTTCTCAGACACACACTGCAGGCTTTTTACATCAAGCCTGAGGAAAACAGGATCTTTGAAGGAAACTCTATCGCCCCTTGAAGGTTCAAACTCAAGAGCGCACACGCAATGCATTGTCCAATCATTCGCATCCGAGTACTTGCAATTATTTCTGGCCTAAAACACACAAACAGGCCACGGGGGGTGGGGGGGGTGTATTATTCAAAAATGGTTTCATTTATGAAACAAAAAGAAAAGGATAAGGCCAACTGACCCATCTGTGACGTGAGCGCTGAGGTTTCATTACATTAAGCTCCTCCGAACTTCAGAATACAGCACTTCAGTCTCTCTTCAATATTAGCTCTCTGCTCTAAAGTGGTATTGCTCTTCAGTCTGAAAGCCCTGACACTGCACAGTTTGTTTCCTTTCACCCAATTTATTATCGGCCACATTTCACAAAAAGCAGGAAATTTAAGGGAACTCTGAGAACACACTCCTAATATTGGAGTAAGGCCATGCTCTGCTGTGCTGCGCTGAAAAACAACTTTAGTTGAAGGATGAATGTCAGAAGGTCATAAAATCTAAAAATATCCGGGTCACATTTCACCTCAAAATTAAAAAAACAAATAAAATAAAAATAAAAAGGTTAGTTAGCTCCAAAAGTTCACATTGAAATTATCCGATTTAAAAAATGTAATTCACACCAGGAAATAAAATGACATAAAAAAGAAAATAAATAAACACGATAAGCAATATTCAATATATAATAATATGGAAATTAAGATGAAATATTTCGATTTTATACATATGCAATGAAATTAGGATCAATAAGAAAATGTGCATTTTTCGAAACATTTGTTAATGAAATTACGCTAATTATACCATAAATTCTCATTACCAAATGCAAAAAATCTTTTGTCAATACATTGTAAATATGTATACATTTATACCTTTAAATTTATATAAACATATACATTTTTATTTCTTTGTTAATATTTTATGTAGTGCTTTTAAATTTAAAAAGTACAATATTATAAATGAATACAGTATAATCTAAGGAGTCACCTTTGAGGATCATGAAAATTACCTATGAGCATCAGATTTGGGGATACATGCTTAATTGTCATGCAAAACTCGTTTTCTTTTTTGTGGCATTTTTCTTTCCACTGCTGATGTTTAATGTGAAACATGTCCTAGAGACGTTTTCATAAGATTCAACCCGAAGGAGAAAACTGAAGATAACACTTGTGAGACACAATTACTCCAGGGTTATTACACCTGATTACACAAACGCTTGTTTACAACCGGCTCAAATCCTTCTTGCAGTTGCTTTTCTGCCTCTGGTGACATCACACCATCATATGTGTCTGATAAGCGAATATGAAGATCCAAATTAGGGTCATGAAACAAGAGCTCAAACATCCAATTTATTTTTAATCAAAAGCAAGAAAATAAACGAGAATTCTGCTCATCTCGGCCTCCCAAGAATTCAATGGATGGGAAATTACTACATGCTGCATATTACCATTTCTTTTGTGTGATTAGAGCCTTTTCCAAAAGATCATGAGAGTAATTAGTCTAAATTACAGGCATTTGTGTCAAATTGAGAACTGAGAACCATAAAAGCCTTAAATAGGCAACTGATCGATGTTCAATCGAGTACAAGGCTGCTTTAACAAGTTTCATTCAATTTCTGATTGTGTTTTGAAAATGAGGAAAGAAATGAGGAACACTTTAGCAAATCGTCTTTTTCAGTGTGTGTGTGTGTGTGTGTGTGTGTGTGTGTGTGTGTGTGTGTGTGTGTGTGTGTGTGTGTTTGTACAACTATCTTTGTGAGGACCAGTTTGAGTTTTAGACCATTGGAGTGAGGACAGAGAGAGTAAAGTGAGGACATGTTGGCCCCTCCTCACTTTCTGAGAGCCTTTAAAGGCCTGTTTGAGGGTCAACACTTGGTTTTAGGGATAAGGTTATAATGAGGTTAAGGGTCGGTTTAGGGTCAGGGTTCAGGTTAGGCACTTAGTTGTGATGGGTAAGGTTAGGGTAAGCGGCTAGAGATTGCATTGTGTCAATGAATGTCCCCATAAAGATGTACAAGAATATATGAGTGTGTGTGTGTGTGTGTGTGTGTGTGTGTGTGTGTGTTTATATAAATCACCACACACTCTCTCTCTTTCCCTCTCAAAATGCACAAATGTCTTCACATCACCACTTCACGTCTGCACTATAAGCGAGCAACGCTGCACAGTTAACAGAGGAATTGTCACTTGCACAATCAATGCAGTGTTGCATCGTCACTAAAGTTTATAATTTGCATTTCTTTTTAAGTCTTGCCAGTGTTTAAACCACTCAGCACTCGCGTGTTCGCCTAGAGACTCATGCACACTCAAAGCGCACACACATAAGCCGCCTCACAAACAGCTCGCGAGTAACAAATTGCGCTTAAGTGGTTTTTACCGTAACAAACTTACCGTGTTGTGGAGTAAACACAGTCGGTTTGGTCATAAGTGAACGTAAACAGTTGTGTAACTGCATGTGTATCAGTATTTTGGATCTGTGCATTCAGTCTTAAAGTGACAGCAGCCTAATAATCCTGCTGTTGTCTCAGATTTTTTCTGTCTGTTGATAAACTCATTTAAAGTTACGATCCACGATTGATTGGTACAGAAATCACTGAAGAAATGACTGGAAATGTCTGGATGCCGTGTTAAGCTTTGTCCCTCAATATTGCTCAGTGGAAAAGATAAGATTTTCCTCTCTGTCAATGTTGACAAGGTGAAGTCTTACAAATGCATAATTTGCATAATTTATATTTCAATCACAAAAGCAAATAGTCAACAGACACATTTCAGGAAAACAACAAAAACAACTTCCTGTGCAGAAGTGATTTGCATGCAAGCAGGTGGAAGATAAATGACAGGCAATCACATACAGGAAAAGAGAGCTGGAAATGAAATGAAACACAGCGGAAAGGTTCAAGCTCATTTTGCAGCGTGGCAGAAAAGCAAAATGACCCCTGGGGCTTGTGCTCTCTCCTCCACCTCACACTCTTCAACACACCGACGTCAAGTCATCATCACTCGCGATCTCTAATCAGACTGAATAATGAGTGAGAAGGAGAGACCGAGAGAAGGAGAAAGTGCTGATGATATCACCGCTCAGAGGAACTGCTAATGGTTTAGCTCAATGCTTTTATTTCAGGACCCAGATTGTACTAAAGTGTACTGGACCTAGGCCCACATTTTGAATGAATGCATGCAAGAATGAATGAATGCATGCAAGAATGAATGAATGAATGCATGAATGCATGAATGCATGAATGAATGAATGAATGCATGCATGAATGACTGAATGAATGCAGGTAAGAATGAATGAATGCATGCAAGAATGACTGACTGAATGAATGAATGAATGCATGCGAGAATGAATGAATGACTGAATGAATGACTGACTGACTGACTGACTGACTGACTGACTGACTGACTGACTGACTGACTGACTGACTGACTGACTGACTGACTGACTGACTGACTGACTGACTGACTGACTGACTGACTGACTGACTGACTGACTGACTGACTGAATGAATGAATGAATGAACGAACGAACGAACGAACGAACGAACGAACGAACGAACGAACGAACGAACGAACGAACGAACGAACGAACGAACGAACGAACGAACGAATGAATGCAGGCAAGAATGAATGCAGGCAAGAATGAATGAATGCAGGAATGAATGCAGGCAAGAATGCATGCAAGAATGAATGAATGCATGCAAGAATGAATGAATGCAGGAATGAATGCAGGCAAGAATGCATGCAAGAATGAATGAATGCATGCAAGAATGAATGAATGCATGCAAGAATGAATGAATGCAGGAATGAATGCAAGAATTAATTAATTAATCTATCCATCCATCCATCTATCACCACTTACTGCTTACTGCTAAAGTTTGAAAATCATATGTACTTAAAAGGTACCAAAAATAAAAAATATAAACTATAAGAAACATGAACATTATGCAAAAAAGTCTTCTGACAAAAAGCTGTGGTTGTTGCAAGTCCTTTGAAGAACAAAGAAACATTACACAGAATAAGTGGCAGGTCTCATAGTTCGTAATTACACTCAAAGACTTAATTGTACATGTATTCTGAGATACAGAATCAGATTTTTTCTGTTGCCATGGTTATCACTGTCAATCATTGCATTTTCTGATTCAATCCTGCATTTACATATGGTTGTCAATCCAGGAACTTTGCAGTATGTAGCTAGTAGCATGAGAAATAAAACATTTATTCAAATTGTGAATGGGTTATAAGCAACCTTTATAATCACTGAAGCTGTCAATCACTTCGGTACGAGTTTACTGAGCTCTGAACTCATTTAGTCATATTTATATGACATATTTTATATTATTACAGAACTCTCACAGAAATACCCGTTATAATCAATTAAGCTATGTATACTGCACAATGTAACTCTTATTTGTGTAGTGTTTGCACGTTGTTAGTAATAATAAAAGGATTCACAAGTGCTAAGTGATTCTACGTGGCATTGATTCAACAAGGTGCTGAAAGCATTCTTTAGAAATGTTGGCCCATATTGATAGGATAGCATCTTGCAGTTGATGGAGATTTGTGGGATGCACATCCAGGGCACGAAGCTCCCGGTCCACCACATCCCAAAGATGCTCTATTGGGTTGAGATCTGGTGACTGTGGGGGCCATTTTAGTACAGTGTTGTCATGTTCAAGAAACCAATTTGAAATGATTCGAGCTTTGTGACATGGTGCATTATCCTGCTGGAAGTAGCCATCAGAGGATGGGTACATGGTGGTCATAAAGGGATGGACATGGTCAGAAACAATGCTCAGGTAGGCCGTGGCATTTAAACGATGCCCAATTGGCACTAAGGGGCCTAAAGTGTGCCAAGAAAACATCCCCCACACCATTACACCACCACCACCAGCCTGCACAGTGGTACCAAGGCATGATGGATCCATGTTCTCATTCTGTTTACTCAAATTCTGACTCTACCATCTGAATGTCTCAACAGAATTCGAGACTCATCAGAGCAGGCAACATTTTTCCAGTCTTCAACTGTCCAATTTTGGTGAGCTTGTGCAAATTGTAGCCTCTTTTTCCTATTTGTAGTGGAGATGAGTGGTACCCGGTGGGGTCTTCTGCTGTTGTAGCCCATCCGCCTCAAGGTTGTGCGTGTTGTGGCTTCACAAATGCTTTGCTGCATACCTCGGTTATAACGAGTGGTTATTTCAGTCAAAGTTGCTCTTCTATCAGCCCATTCTCCTCTGACCTCTAGCATCAACAAGGCATTTTCGCCCACAGGACTGCCGCATACTGGATGTTTTTCCCTTTTCACACCATTCTTTGTAAACCCTAGAAATGGTTGTGCGTGAAAATCCCAGTAACTGAGCAGATTGTGAAATACTCAGACCGGCCCGTCTGGCACCAACAACCATGCCACGCTCAAAATTGCTTAAATCACCTTTCTTTCCCATTCTGACATTCAGTTTGGAGTTCAGGAGATTGTCTTGACCAGGACCACACCCCTAAATGCATTGAAGCAACTGCCATGTGATTGGTTGATTAGATAATTGCATTAATGAGAAATTGAACAGGTGCTCCTAATAATCCTTTAGGTGAGTGTAGAAAGCATGTTTGTAGCGGTCATGGAGTAATTACTTATTCAAAATAGGTACCCTACTTGAGACAGTATGCAATTTCAGACGCAGCCATAGTCGTGAGACGAAAAAGTGAAATTGGCATACTTTTAAGCGAGACTTTTAACATTATCACAAAATACACAGTGTTCTCTAATTTTATATCATCAGTAAAGATATAGTGACAACATCGTACCGCCAAGCTCTAACTGGACCCAACACAATATAAAAATTACAGTCAGCTGTGAATAGCACTGGCTGCACACTGTATTTATTCAGTCTATTTGTTTAGTAATAACTTAAGTGAGGTCAGTTTGAAGTCCTGGCCCTCTCCTTCACAAACAATAGCACCTCAAGACCAAGGACGTCAGCATGGCTGTTTGGATGGACGACACTTCACGTCAGTGAGGACTAGGCATGTGCCGGTATTCGGTAATGCGATAAATCGCGGTAATGAATATGCACGATATTGTTATCGTGGGCACTTCAAAATACCGTGAAAAATAATAGATCAGAATTTATATTTATAGAACGCGTATTAGCTTATTTTCCATCAACCGCTTAAACAAACACTGCGTATATGCTGCGCGAAACACGTGCGCACTCTGATGTAAACAATCCCCACATGTAGAAGCGCTGTGTGCATGCGGCTCAGTGCGCACTCTAATGTAAACAATCCTCACATGGAGAAGAAGCATGGCGGAAGGAGGCACGCTGCCGACGATCTATCCCCCTTCTAAAAGCAGAGCTGTCAACTCTACGCATTCAGCGTGAGACTCACGCAATTTACACTTTTCAAACGCTCTCGCGCCACATGCAGTTTCTCACGCAGAGAAAAATCGCGTAGCAAAGAGGACACGGAGACCGACAGACTAGACAGAGCAGGTTATTATGGTATGAAAACAATTCTCAGCTCTCATGTTCTGTCCATTTTATTACGGAATTCAGACAACAAATACTGTTTTGGTGCTTGTAAATGTGACTTGACAGATCACTGTAGCGCCTCAGTTCAAGTAAACCGATCATCTGTTACTTTTTATTTAAAGATGCAGTAGGCTACAACTTACCGAAAGGTATATATGCCTCATACATAATATCGATCATTCAGTGTTTTTCAACCACGGAAAGAGGTCAATAAAACTGCAGGTGAACAATTATGTCACAGAAGGTTACATTTACCTCAGGAAAGCCATTTAATGACCAACACGTTAGTTGACTAGAAAAAAAAATAGCTATAGAGAGGAGTATTTTGCTAAATATGTGCACATTACATTTGTATTATATTTTTACTTGTGTCATAATTGTTATTATAATGAAAACCAAATTATATTTAATTAGTTAATTTTTAACCTTTAATAATACCAGCTGACAGGGCTCTCTGTATGTTTACAGCATTATGTGAGATATATTTTTTCTTGAGAAAAATTAACTATCTACTGTAGCCTACCTAATATTTATCCAAAAAGTCAATACTGAATCAAGATTGAAATCAAATCCCAAGAATTGAAAGCGTGAAAATTGTGTAAAATTCTATTTAGTTACCAAATGTTTTGACAATCACTATTGTAATCCATCCATTTCTCTTGAGCAATTAAAATATCGTGATAATACCGTATACCGTGGTAAAAGCTCAATCAATTAATCGCAGCATGAAAAGTTGATACCGGCACATGCCTAGTGAGGACCAAATAAACAATACAGGACTGCTATTTATAGAGAAGGCAAGAGGGTCGACATCATTTCTGTGTTGTTTCTCTAGAACTGTCAGAGACAGAAATAAAAAAAAGTCAAGATGAAGGTGAACAGCAGTATGACATGAAGGTCTCTTAACATTTGTGGAGGAGATTATATGAGTGTGACATTCGCATTAGAGCGTCCGAGCTCAAGTTAAAGACAGCCATTTGACATGATCATATACATTTCTCACATATTATCTTATGAAGCATCATTACAACCAATCAGCCATTGCAGTTGGGAAAAAAATAGTGCAAAATGACAATAATAATATTAACAGAATTTACACTTTAACAAAAAAAAAGTTTTACTTTTAATTAATTATTTATAATTACTTTTATGTATTTTTTTGTTAATTATTTTATTCATTTCTATGCATTTTATTTATTTAATGTATTAATTTAATGGCATCTATTTTTTATATATATATACACACACACACACACACAAAATTATATAATTATAATCTCGTTTTAGTTTACACACACATATATACACATAACATATACATATATACATACATATATTCCTCCACATTTAGTCTATGTAGCTTATTCCCAAACTATTCAATAAACGGAATAAAGAGTTTAAACTAAAAGGAGATTATAATTATATAACTTTGTAATTATGCGTGCGTGTGTATGTGTGTGTGTGTATATATATACACATACACATGCATACATACATACATACGCATAATTGCAAAGTTAAATAATTATAATCTCCTTTTAGTTTAAGGATTTTTATAAACTTTATTTCAGTTTATTGAATAGTTTGGGAATAAGGTACACAGAGTGAATGTGAAGGAATTTCCAGCCTTGGCTCTCATCCAAGGACACTGATGACGTGTGAAAAATGGATAAGCATTTTACATGAAATACTGCTGAAATGAGCTATTGAATTATTGTAAGCACTGGAGTGAATCTCAAGGAAGGAAAGAAACAGAGTGATACAGAAAAGCTCTCGGTTCGGCAAGAGAGCAGTCATGTTAAATACTAATACTTCCACTGAAATGTGGAGGACAAACATGTTAAATACGGATATATTTAAAAAAAAAAATCAAATATGAAATGCTAGCAAAATAAAAATGCCTTCTGAATCAATCCATGAGTGGACTAAGAGACTTGATAGGATGCAGCCCAGGTACAAAAAAAAAACTAACATGCCATTAGATTCAACCATTTTTAAATGAATATTTTTGAATAGGAAAACTTTATGACATTTTCTTAAATCTAACAGACTAAAATCCAAGGCAAAGTCAATGCTGATTATGTAGGCAGATAAATAGGTTCTGGAACAGAGCTGATGGTTTTATTATTCAAGATTAGCATCTTGTGAAACCCTTGACTTCAATTTCTTTATTGCAATGATTTTGTGTTGCCAATAAAGAGCGAAGCTCAGAACCTGAAGAGAGTTTTAATTTACACTCTGCAACAGAATCGAATCCCAGAAGAATATGAGCTTGATCTGTGGAAATTAGTTCTGATGAAAGCAATGGCACATGCAAAAACAACCACAATGGTACATTCTCCCTGGACGGGAAAAAAAGAGACATAAAAAGAGCCTGAAAACGGCCCCTTTTCTCCCATCAAGATGAATTACAAATTAAATTCAGGGTATGTAGAATTCATAAAAGCTGCTCGAGTGTGTAGTACACGTGCGTGCGTGCAATTACTGCACTTCAAAATCAAGCAGACACATCCTAATCCCAAAATGTATTCCAACTGTGATTGGTGTTAAGATTCAACATGAGAAGTTCAAGCTCAACATTCAAAATTACACATATGGTGAGAAAATCATAGTATAGTGTTCTCACATAAAGCTGAGAAGTCTTGTATTCAGTTGCCATGAAATGAAAGGGAGGTTCAGGTCTTGTTTGTTCATAACGCAAGCATCCAGGTTTCAAGTTTGTCCCAAATCTGCCGATAGCTGTTTGTAAATAGTATTTTATAGACAATGAGGGAATCGGGACAATACCAGATACGAGTTATGGAGTCAAAGTGATCCGATTTACAACAAGGAGCAACTGACAATAACAACAAAAAAATTATTTGACATTTTGTAGCATTATAAAAAAGAGCCTTTCTGACTGTTAAAGAAAATAAAGATTGTGTCATTATTCACTCAGCGTCACAACTTATGTTAATCCATTTGACTTCTGAACTATATTTCATCTCTCACACCAATCTGCATACTAAACGTCACCTTTAGATATGACAGCCAAAAACCCAGAAGTCCATACGACGTATGCACAATATTTAAAGGGTTCATATAATGTAATTTTTGTACAAGCTAATATGATTCTTTAGGGTCTAAATTAAAAGTTTGTAATATACTTGAATTAAAAATTCTCATTAGTATTGTAAGAAAACACTCATTTTACCTGGTCAAAAACAGCTCTGTTTTCAGCACTCCGTTTCAGTGCATGTGTCTTTAAATGATAATGAGCTTTGCTCACCCCGCCCCTCTGTTCTGTGCGTACACTGTTTGTAACACAATAACCATAACGCGTTGTTCATTATAAACGTGGGATTATGAATTATATTGAGAACGTCATACATAGAAAACATGCTGTAATGTACCCTGAGTGTAAACAGCCGCATTCATCGTGAAGCGTGCAGCAAGCGATTTGCAAAGATTAATATAAATATTAATATAAAGGTTAATAAAACGTTACACTCACTTGTTCTTCTGGAGGTTCAGCAGGAACACGAATAGTTGGTACCGATCCTTTTTTCAGGAGCTGCTTCTTAGCAAAACCAGCTTTACTGACCCTCGTTTATAAAGCAGTCTGGTGTGTGAAATGATTCGCGCAAACATTAAAGCATTGACGTTGATCGTGGGGAATATTCCCTTCGAAAACAAACTCAGCCACTGCGTCTTCAGCGGTTCGGATTTAGGAACATCAAAATGATGCTGTGTTCGTTGTTACACCCAAGAACACCACAATCGCTTAGACGCCATTCTACTCAGTGCTCCAGTGAGTATCAACAATGAATGCGCCGGTAGGCGCGTGCTATGATTGACAGCTCGCTCACGAGGGCGCGAGGTGAGGGCGGGTCTGTGTTGAAACGCTCCTGTCAATCAACCATCGTGGGAGGGGCGTCGATTTTGTGACGTCACAAAATCGAACAGCTTGATTTGAGTTGGGAGGAAACATATAAGAAAATTAAAAAAAAAAACACTGGATGGATTTTTATCATTTTATGATGGTTGTGTACAGGCACTGCCAACACACATTTCAGTACAATCAACTTGTAAAAGTGAATGTACCATTATATGACCCCTTTAAAAGTCTTCTGATTTTTGTTTTGTGAGTTTCTATCATGAGTGATGTCACTAAGAACTGCTGTTGGATGCATGTAAAAAAAAAAAAAAAGCTGCATGAAATTTCACCTTTTATGTTCCACTGGAAAAATGTCAGCATACAGGTCTGGATCTTCATGAGGGCGAGTAAATAATGACAGAATATTTATTTGGGGGTGAACTATTCTTTTAACAAATCACAGAGGCTCTGTTTTATAAAGCCACCAATTGGAAAATTCATTTGGTTATTGCAACAATAAACCTCAGAAAATAAAGCACACTCCCATGACGGCGGCGCTATAGTTATTTGCACATTTAGACGCAGTAATTTGGGCTTTGACTGGAGCAAGACAATACCTCACCAAAGCATGATTAAAGGCATAATCGCCTCAATAATCTTCATTTATTCTACTAGTCCTGTGGTGGGCTCCTCTAACAGCAAATAAAAAAAATCATGCATTTCTAGGACAGAATGTTTGAATATGGACATGTGGATGTGTGACGCTCAACAAAATGAAACAAGGTCAAAGAAAATACAGCCCAGACATTAAAAACGAGGATAAACATAATTTGTGCTGTGTTTTACTGACTAAAGAAAAAAAGAAACAATCATTTATGGTGAGTGTAAGGCCTAATCATAACTCCAATTGACCCTTCGCAGGGAGTTTGATTGACAGGCGATCTGACCAATCATAATCCGCCATCCTCGTAATCTGCCATTTTTGTCCTAAAGGTAGTCAGGAGAGTTAGTAGATTAATGTCGGAGGATTTGAACTTGAAAAACGGAGTGTACTGACATCTTTCCGTGGTTAAAACAACATTGCTTCTGATGTTCTTTCATGTTTATTTGATGCTATAAGTGAACTAGAAGGAAGAGATGATCGGTTCACGAGCAGCTTTAACTGAGCGATCTGTAAGAAACATTAAAGAGCCACAAAACTGTATTTATTGTTTAAATTTCTTTAAAAAATGACCAAATTTGAAAAGTGAGACTTTGTTTCATATTAAAAGTAATCTGGTCTGTCCTGTCTGTCAGTGTCCTCTCTCCTCTGCGATTTCACTGTGTGAGAACATGGAGTCGTGTGAGAGAGGCGTGGCTTGTCGGACATAGCAACAGTAACTAAAGGGGGCGGGTCTTTGCGAACAGTTAATTAAACAAGCAATAAATGTTCAGGCCCTAAATCTCTCTACCAAATGTAAATATTACATTTCGTAAGTGCCAAGCAGTGAATCCTATATATGAAATCCCTGTATTTATTTTCTCATCTGGTTTAAAGCTCCCCTGATAGTACTAGAAATACTGCGAAGCTCAATGTTCGACTCCCTCACACCTGCTTCGGGCAGATGTTCAAAGTAAATCAAGTTTAACCTCAAACCATGTTTCCGTCTCCAGTGGAAGGCATGAAACCTCAGCAGCTGCAGTTCAATATGGTTGAGGGGTTCATCTCATTCGGTTCACACATAGTTCAGTTATTCACAGGAGTGACACATTCACACTTGAAAGATTCAGACAGAGACATGAACGGAAAAACTAGTTTTTAACGCAGTGACGTCACTCTCTTTACATTTGCTGCTGTTCATACGGATGTTAGTACTAAAGTACTAAAATTTGTTTTGTACCTTTACACCGTTTCCTAACCAGATGCGATGCGGTTTCCGCGACAAATAATGTGTCTGTCCACACTAGATGCGACGCGACTGCAAGATGCATCAAAATCAATCAAAACCCACAGCCAATCAGAACAGCGTGTGGGCGGAGTCTCGCGGCGAGTGCACGGCACCAGAGTAATCTTGACGGCACTCGCAAGAAAATGGATAAGTCGTTACATAATCAAATTCACAAATATTACACCATTTAAACATTATTAAAATACATAGGCTACTGAGTTACTAAAACAATCTTTGTCAAAGAATACACTTGTTTGATCACAGTTTGAACGTTCTTGTTTCCATGTGTTTAATTTCAAGATCTGAGGTGAATTATCCATTGTTGCTTTTACAGCTACAAAGCTGGAGCACTAAATGATATTCAAAGTCACATTACACGCTTTTAACATTAAATAAAGCACATAAACAGCACCTGAGATTATCATCGCCACACTTTGTGTTTGTTGTTCCAGCGCGACACCGCAGAAAAATAGAAACAGTTTCTAAAATAGAATCGTTGAGGCTGGATAGGACACACACTCTGATTAATATGGAAAAGAACTTTTATCGCGCGCCGTCACGTGTAGTTAGGACACGGTGTAATAATACAACCACCAGTGATAAAGCAAAAGTCACATGATGAATCAAAGTAGTTTTTCCACAAGCTAAAGTAATTAGTGTCCAGTGTCACAAACATAAATACAAAATGCCATCAGCGTAACAAACACAACCCTAAAACAATAAGAAAATTATATAACATCATAAGATGTAACATAAAATCCTAATATATACAGTGTTGTGCAAGTTACTTCCAAACTGTAATACATTATACATTACTTGTTACTGTTATTTAAAAGTAATTTTTGAGTTACTTCCACCAAAACAACTAGAGAAGTAGAACTTAACATTCTAAAATGACTAGGGCTGTAAAGATATGCGATATGAAACCGCGACACTCAGATCCACGAACCTGTGTCACGGTGCGCGGTGTGAGAAGGCAGAACTTCCCTTTCCAATTCCCAGAGTTATCCTTCCCGTCCAGATCCAAAGCTACCACATCTTTGAATTACTATTAGTATTATTTGAAATTAACATTATAAAATACGGACCTACACCACAAAACTAGTTGAGAATAAATTCTTTAAAATTGAGCAATTCCAGCGTTATGGATGGACGTGACATCTGCTGTAAAAACGTGAAATATAAATTCTTAGAAAATGCATTTAATACCAATATATTGAAACGACTGTTTATATATCCATAGGCTACTCCCTTAATAAAGGAGACCAGATACATGCATTTTATATTTAATATGAGGGAAATAGACATGCATGCGTGACACAAAAAAATCTTTAACTTTTAGGTAGGCAAAATATTTTTTTAGTAGTTCTGTGAATTACGCTAAGCAAACCAAAATGAATACTACCCACCGGATGAAGAAGGGTTGGCTCTCCACAGAACATAATATATTCATTTTATTTTATTTTTCGTGTTCGCATTTATGAGGAAAAAAACAATGACAATGACACGACGTCAGTTCTCAGTTACGGACGCGAGCGCTCTGAAAGCGGCACTAAAAGACTGCTTTAAAGCTTTCACAGAGACCTCAAACAGAAAGCACAAAGCCTTTCTTTAAAGTGAATTTCGTTTTGTGTTAATTGTATCTTAATTTTAATCAATGTTTCATCAACCAATTGCTTGGATTTAATAATTAAGAAGTAAATATAATAGACGAGATCAGGGCACGGAGGCGCCCGCGCGTGAACTGAAGCGCGTCTCATAAATTAACCGAAACTCAGCGCACTTGCCTCACAGTCAGACATGTCTACTTTTAAACAGAACAATTCAAAACGAAAGAAAACATACTGCTCTCTGGTTAGAAAGAAAATACGTACGTCCATCTCGCGAATGTACAGTCTTCTTCTACCATATTCTCATTAGCCACTTTTCCACTGGCCAGCGCGAGCACAGAGACTGAAATCATGCCTCGCTGCACTCCTGCTAAACCCGTCCTAAACATGCTTTTACTGGACTATGTCACACAATACAAAGGTACACCAGCAAGAGGGAGATGAATGAAATAAAGCGCCATACAAATATATCAGAAGCTGTCATTTAGTCGTTATTTACAAACTTGGACACCACACGCGGCTATTGACTGACCACGAACATGTAATAACTTAAAGGCTAGGCATTTTTCATTCGTTAATGTCTCGCGGTCTGGCTGTTTTTTCCCCCGGTTTTTTATTGAAAACAATGAAATTTTGGGCTAAAAGTGTGTTGTAACGCAAGCGTTACTGAACATGTACAGAGTAAAATATTACTGAAAATTGATTAGTAATGCCTTACACTACTGCGTTACAACAAAAAGTAATAAGTTACTGTAATACATTACTTTTGTAACGCGTTACTCCCAACACTGAATATATAAATATATATTAGGCTGTATACAAACACACACACACACACACATACATATACATACATATATTGATAAGAACTTTATAACTAATAAGAAAAAACTAAGAAGAGACAGTTTCAATGAAAAACCATCAAACTTCTTGCCCAAAACTGTAAATTTAACTATTTTACAGTAAAATTACATGAAATGACCCTGGTTTTAGGCTAACTGTTGCATTTGTACAGTTGTTTACATTACAATTACAATAATTTTTACAGTGTATGCATTTTTAATTTTTATATCCCTGAACAACTTTGTCCTTCAACATAATTTTGAAGAGTAGAACAGCGCAAACTGTAATCGATCTATAGCAATGCTTGTATCTATTTTACAAAGCCCATCTTCTGTCAACAGCTCAATGATGTATCCCAGTAAAGCATGCACCGCTGCAGTTTAAATGCTAAGGAACAAATTGCCTTGTTAAAGTAATCATAAATCATCAACACCATCAAACACGCTGGCACTGCCCTTGGCCAACACTCATTCATCTCTAAAGAGCAGAGAGCGCTGCGTGCTTGTTACACCGTGAAGGATTCATCACATTATAGTGCCACTTTAACGCAAATGACTGCAAGCGTTAAGATGCATTGCACAGTTAAAAAATACAGCCCTTTAAAATCAAATTACGAATAGCATCAGCTCGTCTATTGCTTGATGTAAAATCAACAGATAAAAGAGACATCTCACTGTAGGACATTGTGATTCTCAGAGCTGACAGTGATGTGCATTAATAACACAACACCAGAGAAAATTCCCAGGGCATCTATCACCAATTCTTGTCTGAAATGATTTATTCAGAAGGATGGGATCTGATTGGATGGCTAAATATAAAGCAGCTCTATTGTCACCTGTGGCCTCAGTCTGATGCATCTGGGAAAACAGGAGCATTCCTAGAGACGATCAACGGCTTAAATCTATGAATCCAGCAACCAATGTTAAAAAATACATTTCATTTATGCAATCATAAATATACTGCAACCTGTGCACATTTAAGAGCAGATTTGCCTGAAAAAGAAAGAAAAAATGTGCACTCAATATTCAAACAATGACAAGACACACAATGTGCATTCTGGTGCAGGAAGACACAGCGTGCATGTCAATGAGGCCGCTAATGAAAATCAGCCATCAACCTGCAATACATGCACATTACACCAGAGAATTACATTATAGATGTTATTCAGCACTCGGCACGGCTGTTTCTATTCATCGATTTTCCATTCTGAACAAGGAATACGGATGTCAGAGGAATTACAACTCGTATTTGTGCGATTACAAACCTGAAACGGTCATGTAACCACCACTGTTTCTCAACAACTCCCTCTCTCATCCAAACTTACAATTAGAATTTCACTGCAAAAACAATGAGTTCAAATGCACAACATGCTTAATCTTTCCATTCACACAGCAGCAGAAAACCTGCTCTGTGTTTGAACAGTGAATGCTGGGTAATTACTTCACTCCATAAAAGAGCCTTTAAATCATTAAATGTAATCCATTAAAAATCTTGTTTAATGATCGGGATAGTTAAGTCCCATTAATTATGCTAATTGTTAAACAAGACAGGGTAAACAAGAGCTGCAAACAGTTCTCTCTTTTTCTTTTCAAATATATTTTGACTTTTACTGTCCCGTAATGTCTTTCATGCAAACATATTAGGCTTATTTGCACAGGTAATTGTGTTTAAAGATTAACACGGCTTTAATGAGAGTAACCTTGTCCATTAAGTAATTCTGTCGCATTTAATGCATAAATAGCAATATTACATCGCTTTATTCTCATTCAATAAATTATGGGAAAAGGGAGGAAAAATAACTATTTTAGCTTATAGCTTAAATGGGTAATATAGCAAAAAAAATGGGCAATATGGTTTGTTTTTTGATGATATCTTAATATTTTGTGAATTTGCTCTGAAACGCCTCAAGCTTTTTTCTCAAATTAGAAGAAGTGTAATTTATTACAATTATTATTACGGGTTCAAAACAAGCCTTGATTATTTTGAGTAATATATTTTACATTGAACATACAAAAAAAAAATCTTCCGTATAAATTAAATTACCTATCGAGCTCAAGAATAATTTTCAATTATAAACCAATAATATATAACTATTGTTACTGAAACATTTTCATATGAAAAAGAAAATTCTGTGAAGATTGAGTGATGAATCAATTAATTAGCTTGAATAGATTTGCTGAAACTGACAGTTAGAACTAGTGGTCGACCGATATAATCGCCAAGGCTGATATATCGGCCGATATTTGGCATTTTTAAAATATTGGCCTTGCCGATCAGTTTTTCTGATTGGCCGATGTGTTGGAAGCGGGACTTTTATAGCGGGACGCCTCCACCCCCTGATCCCTAAACCTACCCATCTCCACCCCTTAATCCCTAAACCCACCCCTAAACCTACCAATCTCCACCCCTTATATCTGGATCCAACTCCGCCCCCCGGATCTCGTGTACTGCATTGAGGTACTACTGAAAAAAATCGCTAAAAATGGGCTTCACTTGTCTCAATTGAGTTCCAATGAGATGGCTCTGTCCACTTCTTATACTGTCTATGGTTCACGATCTCATATCTAATACTTTGTTAGCCAGAACTGGTAAACAAAGAAAGTAAATGGTATGCGAAAAAGTAAAGCGTTGCTTTTATATTATTTGGAACAGAAAAGGCAAACATTCAGGCTAAAATACTTTCTCATTTACCGTCAAAATTCAGCAAATGCACATTTACATCATTTAAACAAATCTCTGAATATCTAATAAACATTTAATTTCACAAACCTTGCATATTTAATGGAATCCAGCTGTGATATCTTGTGAAGTGTGCATTTGTAGCCTGGATAAAAGTGTTACTGCGAGTGACGGTCGGTCCGTGCGAAGTGAGTGAACGCGAACAGAAGATCAGCTTTACAGGAGACGCGGTCGAAACACTTTAAATCCTTCATTTTAAAATATGCTGTGCTACATCCAGTTGCCCACTGTGTCATATCGTTTTCACTGAGTGCTGTGTGTAAAATTAGCGTTAATAGTCTTAATTTGAAAAAATATGATTACCTGTGCGCACAAAATTACCAGATTACCGAGTGCCGTTACAGTGTTTACTTCCTTTTTATTTACATATTCATATATTTCTAAACAATTACTTTACTTGTGAAAAAGACTGTAATAGACTGTAATTTTTTTTATTGCAGAATCAAAAAGTTGCCATTTTAAGGATTTGTTTTCTAATTTATTAAATATTGATTAAAATAAATATAATATATCTTCTTTATATATAAACGTATATAAAAGTATATATATATATATATATATATATATATATATATATATATATATATATATATATATATATATATCCTGCTCTCTAAGATATCGGCATCAACATCGGCCATAAAAAAAAAAACAATATACTGTAGGTCGACCACTTGTTTGAACAAATTTATGCAAATTAATCAATTTTTCTAATTCGAATGCTGTTTTTGCAACTGAACTTTAAAATCAGAGACACGATTAAAATGACAGTCGGAACACTCTTATGTTAATAAACCAAAATAAAAAAGGACAACCAGTTGAATCATATATTAGGAATATTCAATATATCACTGAGCCCTAAAAAACAAAAACTTGCATTTAATATTTCTACTTATTTGAATCTACTTTCATTACTGACTAAATTTGATCAATCAAGTGTAATAAAAGCTTTCTGTACTCAAACAGAGGCATGACCACCTTCTCTGTGTGTTCACACAATCACTGCCTCTATTAAAAAAAAAAAAAAAAAAAAAAAAATGCAAATTTTGATCATCTTCCACTTCCCATGTAAACAAAGAGACTGCTAATTGATGGAAGTAGTGGTCCTGGATCCCCCTGAGTGACGAAGGTCATCCCGACTCTCTCTCGCCCGCAGACGGGGAGAGAAACAGCGCCGTTACTCCCTCGCTGCCATTTTTCTTCCCTGACAAAGACTCCATCTGCCACCGAGCCATTTGCAGCCTGCGAGTCAGAATATCAATGATTTCCAAGCATTCTGCGAGTCTGCCTTCACCTTGGCGTCACCTCTACGAGTGTTGGGAAGAGCTGACGGCAGGGATATTCTCCTCGGCACCGCAGGCCAACACTCATCCAACTAAGTGCCGTTTATGCAGCTCCGAGGAGGAGAGAGGATGATGACACTGGAGCCATTTTAGACGCATGTCCCTAAAGCAGGAGAATTTTCCGGCAGATTCCGGAGTCAATTTTACAGAGGAACGAAAACAAGAGGTCGAAGCCATTTCTCAATGCTGCTTACATCACTTCCTGCAGCATCTCATGTCAGATTTCCCATGATCTCTTCAGATAAGAGCTCATTGCACTGTGAAACACAGAGGTTCAACGGGGTTCTATATAGAATTCTAGATTATTTTGATCCCAATTATAAAAGTTCTAAATGATTGCATAATACTTTCATGTTTAATGGAGGTATTTAAAAAAAAAAAACAAGAAATGAAGTGCGTTTACGAGCTATCTGTTGAATTAATTAAAAATGAAAACTAAATCCATAAGATTATTCCATGATGGGAACCCTTTAAGGTTCTAGAGCATTTTCTTCTAAGAGTATAACAATATAGTGTACTATATTAAAAATAATAATAAATAATATATATATATACACTGTAATATATATATTATATTATTTTATATTATATTTGGTCTTTTGGTGAAATTCTATTTATTAATATTTATTAATTTGCTCTAAAATGGCTCAAGTTTTTGTCATAATTAGAGGAACTATCATTTATATAAGTCAGAATGATTACATTTCACTCTTTCTTCCTGAAATAACAAACTGTGTGGAAAACATTCCTTAATTATTTTAACTACATTTTTAACATAATTTACTTTTTACGTTGAACACTTAATTGAAATTAGGGTTTCTCTGATCGGAAAAAGGGAAACAAAACACTTTCAATTCAATATGTTCAAAAAATTAATTTTCAGGTATGTATACAGGTAGTATACTAGGGGAGAGCGGGGCACAAAGTAACGCTTTTTGACTTTCTCAGTTTGTGTAAATCTACTTATGGTTCAGAGTATTTATTTTTTCCCACATTAATTTCCCACATGTCTAGTACAATTATGTGTTTTTGTTTTATTAATACAGTATATACTTTTTTCTTGATATACCCCGAAAGAATGGAAGTGAAATGTGACAACATGCCCCATAGGTGGGGTACATTGTAACATGACATTATGTCAGCTTAAAATGTTATCTGATCTAATAAAAAACATATACAAAAACTAAAATATTTTCTAAATAAAATACAATTAAAAAACTTTTTCATATAAAATAATGGCAATTTTTAATAATTAAATATAAACTCATTTTTGAGTTTTGACTACGAACACATGAAAACACAGCTATACAACATAGTTCAAAACAAATAAATAATTAGTAATTTCTGAACATTGACTCTCAGTCTTTATTCACCTTTTTCTCACGTTTTCTCAATAGAATTAATAAAAGTATAGAATATAATAGCATATTTCTAATAGGGGCACATTGTAACGCAGTGTTACAACATGCCCCGCCTGCACAACTGGGATTTAAACCCTGCTAGTGTCTTCTGCTAGTTAGCGAAGCATTAAATAACTATCTCAACTGTTAAATAACATCTTGGAGATTAAAATAATATCAGATTTGTCTTATTTTAAATAAACACAAAAAATAGAGATGAAAAACTTAAGTAAGAAATTTATTTTTGCTATGGTTTAATAAATGTCTATGGATATCTTCCAAATTTTTTTTAATTTTGGCGCAATTTTTTCTCTATATAGTGTTGATATGGCAACTAAATACACAAAGTTTCGTCATCCTAGCATGTGCGGAAGTATTTAACACAAGCGTGTTACAACTAGCCCCGCGTTACGTTGTGCCCCGCGCTCCCCTACATATTTCTACAACATTTTAATATAAAAAAGAGAATTTGAGACTTCTGTGAACATTGAGTGAAGACATAAATCATTGAATCAGAGTTTGAATTGATTTGCTGGCACTAAGTTTGAACAGATTTGTAATCTGTTTCTAATACTGAATTATAAAACGGATAGTTCCGGTCCTTGATTCTGATTGGTTGAGCCGCATTCAAAGCCGTTGTAAATGACTCAACAAACACACACACCTGTGACCGCATTACATTAGTGTTACTGGGCAACTGCCGCTTGTGATGCTTTGTTGCTGCATGTGTTGCTTAGCAACCTCTTCGGAACTACATTGCTTGGCGGAGGAATAAATGTGTTATAATGTTATATTTTTTGTTGCTGGTGTTTATTTTATGAATAAAATAAATATTAAAATGAATATTTTTATGGAGTAACCGTTTTAATAAAGCAATAAGCCCCTTGAAGCGGTGTTTTACAGTGAATTTAGAACAGCTAATGGGGTTTAGGCGCTCCGCTCCGCGTCGTAGCTAACAACGCCCCTTAGCGGTTCTAAATCCACTGTTAAATCACGACTTCAAGGGGCTTATTACTTCAGTTTAAATCACAGACACGATTAAAATGTCTGTCTGAACACTCTTAAATTTTCCATAATTTTTTTTTTTTTTATGTTTCCAAACTCAAAACTTTTTCCCCATTGAAAAAAAACAGCAAGACGGAAGAGGACGAACGGACCAGAGGAGGCCGTGACCCTGCGTGTGAACCCTTCACTCTTCAGATAGACAGGTTTGGACGACAGATCATCCCTATCTGTGTGTTTGCCATGTTACTTAAGGAGCCCGACCTCACCTGACCCGCTGTAGGTTTATCCCAGCTGAGCCCCACAACTATACACACGCTCGCCTCTAATAAATCGCCACTTCACCACCTTTATTTCAGCACCACAGAAACACACTGATTAGTGCCGGGATTGATTCCTCCAAAGATGGACCTCAGGAGGTTATGCTGTGACCTCAGGCCACAGAGTCATCTCAGAGAAAAACATCACAAAACACACATCTGTCGGTTCATCCTCCACCCTGAACAAGGACGGATACAATCATGCAGTCCCCTTCATTTATAGGGTTGCTATTGTTATCTAAAACTATTCAATTCTTTTGCTTTATGTAACTGAAATAAAGCTGAAATAAATTAAGAGTTCGGATGCAAAAGCCTCTAAGTGCCATCTGAAATTTTCTTCTAGAATGATCATTTTTATCAAGCTCGTATATTTAAGTTCAGTAATTTCACTTAAATGGCAATGCAAATTACCTATTAATTGTCATTTAAGTGAAATTACTGAACTTAAATATACAAGCTTTATAAAAATGATCATTCTAGAAGAAAATTTCAGATGGCACTTAGAGGCTTTTGCATCTGAAGTCTTCAAATATAAATATTAGATGGAAAAACTTGCCATGGCAACTAATTCTGAAAGAAGTTCAAAATTACTAAAAATAAAATCGATACAAAAATAAAGCTAAATAGTTTTTTTAGAAATAATAAAATAAAGATTTTAAAAAGAGCGGTTCATTCATGAATCTGTAAGATCTTCCCATCATGCTGTGGAAATACAAACCAGAAGACAGAACACAATGAGCGCAGTGCTGAAAAGGGGCGGGGCTACACAAAGGGGCGGGGCTACACAAAGGGGCGGGGCTACACAAGCTCTATATAGAACACACTTTTTTAAAGCTACACTGTGTAATTTTTTAAGTTGATTCTTAGCAAAAAACACTGTTCTTTCAAAATGATATGTGCTCATTAATGTGTAATTACTTCTACCAACTAATCAAGTATTCTCGCAAGCGTAGAATCTGCCATTTAGAATACATACGAGTGAGTCGCCCGAATGGCGGCAGCCATGTTGCGCCTCCATCTTGAAAATACATTAGTCAAAGAGGGACATACCTGGAAATTCAAGCTTCGCCTTTCACGTTTTGACACTCAGTGGCACCGTGACGAACGCGAGGAGGAGATTACTCGCGACTGCCGGCAGATTTGAAATAATACGGCCACCATAGGAGTTAAAACGCCCTCGGAATGGGAGGGGCTAGAAAGTAATATTCAGTTGGTAGTCATAAATAATTTCACCGCTAGATGGGAGAAAATCCTACACAGTGTAGCTTTAACGCTCATGAAAAAAATTTCAAACCAAATGTAGAGCCTACTATACAGTATGCGTTTTCGGACGCACCGTTAGAATGTGTTTACCTGCATGACTGCTTACTGAAATCATGCAAGTGTGTTCATTTTTTAAATATTAACTTCAAATCTCAAATAAATATTTTAGGGATATAGCTGACAAAACTTCAGGATTTATGAATTATGATGCCTTAGAAAATGATCTAAAAGCAGTTTCCTCAGGAAGTGCTTTCTGTTAAG
Organism: Scardinius erythrophthalmus; assembly: GCF_964197995.2. Classification (NCBI taxonomy): domain Eukaryota; kingdom Metazoa; phylum Chordata; class Actinopteri; order Cypriniformes; family Leuciscidae; genus Scardinius; species Scardinius erythrophthalmus. Next base: position 3,642,159 of record NC_138226.1, read on the forward strand.
TCACTGACTAAGTGGGCAGTGATGCCGCCGCCTTCAATTTCAGACACAGCCAATGCGAGGCAGTGACCTACTAAGCTTAAGCAGTGTGTGTGTGTGTGTGTGTGTGTGTGTGTGTGTGTGTGTGTGTGTGTGTGTGTGTGTGTGTGTGTGTGTGTGTGTGTGTGTGGCCACCCGCTGGCTTTGACCTTAGAGATGCGTTCTGTGTGCGCTGGTGATGTGATGAGTGTGTCATTACAGCTCAACATATTCCTGACCTAATGAGCCGTCTCCTCTGATCGCATCACAGCAATCTGTCACTCGCAAAGACGGCGCTAAAGGACATACACACCAGAAATCCACACAACACACAGTCCTTTCTTCAGCTTCACAACAGGATTTATTTTGCCATAATGACCAGCTGATTGTTTTTGCGCACAACCACACTTTTCTTTTTAGGATATTCTCCTCTTTAAATCCACTCTTCCATCTCATATTGACACTCAGAGCCACCGTTTAGATCCACGCGATTTACTGAGAAACACTTAAACACAATCCCTCCAAAGCAACCACAAAATGATGAACAAATCTAAAGTATTTTTTTTATACATATAAGAAGTGCTTTAAAATGCATCCAAGTATTTAAAAGCACAACTTAATATAAAGGCTACGCACAGCAAGATTTATGAAAAACCTCTAGCAGCTCTCCAACACTAAAAATAAGGACTTGAGCTTTCACATTTACAATTAAGCTCAATATTTATTATTAACTGAAAATAATTTTTGCATTAGGTGTCATCATATTAAGAACGAGAACTACAACGATAACTATAACCAAAAAAGTTTTAAATACACTAAAGGCCCTTGCACACTGAGACGACCTCACGTTATGTCAATCACGCTTACACACATAATGCCTCCGAAACTTTGGTCCGTCATAAAAACATTCGGATCGGGTTCGATTTTCTGCGTTTTTCGCATCCGTAGTAAGCATTTCGAATGGTGTTTTGACAATTCAGAGCCACCGAATCACGAATACGAAATTTAACTAATAACTCTAATGGGGCCCTATGATTTTCGCAATGTGAAAAATGCAGACGGAGTCGTGGAATCCAGTCATTTAAATGGATTTTACTGAGTAATGTAGAATGTCACAGAATTTGGCATATATTTGATGAATAAGGGTACTTTCACACTTGGTTCGATTGTGGAACCAGAGTTTGAGTTGGATTGCTCTCTCCTCCCCCGCTGGACTGGTTTATAAGATTGTCCTATTGTAAAATTAACTCTTTCCCCGCCATTGACTGAATTTTCCATAATTTATGAGACAATGTTTTCCAACCATTGACAGAATTGTATGTGTTTTCACTGTTATATGGTAGGGTGCACTATTGCGCATCTTCTGAAAGAGTAGAGAATCTCTGGATGTAAACACAGGTGAACAAGTAGCAGAAACAAGCGATATCATATGCAAGCAGACGCATATGTAAAATAACGTGATCATCAAACATTAAACAGCATATAAAATCAAAACTGCCTAATGTTACTGAATGAAATGAATCCGATCCAGACATAGTCTTTGACAAAAAAATTATTTTCTCAGCTTTTTGTTCAAAATCCCACACTTACCCACATTCAAGTGTTGATAAAAAAATAATAAGACGTTTTGTTGTTGTGGTTTAAAAGCAGAGGGTCTGTTCTTTCTTTTGATATATTTGCATGTTTGGATTTTTATACAACAAAATATTCTGAGGGCCATGAAATTGTGAAAATGATAAAAAATGCTGGCTTTTTTTTTTAAACAAAAATTCTGGTGGGGAACCGTAAAATTAAATTATTAAATTTTATGAATTAAATTCATTAGACATGTTTTTTTGATCATTAAACTTTCAAACGGAATCCAGAAAAATTCAAAACAAAACATGGAACATGGGAAAAAATAAAACAGAATTTGGAAAAAATACAATGGATTTCATCGGGCCCAAAACTCTATGAGAATAGTGGAGTTCACACCACAACTATAACAACACATTAAACAAGACCGTTGGAATCACTTTCAGATCAATTTTTCCCAGTTGATGAGCGATAAATACATTGACAGCCAATCAGAATCTACCTGACTTATAAACAAACATAACCTGATGCTCCACTGGTGTGTATGTTAATATAGTTATGACTTTAGTTATACTTATAATATCATTCTTGGCGGGAACAGGCGTGTGTGAGCTTTCACTTACTGTTAATGATGGCCTCTATTTCAACCCAGTGACATCACTGTGACATCATCACTCCAGAATCTGGAATAAAACAAAAAAAGGAATAATTACTCCTCATTAAAAGGTGAAGCGTGTAATTGTTACAAGGAACCCATTGGTAGGTTAAAGTGTAAATACTGTGACTATCTTTTTTGAGCATCCACCTTATAAATGCATCTTGTTTTCTTTTTATTTATGATATTTAGATATTTTTACTGATTTTTTTGCAGTGTATTTATGGCTCTCATTCCTTACAAATCAGCATGAATTAATAGAAACTGCCGCTTGTAAAACTTCCTCATCCTCTGAACAGTCTGCCAGTTTATCATCTTATTAAATATTACCATATGGGTGTGTTTCGTGGAAGTCTTAAAGGAAATTAAGCCACGTCTATTTTAATATCTGCAATTAATCTTTCTCACTCAAACACAGGCACACTTCATTCTCATCTCAACCCTTCAAAGAGTCAATCACAAGTTACTGAAATAAACCATCGTCAGTGAATTCTTGAAAAGGAAATAGTGTAACAAGAATCCCACTTGAAAACGTGGCATAAGACGATACCAATCCTGTTAATAACAGCCAAAAGGGTTTCAAAAAACGTGCTGAAAAGTAAAGGTGCAAATTAACTGCAAAATACTTGAGATGAATTAACCACAAATGCACCAAAGACTCTTGAGATATAGCGTCACCGTCAACCAGAAGAACCACAACACACCGGGAGGCTTCAGAAGCTCAGTGTGTGAAGCTCGATCATGATCATGATCTTCACGCAGGACAATAAACCGCATGTTTACAAGCATGTATAGCTAATCAGAAAACCCCTTTCTTCATCTGACTTAAACCTGCCTGAAAACATGTGGGCTGTCCTCAGATATATAATTTACAGTGAGAGGAAACAACACTCGAAATAATTATATGTTGGCTTTGATTTACTTTTTTATGTCAACCGGTTCCACATAACTGGTTACGTAAAACACATAATTTGTTCATGTAACTTCAACGTCATTTTAAGCGACTCATTTAAATAGTCTCAAAGTTAATTTTTAAAGGCTCCCTGACATGATTCAGGTACTCATATTTATATATTCATTCATCCAATAAGATCTCATTTATTTTAGAGACACACAATTGAATTGATAGGCTACAGCTAGCTATTTGCTAGCAGTAGCACATATTAGCATCTTAAATGCTAAGATTTACATGCTACGTCAGCCAAAGCAGTTAAAAGTAATTGAATCAGTCTAACAAAATGCTCCACTCTTGGTTATCCACTGTAATTAATTCCAATGTAATTGAACATTAAACACAATTACACTATCAAGTCTTCCGCTTTTCTAATTTTCTCAAAAAACATAAAATAACACTTAATTTTAACATTTATTCTCTCTTAATTCAACCATATGCAAAGCATGCTGGGAACTAACAAGCACCGCCCAGTTTCAGTTAATGCAACACAAATCATTCATGTAATCCAACACAAACGGATTAAGTAAACTCAAATTTTACATATATTTAAGCAGATTGAACACAATCAAATTAAGTTCGGACAAAATGTATAGCAATTGTGTTGCTTAAGCTCATTTTAACTAAGCAATTTGAACAAGCAGCAAAAATCTAGTAAAACTGACGGTTTATGAATGAGTTGTGAATGTTACTGAAAAGAAGGGCTATCTACAATTAAATATTCTGAGTATTAATCACAAAACACACAGACTGTCTAATAATTACACACACACTATATTCTGAAATAGATATTGCTGACCAAGCAGCATTTGCAATGCATCAATTATGTTTCGATCATTAAATAGAGCCTTGTTTAATATAACACAGGGCTGAATTTACTTTCATTTAGCTGAAGGCATTGACACGCTCTCAAATTACTGATCATATGGAACAAGCCGACTTAAGACACTCACAGAGAGACAGAGATAATGAAATTGGAGAGAGACAGACTGACAGAGATGAGCTTTTCACAAAAGTCACGTCATTCTGCATGGCCTCTCTCAAGTCTCAACTCTGACATTTATGGAAATTACCACCAGATGAACAAAAACAGCTGAAGGGAAAATAATTCTGCAGCCTGGGAAACTCACTCTGAGCAATATTAATCATTGTGAAGGCTAAAAATCCTCATTGATATACTAGAACAGGCATCCACCATGTTCATAAGGGTGAGAGAGATCTGGGATCTGATGTTTAAAGGAACACGCCGACTTTTTGGGACTTTAGCTTATTCACCGTATCCCCCAGAGTTAGATAAGTCCATACATACCCTTCTCATCTCCGTGCGTGCCGTAACTCTGTCTGACGCACCCACCGTTAGCCTAGCTTAGCACAAAGACTGGAGGTAAACGGCTCCAGCTAGCATACCACTCCCAATAAGTGACAAAATAACGCCAACATTTTCCTATTTATATGTTGTGATTTGTATAGTCACAGCGTGTACAAATAACAAGGTCACATGAGACACAGCCATCTTCTAACCGTATACATACTGGGAACTATATTCTCAGAAGGCGAAGCACTGCTACTTCTGCAGAGTGATTTGCTCGCAGCGCCTGAGAAGCCCGTGGTGAGGAGCAGAGAGTTTGCTCAGAGTTGGAGTAAATCACTCCGCAGAAGTAGCAGTGCTTCGCCTTCTGAGAATATAGTTCCCAGTATGTATACGGTTAGAAGATGGCTGTGTCTCATGTGACCTTGTTATTTGTACACGCTGTGACTATACAAATCACAACATATAAATAGGAAAATGTTGGCGTTATTTTGTCACTTATTGGTAGCGGTATGCTAGCTGGAGCCGTTTACCTCTATTCTTTGTGCTAAGCTAGGCTAACTCTTGCGTCAGACAGAGTTACGGCACGCACGGAGATGAGAAGGGTATGAATGGACTTATCTAACTCTGGGGGATACGGTGAATATGCTAAAGTCCCAAAAAGTCGGCGTGTTCCTTTAAATGAACAATGCTGTAACTGCCATATACAAATTGCTTAAAAATGTTGATTAAACTAAAACTAAAAATGACAAAAAAATGATAATTATAAATTAAGTTCAAAAGTTTGGGGTTGGTAAATATTATTTATGTTTTTGAGAGAAATCTATATGGTTAAAAAGCTGAAAGATAAAGATAAAGATATTTTTCAGCTTTTTAAAACATTGAGATACATTTTCTGTTCATCCCCCAGCCCTTGCACGCACATATCTTTATCAGTCATACCTGACTGAAACAACAACAAACAGGCCTACAGAAACTAGACTATAAACGCCTTTCATTATATGATTCTGCGAAACACAACCTGCTAGTCAGAGGCAGGCGATCATATACTTTCCCACAAGACAAAGCATTTCAATTGCGAGCTCGTCTCCTGTTAAGATATTCTGCATTACGACAGGTCTTTCCTGCCTTTACGAACTGCCGGAATGACTTGATTTCTTTTATGAACTTCATGTTTTGGTGGAGGTCACTGCAAAAAAAAAAAAAAGCTCAAACTCTTTGAAGCGCAGCATTAAAGAGACGGGTTGAGTTACAGATCGCTCTCTCTGCCATTGTTAAAAGAGAGAGAGAGAGAGAGACAGACACATTGTCTTCTCATGAGACAGGACTCGTGATAATGATAGTAAGGAACAACTATGTTGAGAAAATAGAGACTATCCTGTTCATCCACACCCCACCCTATAACTTTAACTTTAACGGATTATGAGGACACAGCATTTCCTGGTGAGACGGGAACGTGCCAGCTAACAATCACTCGAGGACATTTTCATTTCAAGACCTGATGTTTGAGTTCTCCACCTTTACATCTCAAACTGATCTGAAGTTCAGGAACGGTTAATCCAGGGGGGAACGAGGCAGTGTCACCTAAAAACAAAAAAACTAAAAAGATCAAATATAAACAGAGTACATAAGGGAAATAAATTGTATTTGGTTTTTCTTAGTAATATTTACAGTTTTTGCTGTATTTTATCTATATTGCTACCACACTGTACATGCAAATACATTAATATTATTTACTTGTATTGTATTGTTTTATAATATACTAGTATGTTTTGAAGGAAGCATTTAACATTTTCTCTCTTTTTTTTCTTGGTTAGTTTTGTTTTTGTTGCTGAATCAGAGATTAAGAAATACCTCTGCTTAACTTCATCCGTATTTCTTGGTCAATATGTCAAAACAAACACTGTATTGTCTTTCTTTTATTATCTCTCTGATAGGAAAAACATAAAAAAAAAAGATCAAATATGTCAACCACTCATTTTTAGAGTGTCTCTTTTGAGCTTTCTGTGCTTCACATTTAGCTTTTAAATCTTGATTTGAATGTGACGGTATCGGAAAAATACAGGTAAGTAGTGATCCACCGAAATTTTGCCAGATGAAAATTAATTTTCAGTTTCAGCCGAAAAAATTATCTTCTTAAGTAACCAATTCAACCACTCGTTTATCACCACTTTCAGTCGCATTTGCACCAAATCAAACTAAGAAAAGGGACTTTGCACCCTAATTTCTCCACTGTATCTCATGGGCTGATCATTTCCGGCCTTCCCACATCCGGCCTTCCCACATTCCCCAGTCATGTACACTGTAATCTGGAGACCGAATCTGACATTTCTGCCAGATCAACTGAAGATGATTATGAGCGGTGCGTCATCCTATACTTCCATCTGGATTAACACTTATAATCAGTTCGCTGACTCTTGAAAGAAAACTGGTTACAGAAGTGCAAAAATATATTTCATCATCTGTTGAGCATGTTCATTAAGGCTGTCAGTCACTTATGTGAAAAAATCCTGTTCGATTTTTTAAACAAGTGTTCATTGAATCGACTGTAAAATCGATTTTCCATGTCTAAAGACGTTTCCATTTTAAACGCCAAATATAGGCAAATCCACGGACAACTAACAGGCATTAAGACGAACGTAAAGTCTGCAATATTCCTGATGATTTATTGGCGTGATGTTTCATGCACAATGACAAACAGGAGTGCAACATTCTCAGAGAGTGGACTGCCATAACATCAATGAACAACATCACTGCAGGCTTCAACATGACTGAGTGAGTTTACCATTAGAAATGTCAAACAAATTTCACCAAGGCTACGTAGGCGATTGTAGTAGCCCGAATCTGTATCTGTATGCATGAGACTGTCTGAATACCGGCAGAATTCACATTTTTGTAGTAAAAAGAGACACATTATGCAGAAGTATAATTTGCTGTTATGTGTGTTTGTCAGAGCCTGTGTGACGTCCGTTCGCTGCCGGCGTATCGTGACGGGCTGGACGCGCTGAGAAAAGACCGTTAAAGGAACACTCCGACTTTTTGGGACTTTAGCTTATTCACAGTATCCCCCAGAGTTAGATAAGTCCATACATACCTTTTTCATTTCTGTGCGTTCTGTAAGTGTTATTTGACGCACCCACCGCTAGCCTAGCTTAGCACAAAGACTGGATGTAAATGGATAAGGTAGCATACTAATCCCAATAAGTGACAAAATAATGCAACATTTTCCTATTTACATGTTGTGATCTGTATAGTCACAGCGTGTACAAATAACAAGGCTATATGAGACAGAGACCATTTTTAATCGTATAAATACTGGGAACTATATTCTCACTAGGCGTAGGAGCACAGCTACTTGGGCGGAGTGATTAGCGCAGCACACAAGACGCCCTGTGGTGAGGAGCAGAGAGTTCGCTCAGAGTTGGAGTAATAGAGTCAGCAATTACTAGATAGTAAATTTATAGTTTACAATCATGGGTGTTCGCTGTATCTTGTCTTACAGCTTCCAAAGTTTGTAACTCCTCGTCTGTGTATTCTGGCTCAAAACTATATGGTTCTGGATCTTGGTTTGATACCCAGTAAAATTCCTCTGACAATTCCTCAAAGTCAGCCATGATCACGAGTCACGTTCGCTACTAGCTAGTTAGTCACGTTTGTTTTGTTTACGGAACCATCAACAGGGCGTCTCGTGTGCTGCGCTAATCACTCCGCCCAAGTAGCTGTGCTCCTACGCCTAGTGAGAATATAGTTCCCAGTATTTATACGATTAAAAATGGTCTCTGTCTCATATAGCCTTGTTATTTGTACACGCTGTGACTATACAGATCACAACATGTAAATAGGAAAATGTTTGCATTATTTTGTCACTTATTGGGATTAGTATGCTACCATTGTCCATTTACATCCAGTCTTTGTGCTAAGCTAGGCTAACGGTGGGTGCGTCAAATAACACTGACAGAACGCACAGAAATGAAAAAGGTATGTATGGACTTATCTAACTCTGGGGGATACTGTGAATAAGCTAAAGTCCCAAAAAGTCGGAGTGTTCCTTTAAAATCGATTACCTATTTTCGTTTTCGAAACTTGTGTTGGTTGGTCCGATCGATTGTGCAATCGATATTTGAATGTAAAGTGACAGCCCTAATGTTCAGAGGTTTTCACCTCCTGCTTCTTCCATTTTCTAACAAGAAACATTTTTCCCTTGCCAGTCAAACACCATCAGATAACAAAATAATATGTTCTGTCATATCATTTGTACCATTCACTTCAATGAAGAAAACAGGATCATTTTTAAACAGATTTTCAGCACCATCTATATTTAACAGGCCCCTCAGAGACAGAAAATATGACGAACTATGTTGATGAACAATATTTTGCATATTGCACTCATGCAGAAAAATGCAAATTAAGCATGTATTTGTTTAATGAGACCATCACTATTTTTAAAGCCCATATGTTTGAGCAGATTTGTGGTGTTTATTTTATTTATTCTATCTCTTTCTCTAATATGACATTTCCTCTATTATTATATTTTACTGTTTTCAATTTTATTTTCGGAAATTGTACAGCACTGTGGTTTTTAAGAACTTTATAGGTAAATTGTTGATTTGATTGATTGTATTTCATTAGATGGAAACTTTTTTTTTATGTGGATAATCTATGATTTACTGATTGCAAGTAAAATAATAGGACATGTGTGCGAGATATAAATCAGATAACAACCTGCTGGAGTAAAAGAGCTGTGTTTGTGTGTGGACGAGGTAAACAGCCGTCACAGATCTGTGCTGTAAAGCTGGTATTTACCGAGTGGAATAGAGCAAGAGGTTATTAACGCTTTCTGAGAGTCAAAAACAAAAGAGCAGCACATTTCACACACAGGTCACCTTCACATCAATCTCAATAATGGGACGTTCACACAGTCAGCGATGCCAGCGATCTTATCTCAGTTCTGCTGGACATTCGCACTGCTGGATGCCCTAGCGTTATTGGTCATAAGATGTCAATCGAATCTAATCTAATAATCTGTTAAAAATGTGTATTCTAGAAGGAAACGTGAATATATTTGCAGCCATGCAACATGCTCAATCAAAGTCTGGATGCTTAGAATCAATTTCTAACATTTTTATCCATGCATCACTTGCAAGTGCATAAAAACAAATCATACAAACACTGAAACCTCACAGTGACATTCACTTTCTGACACTAAATATCTGACAGGATCTATAGTGTGCTGGGCAACATCAATCAATTGCATTATAACATTACAAATAATCACAATATTTGTGTGCGCTTTTAATTTGCTCATTAAGTTTCGACTATTTTCACATTTTGTGATTTAAGTATTGAAATGCAATGTTTTAATACTAGCACCTCTGATTTTAATGTCAGAAGAAAAAAAAATGTTTCTGTGAATCTGTTCAAAACCATAAACATTTTTTTTTCCGGTTTTTTCTTGCATTTTTCACACTAAAATGCATTAGTAAAAATATATGTAGGAATATTTTTTTTTTGCTGTTTATCGCCCTTTTAAACTCAATATATAAATATTCAGATATATCAAAAGGCTAAATAAATCAAGATAATTATGTAATTTAATATAAACAATGTATAATATACATTATAATATAAATCATTTATAAGAATTCCTATTATATAAAAAAAAAAAAAAAAGAGTGAAATGTCTTCACTGAAATCCCAATTTGAGGTTAAATTCCCCATTGTTTTCTCACCAGGCATTCCAGTCTATGACAAACATGCAAACAAGAGGTAAAAGCACTGGCATTTTAACATGAGCTCTTAACACCACAGGAAGCCACAGTGACATCCGAGACACTTAAGTGACAGACAGAAATAAATAAATAAGTGTGAGAGATTGAGACAGTCATTGCCCACACAGTCATCACTGGGTGTTACACTTAACCCAGTATCACACACACTACAGACCTGTGACTAACACTAGCAGCACGACTTCCGGGAGGACTGCACACTTCATCGAAATAAAACACAAATACAATATGGCTTGCATTTGAAACATGAACCATCTTCCTTTACTTGTAATGAGAAGCGCTTATCAACAAAAGAGAAGCTTCAAGGGCTCCCTTCGGTATTCTGTCCAAATAAAAGTTTGATGGCTTTACGTATGTAATTAAAACAACCATAAAAAGAACCATAAAAATTGAACACTTGTAAATGTAAAGTAAAAATTATTATTATTACTTCATACGTTTATTTTACAGTGAATTGCGGTGGCATTCTTCTTATTTTGTTTTTATTTAGTAAGTTTTAAAAAATATATTTTATTTATTATTAATAATGATACTATATTATTAACAATTATATTTTAATAATAATACATTATTATTATATTTTTCTTAAATACAAAAATAATTTTATTTTGCAGTGAATTACAATGTAATTTTTTCTTATTTTGTTTTTATTTAGTCATTTTATTTATTTTATTTATTATTAATAATGATCATATATTATTATTAACAATAATATAGGCTACATTTTAAATAGCCTACTCAATTTGTTTATTTTGCAGTGAAGTACAATGGTAATTTTTCTGATTTAGTTTTTATTTAGTCATTTTTAGATATTAGTAATAATATTATTATACAGATATATAATCTGATATATAATCCCAAAATTTGGGCAAAATTGTGCAGCCCTACAAACAAGCACAGCAGACCTGGATTTTTTATTTATTTATTTTTATTTATTTTTTATCTCATATCTATTTATTTACTTATATATATATATATATATATATATATATATATATATATATATATATATATATATATATATATATATATATATATATATATATATATATATTAATCTCATTTTAAATTGCTAACAATTATCAGAGAGAGAAAGATGAAAAAAAGTATATATATATATATATATATTTATTTATTTTTTAAAAAAAATTCACAAATCATGCAGAATCAGCCCACTTGTACATTAAAGTGAACAAACACTGATTGTTTCGAGTTCACTCAAAACTCTAAAACTCAAAACAAGTATCTCTTGCATTATTAAAAGCCAGGCAAACCCTAGTAATCCTGCAAGTGACTAATGCCTCCTGAAAGTTGCTTGCTGTCACACAATCTGAGCTCGCAGTTTAACAAGCGCTTTCCAGTTGTGTGCTCTACGCATGAGTGAGCGGATCACGGGCGGTCCGTGGGTGTGCCGTCTGAGCCGAGAGACCATACTTAACTCACAAAAAGACTCATGTCACGTCTGCAATCTTCCAAAACATTAACCAGAAACAAAGAGGAGATATTGAATTATGCATTCAAAGCCGTGTCACATTTACTCTGCTGCATTGTGGGGTCTAACTGCTGTCTTCAGACCCCCAAACGGCCCGGCGGAAGACAGACCTCCCGAATCCCCCTGCAGGAGATCCTGATTAATGAGTGGAAGAGTGTGGAAGAGCGAGCGAGGGAGAAGTGAAAGATGGATGGTGCAGAGCAGACGCAAAACTCGCATCAAGAAATCTGCCCTAATTACTGACGGCCCTGTGGTTCATTTGCTTTAAACACACCCAATATTCCCCCTTTTTTTTCCCAGCCAGGAAGAACATCCCCCCCTTCAGACTCATCTTAATGACCCCGTTCTCAAAACCACAGCGATTAGTCATTTCCAACCAGTAAAACATCTACATGAACTTCCCCCTCCATGAAGACCTGCACGACAAAATGACTGCTTGCAAAACATGATGTGAAAGAATAGCTCTATTTCAAAACCAAGCAGCCAGAATCTATTATTCTCACATACAGACTTTAGACTATTAGCAAATTCTGTCCAGTATGCAACTTATTCTGGCCAAAAACTGCACATTAAGACATGAAAAGACTAACAAGAAAAGCATCCAATCACAGTTTGTTTTGATGTGCTCTTTAAGGACGGGTTTATTTTAAACAGACTTGCATACTTTGGGGATTTTTTTGTGATAGTAAGTGTGATTTTAAAATGCAATAACAAAAACACAATAATAATTATATATATATTATATATTATATCAATCAAATTTTGTAATCAAAAAAAAAAAAAAATTATATATATATATATATATAATATATATATATTTTTTTTATTACAAAATTTGATCGCAATTTAAAATGCTTTTGTAAAAAAAAAAAAAAATGTATATATATATATATATATATATATATATTTTTTTTTTTTTACAAAAGCATTTTAAATTGCGATAAAATTTTGTAATCAAAAAAAAAAAATCACAATTAGATCTTTATCAGCCCTAACATCTGATCCATTTTGAACTGTCCACTTGTACATTAAAAGATAATCTGACTGACATGTGAAGTGAGGAAACTGTAGGTTTGTTGTGTTCAGAAATGTTTTGATTATATTATATAAATAATAATAATAGTAATAGTAAATAGTAATAACTAATGTACAACCTCTCGTGGCTTCATCACTGTATTAAACTAAAGTGGATGAACAAATAAATGTTGGAGAAGGCTAATAGTCTTTGTGTGCTGCGATCGGAAGCTGCATCATGTTCGTTCTGTATTCAATATGAATGCATGTGTGAGTAACATTTTGAATAATCAGAATCTGTGCCGTGATTCGGCTAGCATTTAAAAGTGCTGTTTCAAGCACTATTACTGTAACCTTGAGCTAATGTTGTTCCCTGCCTGCCGGGAGAGCGGAGCCTGATAACATGCACCACATTCAAATGGCACTGTGTTATTTCTCATCCCCTTAAACACCAGCCTATGATGCAGAGTGGTTTGTATTCATGGGCGGATGTTGCACTTTCAAGGATGACAGTTCTGAATAAATCTGTGTTGACCTTCTGAATGCAACTCTGCTTTATTATTTGAATCTCTGGCCAGATTAATTCAGTATAATCTAATTTCCCTCATCGTTGCGGGTCTTCCAGCTGTTTAAGTCAAGCATTTCAGAAGCAAAATCCATCGGTGTGTGTGTGTGTGTGCGTGCTTTACATATTTAATTAGATTCACAATTAGGTTGTCTGGGGGAACCTCACGAAACCGATCAAGAACATGTCCGGATGCCATTCCTTTAAAAAATTTATTTAATATTGAAAAAAATATTGTAAAGTACTTACTTAGCCTAAATGTCTAGTAGGAATTGTTGTAGGCTGCTGCCTTTACTGATTTAAAATAAAAAAATATTTTCTTTTCAGTAGTTTTAATACAGTAATGGAATCTAATAAGAATTAAAAAAATATATATATATATTGTTCAGAATTATTACAGAGAAATGAGAATTCGGGGCAAAACGTGTTTAATTGTCATTGTCTCAAATAAAAAGATAGATAAATAATTAATTAAATAAATAATAATCTCCCAAAATAAGCTTTAATTTGTTATTTTTTAATTTTGGGCTATATTGTGACCTTAATTTATTTGGGATCATATTAAAAAACGACAACAACAACTAAGGATTCATAAAATATCGGCACACAGACACACAGTACAGGCTTTGACACACTTTTCTCTTATCGTTACTTCATCTGCTATTGTTGGTTCTAGAATAATAGTATCTGTCCTACTTCCTCTTTACCTCACTGTGGAAATGAGTAAACTTTATCTAAACTCCCAATATGCATCGTTAATGCAAATGCTCTCCAAGTTTCTTTACATCTCAAACGATCAAGGGAAATGCAAATCCCATGATACATAAACTGAAAATAGCCATTACATCTGCAGTTGCCGAAATAAACACAGTCTAAACCTTGCATGTTTTGCTATTAGTTAATTCACATATATTCAACCTCAAGAGTTGTTTCATAAACGATTCTGAGCAACGCCTCCAAACTGGTTTCAGCAGAGAGACTTTGTTTGTGAAACTGTATTTTTTTTCTTTCAAGTGGCAAAAATAAAAGGTACAACCACAAAACAAGTCCTGACAGCAGTGGATTCTTCCTGCAGCTGAGATACAACAAGTACATCACAGGCCGCTTTTGTGTTCAACTGCGGCTCTACGCAAAGTAACAATAGGCATTTGTTTGCACTACAAAACGCGAGTTTGAGAGAATGTATTAGTATAATCCATGTCTCCGAGCGTGTGTCTAAGCAGCAAAAAAAAAAAAAAAAAAAAAAGGAGCATGGTCTTTTGGTTTCTTTCAAATCATTTCCACTAATGGTTTCCAAGCATCTCCACACAATCGGGCAGCTGCTGCGTGGTCGATGCATCAGCGAGGACGAGAGGAGATGCGCATTCCCAGTAGAGATGCGAAGAACACAGACACTCAGCAATACAGCTGCTCCCCTGCATTAGCTCAAAGAAACGCTTTAAAGCACTTATCATCAAAAACAACAACACTGATGCAGTTTCGGGGAATAACTAACTAAACGCACTGACGCAAACTTATTTCAAAAGTGAGACAGCTGTTTTTTTTCTCCCACACATAAGAACAAATTATTCACAGATGCATTTTTAGCTCTTCTTCGTGAAGCTTCGGTGTTGAAACGGGTCTTGTGGAGCAGTGTGATGCTGAGACTTCATTCACAGCTGGTATAAAGAGCTCAGATACGACGAGATTTAAGCTCATTTCACGGATCTCTCGTGGTTTACAGCACAATGTCACGCTGTTAGGAAGACGCTCGGCTCTCTGGCGTCTTCAGTTCAGCTGGTGTCACCCGAAAGAGCGGAGCATTTGCAACAAAAATAATAAAACATAAAAAGGGGGCAAAGACAAGGGACGAGGGAAAGCTATTGGATGAATTGCACAAACTGGTTTAAGTCCCAAAATCCTTGACATTTTCATGATAAGTTTTCTCATCCAGACACAGCAATTGTTATTTTTTTCGTATTTTTTTAATAAAACACCCACTTTTATCTTTATGGCCAATGACAACAGTCTCGGTCACAGGATTGAATCTGAACTGAATCGTTTGGGTTGTGAGTACGTCACCCTTTGAGGTCTCAAGGTCTGATCGGCATATCTCACTGGACGAATCCTATGCAAGCAAACATAAGTTCAAGAGGTCAAACTGACAATACAATATATCTAATAGGATTTAAAGAGAGGAGGCATGTTGACAATACTTCTTCAAAAGTCAAACACATCAAGGTGCTCTGGCTCAATAACTCATTTCAATATCCCATATTTCAACAAACAAGCAAGCCACACATCACAATAAAACTTTCTAAAACTTCGAACTGTTCAGGTTTACAATACATAAACACGCCACTTTCTTCTTAAATATGGACATTTTAACCCTCTGATGCATGAATCATTAAATCACAAAAGACTCACAAGTTAGAAATAAGATTATCTCACTCTGATTCTTTCCAAAATTATGCATTTTAAGAGTTAGAGTTATTTGTTTAGTGCATTAGAAGATTTAGGTCAAGAATTTATGCATCACCGCCTTATCTAATAATAAAAAACAAAATGACATCTAAAGAGGACAGTCGTATTTTCATAAATCATCCATGAAGGAGCAACATCACACCCAGAATAACATCTGTAAAATCAAACCACTCCTATTCAGTCTTTTCCTTTCCACTAAGACAAGCTGCTTTGTTTAAGACAATATTTATTGCTAAGACTTGTATTGAATGGTAAAGGCTAATCCATAGAAAACAGAAAAGATCAGCAATATAGTACTAAAATAACATTTTCTGACTGAAAGCAAAGCTGCTGAATACTAAGAAAAATGACACGATTTCATGTTTCACTCCTCTACTACTAAATGCAGTTGACATCAAGGATGAGGATAGGAAGAAATTAATCTTAACCATATTTAGGGTGCTTTATTATAAGCTCCTTTGAGAGACGCAATATTTGTACTTAAAAATCCATCTGTCGTACAAAAGGGTCACTTAAATGAACAGTTAAACAGTTGTATGCCCTTTCCTTCATAAAATATGTAGATGCTAACATAAATATTGGTTTTGAATGGGAAAAGAGCCTCACTGACATGTAAACTAGCTTTTAACAAGATGATGCTAATGTAAACAAAGGAACTCGGAGCACTTGACGTGTCTGTCATACGTCAACTAACTACTTTACGCACGGTTTTAAGATTGAAAAGCCTCGTTTTGATTTAAATATTTTGGACAGGCTTCATATACTTTTTAAAAATGTGACAACCGATCACTTTAACAACAGATTATGATTAATAACACATCTTTTGGTGAGTTTGTGACTTATCAATCTGCTTCAGTGCGCAAACAACAGCAACTATCCACAAACCAACACGGGCACGCGCTCAGCGTTTACCGGAGGACGCGCGATCTCCGCCGGATTAACGTTAATGAAAACAAATCACTCACCTTTTGCTTTCACTTTAACATAGACCATCCAGGAAACATATAATGTGGAAACAGATAATTTCCAACGGGTTTCTTAGAGTCCGAAAGCGCTGTGAAGATCTGTATCACAGCAGTGCTGTGTGTGTGAGACTTTAGAGCTCGCGTGTGTGTAATGTGTGTGTGTGAAATGAATCTTCAACGGCAGAGTGACGGTTCACGTTCGTTTGTACTTGAAGGAAGCGGCGTGACGTCACTGAAGGGCTTATTCACAACATATCACTCCTTTAACTATAACAAGACATCCAAAAAGATAATAATAAGAAATTAGGTTTACAAAATTTTTTGCTGTCTTGTTATAGTTGTTAATGAATGAATGTTTCATGTTTGTCTTAATGTCTAATAATAAATAAATAAATAAATAAATAAATAAATAAATAAATAAATAAATAAATAAATAAATAAAAATAAATTAATTAATGAAAATCAGTGTATCATTCCGTTCATTTTCACTTATGTATACAGTACCAGTCAGAGTTTGGAAACATTACTATTTTTAATGTTTATGAAAGTTATGCTTATCAAGTCAAAAATAAGTCAAGATCAAAAATACAGAAAAAAACAGTAATATTGTGAACTATGATTACAATTTAAAATAATGGTTTTCTATTTTAATATAAAATAAAATTTATTTATCTGTCATCATTTACTCACCCTCATGTCATTCCAAACCCGTAAGACTTTCGTTTATCTTCGGAAAACAAATGAAGATCTTTTTGATGAAATCTGAGAGATTTCTGTCCCTCCATTGACAGATACGCAACTACCACTTTGACTCTTCAAAAAGTTCATTAAGAGATCGTAAAACTAATCCAATTGAATGGAGCGGTTTAGTAAAAATTCTGTAGTGACTGAATTTAGGCTTTTATTCACATATAAACATTAATCAACTCTGTTATGATAAACGGAGGCTCAAGCATGTTTGCTCGACATGCGAGAACCAATGAGGTTCATTCTCGTGTTACGCATCACGTTTGAGCTTCAACGAGAACCAATGAGGTTCATTCTCGTGTTACGCATCACGTTTGAGTTTCAACGAGAACCAATGAGGTTCATTCTCGTGTTACGCATCACGTTTGAGCTTCAACTAGAACCAGTGAGGTTCATTCTCGTGTTACGCATCACGTTTGAGCTTCAACGAGAACCAATGAGGTTCATTCTCGTGTTACGCATCACGTTTGAGCTTCTGCAAGAACCAATGAGATTCATTCTCGTGTTACGCATCACGTTTGAGCTTCAGCAAGAACCAATGAGGTTCATTCTCATGTTACGCATCACGTTTGAGCTTCAACAAGAACCAATGAGGTTCATTCTCGTGTTACGCATCACGTTTGAGCTTCAGCGAGAACCAATGAGGTTCATTCTCGTGTTACGCATCACGTTTGAACTTCAGCAAGAACCAATGAGATTCATTCTAGTGTTTCGCATCACATTTGAGCTTCAATGAGAACCAATGAAGTTCATTCTCATGTTACGCATCACGTTTGAGCTTCAACGAGAACCAATGAGGTTCATTCTCATGTTACGCATCACGTTTGAGCTTCTGCAAGAACCAATGAGATTCATTCTCGTGTTACGCATCACGTTTGAGCTTCAACGAGAACCAATGAGGTTCATTCTCGTGTTACGCATCACGTTTGAGCTTCTGCAAGAACCAGTGAGGTTCATTCTCGTGTTACGCATCACGTTTGAACTTCAGCAAGAACCAATGAGATTCATTCTAGTGTTTCGCATCACATTTGAGCTTCAATGAGAACCAATGAGGATCATTCTCGTGTTACGCATCACCTTTGAGCTTCTGCAAGAACCAATGAGGTTCATTCTCGTGTTACGCAGCACGTTTGAGCTTCTGCAAGAACCAATGAGGTTCATTCTCGTGTTACGCATCACGTTTGAGCTTCTGCAAGAACCGGTGAGGTTCATTCTCGTGTTACGCATCACGTTTGCACTTCAGCGAGAACCAATGAGATTAATTCTCGTGTTACGCATCACGTTTGCACTTCAGCGAGAACCAATGAGATTCATTCTCGTGTTACGCAGCACGTTTGAGCTTCTGCAAGAACCAATGAGGTTCATTCTCGTGTTACGCATCACGTTTGAAATTCAACTAGAACCAATGAGGTTCATTCTTGTGTTACGCATCACGTTTGAACTTCAGCAAGAACCACTGAGATTGATTCTCGTGTTACGCATCACGTTTGAGCTTCAGCAAGAACCAATGAGGTTCATTCTCATGTTACGCATCACGTTTGAGCTTCAGCAAGAACCAATGAGGTTCATTCTCATGTTACGCATCACATTTGAGCTTCAGCGAGAACCAATGAGGTTCATTCTCGTAACGCATCACATTTGAGCTTCAGCAAGAGGTTTGTTCTCGCTCGTCAAACAGGTTCAGTTGAGCTTCTGTTTATATTCGCTGATCAATGTCTAAATGTCAATAAAAGCCTAAATTCAGTGTTCATTATATAAAGCGATCGAGTCTCTTCAGAAAATTTGGACTAAACCGCTCAATTAAAATGGATTAGTTTTACTATCTCTTTATGAACTTTTTAAAATGGCAAAGTGGTAGTTGTGTAGCTGCCAATAGAGGGACAGAAAGCTCACAGATTTCATTAAAAAGATCTTCATTTTTGTTTCAAAGATGAACGAAAGTCTGACACATTTGGAACGACACGAGGGTGAGTAAATGATTCCAGAATTTTCATTTTTGGGTGAACTTTCCCTTTAAGTTCACGTGTGTATTTGAATCCTGAAGTGTAGTCAGGCACATGATGACAGCACGGATGTAACATTTCATGAAGTAATGAAAAGCAGTGAGAACACCTGATGTAAACCAGCCTGACCAGCTGACAAGTGTCCAAAACCCCTCTAAAACCAGTTTGGCCAGACTGGGAGACCAGCAAACCATCTTAGGCTGCAGCTGATTTTCAATAAACAATTGGAGTTATATATGTTAATAAAAAAGCACCATTGCTTGGAGAGAAAGGATTTGTGAGCATAGCATAGGCTATATTTAGACTGTTTTTTAACCAGCACAAATGCTGTGTAATATTTGTTGATATATATTTATATGAGAAGGTGAAAATGACCAAGTTAACTGTTAAAATATTGATACAGTGTTTTTTTTTTTTCACAAGGCCTGTGATTACACACCTCGCTCTTTTTAACAGTATGAGTCCAATTTACTGACAAAGTCACTCCTGAATTAAAGATGTGGAAGAAAAAAATCCTTATTCAGCTTGCAGAATTTAAATCAGGTTTCCTGCGAGCTCATTGATTTTGCCTTCATATTCTTTTCACAGAGGTTGTTGGTTTGAGCTCAGCTTTTGGAGTGGCGTTGGGGACAGCAGTGAGATGCTGTGATTGTAATTATATTGGGGAATCTTGATTGGGAAAGCAGAGGGGGAAGCGAGAGCTCAAAGCAAATTCATTACCGCAGAGGCCATACATACCGAGCTTTTCTGCATGCAGTGAAAATGTCAGCTTCACCTCGGTCATTTGTAAAGTAATAAGCAGAAGCACAATGACGGCAAGGCGCAGCAGCACAACGGGGGGGGGGAGGGCAAATCTGGCTGTCGCCTTAAAAAGGATTTTTAAAAGAGTCTTGATTAGAAAGTATAATGAGACTGAGAGGAACGCTGCACACTATCTCTCCAGAGGCTGATGGAAAACAAATTAATGTAGCTATTTTGTTTTAATTCTTATTTTTCCACATTAGTCCACGGCACATCCTGAGCAGTTGTCATCGTCGTCCACCACCAGAGCCCATGCAGACAGAGTTATTGATTTTCTGTAGACACATCAAGGGAATGCAGAGTAATCTTTTTCATTTTTTATTTTTTTTTCTCAGCAAAAACAATAACCATCCAGCACAAAAAGAAGGAAGAGGACAAATGGAAAGGTTGAAGAAAAACAACAACTAATCATTCTTGTTCTTCCAAACCTTTTGAACATTGTAAATGTTGTTGTTGTGTCATTTGATCAAACGGGCTGGAATGTTTTACAGTGACACAAACCAACCAAACACCACAAAACATCACAGATTTCATTTGATCAAATCATTGAGAATATTACTAATGTTTGAAAAACTGCTGTTTTCCCACCAAAATGATGTCACTTCCTGGAGGATGATGATAATTGTTTACACAAGTTAAGATTGAAAGAAAGAAAGAAAGAAAGAAAGAAAGAAAGAAAGAAAGAAAGAAAGAAAGAAAGAAAGAAAGAAAGAAAGAAAGAAAGAAAGAAAGAAAGAAAGAAAGAAAGAAAGAAAGAAAGAAAGAAAGAAAGAAAGAAAGAAAGAAAGAAAGAAAGAAAGAAAGAAAGTACATACTTTAGGAATGACCCTTTTCTTAAGCAAATGGCGACCAACCATTAACACAGTTAATTTCATTTATTAAAAAAATGATTCGCCCTAAAAAAATTCTAAATTAAGCAACCCACAATCACACCATTTGTTTACTATTGTGCTATTAACCTGCATTAGATCAACAACAGAGTAATTATGGCTTTGTCTCTCTGGTAAATGTTCTCTTAAATAAAGTAATTGCTCTATTATTGCAGATGAATCTGACAGTGGCAGGAATTAATTACTGTCAAGAGATTGTACGCTGCGTATGATTTGGATGGGTGACTATTCAGCTGCTTGCTGACATGAATAATGTATTCAAATATTCAAACGATTCATCTCTCAATGGTGGTTTTGTGTTTGTATTTATAAATAAAAAATACCCTTTTATTTCATTGCACAATTTACATATGCATATTAATAATTCATGCATTTGAAAATGAATGAAAGCAAGTACATTTTGATTGGGCATTAAAGCAGTATGAGCATTAAGAGCATTTGAGTTAGTTTTTTTATCATCTGATGGAGAAAATCATACTCATATTACAGAGAAAACAGTAAAAAGGTTCTGACCTTTTGAGATGTCGAGTTCTGGGATCTGTAACTGTCTAATTGTACTAATTTTTAGGAAAATGTACAGTCAGATGGTCATTATCACAAACTGAACCCAAACAGGTTGATCAGGAACCCAATGCACTCAACAAATACTTAAGCATATAAACATGGGTTGAAATGATCTAGAAGAAACGAGACATGAAACTATGAAAAATTCACTTGGCTGCTTTAAAAAAAAAAGTGATGACAAATAAAAATGGCTAAAACATGCCCTTACTTTTTCAAAACTCACCAAAAACATGAATTAAAGATGAATATAACAATGACCCCTGGTGGATGATATTTAACGGGGATACATGTAAAAATCATAAACCCGTGTTATTAGCGACACCGGTGGCCATTAAGTGAACTGCAGCTGCAGATTATTGCTCGTGATCGCACTCAATACACACGTAACGTACAAGAGACTGAATGTGATTCAATGCACCGTCCAAAATACTCACAAAGTTATTTTTTCTTTCTTTGCTTAGAAGTAAAAAGGAGTTGGAAATACTTTTGCAGCGATATACTGTTAATGAACATCCAGACACCGTCCACTCACTGCCCCTTCCGCTAACCCCACTGGACCTCTAGGTTGAAAAATCGTCAATGCAAGTGAATGGGAGAAAATAATTATTTTCTGGTCCCGTTTGAATTGTGCCATGAATGTAAACATATGTTGTCTGTGAATTTTTTATATAATTTTTCGTGTAAAGAATGCTACAATTTAGCGGGTAGAAGTTTGATACGGTTAGACTTTGTGTGAGAGCACTTTGTGGACTACAACTCTTCGCTGCTTTCGACGCGTTTGAAACGTCAACACCACTTGCACACGGACACTAGCTCACGGATCCCGCTAAACATGGCTGTGTCTTTGGTGCACTTCACCGCCTTCTTTCTGGGAGAGGACAAAATCGTTGAGGTTGGCGAAAACCACGGGTAAGTCAACTTTATGGGGTGACGTCACATAGGCGACATGTAGTCTTTCTCATTATGTCTTTTACACAACTGCTAGCCGAAGAATCATACCATATACTGTCAAACTCGTAACATGAAAAATTATATAAAAAATTAACAGACAACATATGTTCACATTCATGGCACAATTCAAACGGGACCAGAAAATAATTATTTTCTCCCATTCACTTGCATTGACGATTTTTCAAAAATGACAGTAGTGAGAAAAGCATCTGATCATAGAGATGTGGATGTTTGCAGCATCTCTGCGATTCACAGGCATCATGACGACAGATGAGGTCATTAAAATACACTGTTGATTATAGTGTGATTAATAAGTACATTTAAGACTACATAGATCTGGCTATGTGAGACTATACTTTGAATCAATCCCTTATTTTTGCATGAAACATTGATATTACTGTACAGAATGACTCTTTCGTCATTATCCTGAACATTAGTATCATGTGTCATTGAACGGAAGAGAGATTTTAGGGAGTGTAAACGTCACTTCCTTTGGATTTTCCCAGAGAAACCTTCACATAAAAATCAGTCACCAGGCTTTTTATAGACAACCTAGGAAGTTGGGGAAGGTCTCGCTTTTTATGATTCGTTACAAACTGCACACATTGGCAAAAAAAAAAAAAAAAAAAAAAAAAAGATTAATACATGAAAAATTCATACATAGCCCCTTTAATCATGATGCATGCATATTTCTAAATGAATCATTTAGGACATTTATTTCAATCAACTAGTGATGATTGTGTTTTGATTATGTTTGTCTTGAAACAGCAGCGCGCACACACACACACACACACACACACACACACACACACACACACACACACACACACACAAAACTGAGCATTATTGAGGCCAAACGATTTCTTAAATCTTCCAGATCAAGAGAACAATCTGGCCATTGCAAGAATCAAGTGTTATCATATGACCCTGGAAAATCCCTGGCTTTTTATCTATTAGGGAATGCTCCAAAAGGAAACACTTATCATCCAGTGAACAGCAAGAGCAGTGTTGATTTGACAAGATGAATGAGTACAGGATCACAGGACTTGTATTACCCAGCAGCCTCTTGGTTCCTTCCAGTGGGCTGTTTTAATGGTCCTGCTTGTTTTGGCTCTGGTAATTGGGGCACGCTCACAGATGAAGACCAATGCTAGAGACGGCAGAGCACGGGAACAGGACAAAAGGAAAGAGAGGCACTATTGTTAAGAAACATTAATGAGTTTACCTCGACCAAAAGAAACACATGTGAATGGAAAACTCACTTTCAATGATATTTTTGCTATTTGTCCTGATTAGCTGTGTGTTTGTCCCTCTAAAGCCACAGAAGCGCTTCAGAGGCCTTAAGCCACAAATGTGCCGAAAAACACCTTTTGTAAGCTTTCTAATAGCTCTATAGACCAGAGCATTGCAGTTATGACGTTTTTTGGACGTTTATCAAGTTCCCTTGACAAAACCCAACTGGATTTGTCCAATGGCCTTTGGATTATTGGAGAAAATAAGCTCTGTGACCAACAAAAGTTTGTGATTCTTACACATTTTGTTCACAATGACAATCTTAACACAAATTAACACAACTTTTCTGAAATTTGTAGGCAATAACAATAAACTACACCACATCAACATCACAACCATTAAGCTTCTGGCAACTCTATTGGTTTTTATTTAAAAACATTGCCCTTGAAAGTTTGAGTTACACACGAATTGCAAAACACAATAAGGCTGTGAAAGTAGATTAGGATGTTGACAGCGTGATGACGTTTAATGTCTCTGAAAATCTTTGTAGTCCCAATTAGACTTGTTAGCAAAATCACAAGAGAGTATTACTTCTGTATTTTATGTTGTTGAATAAAAACAACAGTGATTAACTCGAAAAATTTGAATATTGTGCAAAAGTTCATTTCAGTAATTCAACTTAAAAGGTGAAACTAATATATAGACTCATTACATGCAAAGTAAGATATTTCAAGCCTTTATTTGTTATCATTTTGATGATTATGGCTTACATCTTATGAAAACACTAAATTTTCATAAGCTGTAAGCCATAATCATCAAAATTATAACAAATAAAGGCTTGAAATATCTCACTTTGCATGTAATGAGTCTATATATTAGTTTCACCTGTATGCAGGTGATGACTTTTGCATGGTAAGCGCCACTCTTTTTCTTCGGAAAATGTAAACTCAAATCATGTAGTTCTAGGTTAATCATGCAAATCTGCCATGCCGTTCTGTGTGCAAACACCATATTGTCTTAACAAAGGACGTGAGAAAACGGCACATGTCTGGTGGTGTGCACATGGCATCTGCTATGCACATTTCCATGCCAACTGTCAGTTTGTGTCTTGTCATATTAACGCTGAACGTTGTCCCTTTTAATTAGCTGTGTCAGGTCAACGCTAACCTTTTCCTCCTTCATGCACCAGCATGAGAAAGCGAGAGGCGTGCGAATGAGATGCCTCTGGTGTTATTTGATCAAAAACAGGCCATTACAGCCATAATCACAATGGTGGCAGGCTTCTCCGTAATGTATGCTCCTCAGAAACCATCCATCTCCTGGACAACAGACGGCTGGAAAAAAAGTAAAGAGGGAGACGGAAGACAAAAGCAAAGGTCTGTTTGAAGAATCAAGCACCGCGTGACACAGTATAATTAAAGTGGAAGCGGGTGGCATCATTTTAAAGGACTCTGGTTTCTCCTGCATTCGGTACCAAGAGCTCAATTAATCACGTAAATCATCCAATTTGAAAAATGCAATGCATTCATTCATTTCCAATGCTATAATATTTTTTAAGCAGCAGGAGGGATTCTTTTTTTATAGAGTCAAATTAATTAATCAAACAGTGGTTAGGTCCAGTACTAAATCATCACAAATAAACATTACTTGCCATAGAAACCTTACTGAATCTAACCAAAACCTTTTCACCCTTAAATCAAAAAAAAACAAAAAACAAGAAATTATATTTTGCATAAGTAACATGAAATCTATTTTTCGGTTAATTAAACTGTGCATTATTTTCATGGCATTAAGGTTTTTTTGTTTTTTTTTTGTTTTTTTGTAATCTCCATTTGATTATCTGTAATATATTCATTCATATATTCACAACTGCATAAATTAATTCTGTCAAATCAATTAATCGCGATTAATCGCATCTAACATAAAAGTTGGTAAATATACAGTATGTTAGATGCGATTAATCGTGATTAATTGATTTGACAGCACTAGTATAAATGGAAGGCAGTAGATAAAATAACTAGGATGCATAAACAATTTGGATTATAAATAATATATACTTTTTTTCACAATACAGTAATGAGAATTAGATAGTTTTGCATTATAGTAATTAGAATGGGGGGGGGGCTTTATTGTTATGAAAATAATGGCTGACAGATATGTTTTTTTTTAATACCTTAATGCCAATGCAGTGAGAGCAGATTGGCTGAAACACTGTAATATAATTTAGTGATGACAAGCAAGACACAAAATTGCTGAAACATGCAAGTATTTATTCAAAACTCAGAGTGGAAGGTAAAAAAAATTCTTAAAAAATTATCTTAAGAACAGATTTATATCCTTTAAGCAAACCATAATTTCTTTCTTGTGATCTTGGGGTGAAATAGGATTCAGGTTTGTGAAACTTACTCTTTTAAGAAAACTGCTGCCAAGTTGAAATCTGAAAGAAAAAAAAAAAACGGACGGAGTCACTCAAACGAAACACTTGGGTTTGTCTATTGTTTCATTATTATTATTAGGCCCCGTTTCTTTCTCTCACACACAGATGCAGGAGCCTCCCCTCTCCCTCAGAGCAGCTATTGTGTCCTCCTCTAATAAATTAGGCTTTGTTGACCTGGCTTTTGTCATGTCCTAAGAGGTCCAGACAGCGAGCCGAACCCTGGGAAAGTGTGAGAAACCAGTACAAATCACCAAACGATCCTCAGCTGCCTGGAGTCTGACAGCATTTATGCCCTTCACACCCAGAACAACCTAGCAACTGCACAGAAACACATCAAAACACCTTAGCAATCACATGACAACGCCCTGGCAACCACATAGCAACACACTAACAACAACAACAACAAAGAACACCTCAGATACCAGATACAGTAGC
This sequence comes from Scardinius erythrophthalmus, assembly GCF_964197995.2. NCBI lineage: Eukaryota > Metazoa > Chordata > Actinopteri > Cypriniformes > Leuciscidae > Scardinius > Scardinius erythrophthalmus. The sequence goes on from NC_138226.1 coordinate 3,669,011, forward strand.
AACGCCCTAGCAACCACATAGCAACACACTAACAACAACAACAAAGAACACCTCAGATACCAGATACAGTAGCAACGCCCTGGCAACCACCATGAACACCCTAGCAACTGCATAGAAAGACACCACTGACAACACGCAACACATTCTCACACAGCAACACACTGACAACCACTCAAAACACCTTAGCAATCACATGACAACGCCCTGGCAACTACATAGCAACACAAACACAACCACAAAGAACACATTATAAACCACATAGCCACACCCTAGCAACCCTCTAGAATCCCCAGCAACCACACAGCAACACACTAACAATAACTCAGAACACCCTACTTGGAAACCACATGGCATTATCCTGGCAACCACCCAGAATAACCTCTTAGAATAGCTTAGCAACCACCTAGAACACCTTAGAAACCACATACAGTAGCAATGCCCTGGCAGCCACCCAGAAAACCTGAGCAACCCCATAGCAACACACCAACAACCAATCAGAAGACTTTAGAAACCACATGGCAACTACCCAGAAAACCCTGGCAACCACATAGCAACACTACCATTCAAGACACCTTAGCAACCCCATAACAAAGGCCTGGAAATCACATAGCAACACTAACAACAAAGAGCACATTAGAAACCACACACAGTAGTAATGCCCTGGCAACCACCCAGAACACCCTAGCAACCCAGCAACAACCAATCGGTACACTTGGCAACAACATGGCAACAACACTTTTGCAACCACATGGCAATTACCCAGAACACCCAGGCAACCACATAGCAACACACAACCATTAAGGGCACCTTAGCAACCACATATCAAAGGCCTGTCAATCACATAGCAACACAGCAACAACCACAAAGAACACATTAGAAACAACATAGCAACACACTGACAACCACAAAGAACACACTAGAAATCACATAGCAACACACTGACAACCACAAAGAACACATTAGAAACAACATAGCAACATACTGACAACCACAAAGAACACACTAGAAATCACATAGCAACACACTGACAACCACAGAGAACACACTAGAAATCACATAGCAACACACTGACAACCACCCAGAAAACCATTTTAACCACAAATCAAGTCACCAACAACCAGCACACTTCAGCAACCACCCCAAACACCCTAGCAACACAAACACAACCACAAAGAACACCTTATAAACCACATAGCAACACCTTGGCAACCACCTACACACCCTTCAGACTACACAGCAACACACTAACATCCACTTAGAACACATTAGCAACCACATAGCAATGCCCTGACAACCACCCAGAATGCCCAAGCATTGTGATATTGAGTTTCGCACATGCACACACCAGGCCTAGTGTTTTTTATGATGTTCAAAACAGTTTCACAAGACTGGAGACAACTGCAGGAAGCACAAACTGAAGTGTGTGTGTGTGTGTGTGTGTGTGTGTGTGTGTGTGTGTGTGTGTGTGTGTGTGTGTGTGTGTGTGTGTGTGTGTGTGTGTGTGTGTGTGTGTGTCTTCAGTTGGACTTTGCCCTGACAGTTACTTGCAAAATGATTCACAATGTCTAAACCACACACGATAAGAATCCTGTTACCCATCAGCACATAGGCACTGTGATATGTATTTTTTCATAATTTCACAATAGATTCATAACAAAACGGCAGCACATGCCTTCTCTCTACAATCTGACTTCAGTCTGTTGGCATACACATGTGTGTGTTCTTAACTCTATATGGTGTTTGATGCTGTTGTGTGTTCTGTATAGTGTGTGTTGATATCTCTATCACTTTTTAAAGCACTTGTGCTGTTTTTAAATGTGCTATGGAAATAAATGTTGACTTGAACTATGGAAGCTTACAGAATAAAACATTTTAAAACAGGGGTGGGCAAACTTTTTGGCTCAAGGGCCACACTGGGTTTTAAAAATTTGACAGAGGGCCGGCCCAGTAGCAGATTATGAAGCACGATCTCATGAAAGTGCGTATCTATACCACAAATTTTATTTCTCGTGCCATTTATATGCCAAAAATGTATTTTTTTTTTTGTTTTTTTTCGTGCATGCTACACACTGTAAACCCCTTGGTTAGGATTAGGGGTGTGGAGTGCGTGCCTATTACACGCCATAAAGTGAATATCATATGCACGCGAAAACATTATGCACTACAAATACAATTCGTGGTATTCGCACTTTCATAAGATCGGGCTGAGCAAACAGACAACGTTGTGGCAATGTCTGTGCGAAATTCAACAACTGAGAGACGACATTCTGACAATAAATTTTTTTATGCTAGATATCCCCCATTTAGCATGTTATGTTTTGATGTTAATTTTTAAAGATGTTAGATAATTATAGCCTATACTTTTTAAATATTGTTTATCCTTATTATTATTTAATGGCCTAACAGTAAATTAGAAACAAAACATCTGCAAGTGTACACTTAGAAGAGTAAAAATTACAGGTTACGTTAATTCAACTTTATTAAAACTGAATGGCAATTTGCACTTCCAAAAGTCATACATTTGTGGAAATAAACGAATATACAAATTTATTTTAAGAATAATAAAATAAAACATAAAAGGCAAAGGGAGATCAGAACATTTAATGAAAAAAAAAAAACGGGTTCTGCACATGGCAGACAGGGGAGCGTAGTCAAAAGCCGGACGATAAAGGTCGGTAAACGGAATCGGGCAGGATACATCCACAAATCCAGAGGAGCAAAGAAACTAAATAGCAGACAAATCAAAGGAAAAACTAAGGTGTGCAAGCGGTTACCAAACATTTTTTTTCTCACTGAGTTTCCAAAAAAGGAAAAAACATTAACGTGCAACAAGTCTATGCGCTTAAGCAGCTGTCTGTTTGGTTTCCATGGTGACGCGTCATTGCTTGTTACGTGACACACCGCAGCCACAACAGCGCTGAATGAATGATGATCTGCTTTTATGTCATTTTTCCTTTTTTACATTTGTTAGCTATGGCATGCAATATCTGATATTCCGATTGTCAAATATATGCAACGCAATATATATATATATATATAAAACGCAAAGTATTGCAAGAAAAAAAGGCAAAATTAATGCGATCTTAAGACAATTTTTTTAAATACTCGGCGGGCCGGATTAAACAGCCTAACGGGCCGCATGTGGCCCGCGGGCCGTAGTTTGCCCACCCCTGTTTTAAAAGATAATTGCGACTTTTTATCTCACAATTGCGAGTTTACATTACAGAATTGCGTGTTATAAAGTCAGAATTGCGTAAACTCGTAATTGTGAGAGAAAAAAGAGTCACAATTACTTTTTATATTTTTTATTCTGTAAGCTTCCATAGTTCAAGTCATAGTCCATAGTTCAAGGAATAAGCTTACATACCGAACAGCAAAACACTCATGAAATAATATTTTCATAAGACTTATGTTATCTGATAACTGCAGTTCTGCATCTCAGGTGACTGAAAAAATGGATCTGATTTCATAACTCACAAAATGACAGTGACAAGAGTATGTCCTAAAGATTGGATTTGAGATTTGTGTGTGAAGCCTCATGAGTCATTTTGTTTATTTACCACAAGTGCAATACAAATCAGACTTTGTGTCTTTCTAAGCGTCTTCGTTCTTTGTTCCATCTTGTTGAGGTTTGGTGTTGTTGACGTGCCTGCAAGTCATTACTAATTCACCCAACATAAACTTAAAACCCTAGAAAAATGTGCAAGGTAAGTGCTTTCAGTTCCTGTCAACAACAGAGCGTTTTATCTGTCTATGGGAATCTGTGCGTAGAGGCGTATCGTTCACTTCTTCTGAACTCTCTCTTTACCTGTGCTGAGAAATGTGAAAAAACAGACCTGTCCTGATCCAGACCGGACAAAAACGTTTTTACAGACATTCATATCATAAATCTAGAAATGCATTGAATCAAGAAAAAGGAACAGGAAGAAACTGATTGCATGTTCAATGAAAATGCCACCTCAGCTTGTGCATGCAATGCTCAAATGCAACACTAACCATGCAATTGTGCATAGCATTGTATATTATTTTAAAAGGAAGGAGAAAATATATCCAACACATACTCATATCTTTTCTTGTTGATGTCAAAGGTTGTTTCAAACAATCTTTATGCACAAAATGCATCTGTCACGTGTTGCCTGATTTCTCTGTCTACAGCAGGGAAGGGTAACTTCGGTCCTGCAGAGTTTAACTCCAATGATAAAAACATTTGCCTGTAGCTGTCTAGTGATCATGAAGACCTCGATCAGCCTGTCCATGTGTGTTTGATCAGGGTTAGAGCTAAACTCTGCAGGACTGAAGTTGCCCATCTCTGGTCTACAGGGATCATTTCACGAGTAACAGCGTCCTCTAGTGGTCATCAGTGACAAGCTTCAATGTCAGATGAGGACACTCAAGTCTGTGGGTTACTCACCAAAATTACTAGTTTGGATGAATCTTAAATAATGTGCATTTAGAGCTGAAAAGTTTAATTAATTATTGTCAACACTACTAGCATTACTATTACACACACACACACACACACACACACACACACACACACACACACACACACACACACACACACACACACACACACACACACACACACACTCATATTCTTGTACATCTATCTTTATGAGGACATTCATTGACACAATGCAATCTCTAGCCGCTTACCCTAACCTTACCCATCACAACTAAGTGCCTAACCCGACCCCTGACCCTAAACCGACCCTTAACCTCATTATAACCTTATCCCTAAAACCAAGTCTTGACCCTCAAACAGGCCTTTAAAGGCTCTCAGAGAGTGAGGACCAGCCAAAATGTCCTCACTGTACTCGCTTGTCCTCACTCCAATGGTCTAAAAAAAACTGGTCCTCCCAAAGATAGTTGTACAAGTACACACACACACACACGCACGCACGCACGCACGCACGCACACACACACACACACTGTAAATAAATCCAAACAACCCTAAAGACTCGTACAAGCCATATTTTAGGAGGATCTGTGTTATTTTCACCAGTGAAACCACTTTGATTTCAATGAAAAGACAATTTATTAACATATAAAACAATAACATATAAAACAACTGCTGGTGGTTGAGGAGAGATTCCCTGATATGATTGTAAAGCGCTTTGGGTGTACAGTAGCACATATGAAAGCGCTATATAAATGCCTCATTCATTCATTCAGTATATTAAAATATTTTTTTCCCTATTTAGGAAAGTTTTAGGCCTAGCTTTAGGTTTTGAGAAGGGCTATTGTGTTCTTCTAAAACCAGAAATGGTGAATGCACATTATTTCTAGCTAAACGGATTAATATCAAGTTATTGTGGCTTTTTGCATTTTCTGTAAAACGATCAGAACAACTATAACAGCACAAAACATCTCAGAATTCATCAAATCCCTTGATAATACTTATTGATGTTGTTGCTTATGTTGTTTCCCCCACCAAAACAAAGTCACTTCCAGGACAATGATGATGACTAGCAGGATCCTATTGTGAAACCTATTGATTATCAACCTCAAATTGTGTGCCACTTTGGTTTAAATACAGATCTGACTTAATAAATCCTAATGCAGTAGCAGTCATAACATGACCAAACATGTGTAGATGAAGCAGCTGGCGATACAGAGAGAAACTGACACTTTCAGGGTAGAAACATGACAGTTATCTATAAAAACCCCAGAGGCTAATTCATCTGCCCTCAATTAGCTGTCCTACTTCATCCCGATCTCTCTCTCTCTCTCTCTCTCTCTCTCTCTCTCTCTCTCTCTCTCTCTCATTACACAATACACATCCAGCACACAGATTCATCTGGACTCAAGCGTCTGTTAAATATGTTTATTATATAATATTACATGGCTTGGTTGAATTCTAATGAAGAATGCGGTGTTATTTCTTGATAACAGACCGCTGCTAAGTATAACACACCGTTGCCATGAAAAACAGAGCGTTGCTATGGACGCAGGATTCTAACCGTAGAGACGGAACGGACTATTTTCTTTAGCGGAAGCAATACAATCGTTTTTAAATCAATAAACTCCTTTTTAAATCAATATTTTGTGTCAACTTAGGAGCTTCTTTATTCAGCAACTGTCTAATAATTCTGCAAGTCTGTGTTTGCTGAGGTTTCATTGAGCCGCCGACCCGCCGTGTGCTTGAAGTTGTCCTGAAATGGCTTACAACAGCATTAAATCGAAGCTCATGCGAGTCTGGGATGAGCTCGTCTTTGATTGGTTGTATTCTAGGTCAGTAAAAACAGAAAACAAACTGAAACGTTCGATGAATCTTTATTCGCTTTGAAAGACCAACAGTTGATTAGTTTCTCTTTGAGAAATGGCTTGTTGTTCACGTATGGATACATTCATAATCATTCGTATAGACACAGATACAGACGACTGTCAGTGGCAAATCCAAAATCATAAAAACAACAACATTTATAAAACATTGTGATTGGAAATCAGGAAGTATCCATATCTAAAAACTTGAGGTGCTCATACAGTGCTAGCAATGACAAACATGTTTTTGTAACCTTTCCAACTGAGAATGAAAGAAAACAAACACTGGACAAAATGAATCGGACAAAACTTCCCATTTAGTGAATCTCACAAACAGAAACAGAGGCAAATTTGGCACTCGCAACATTACCACATGATCTCGGTTTGATTTGAGAGCTGCAGCAAGGCTATTTCACTGAATTACCACTTAATCTATAAACTGACCTGGAATATAGTGCACAAGGATACATGGCATTTCTTGCCCTTTTCAGAGCTCGATAAAGATACTAATCTCACCAGATTGACACAATGCAGCTCAGAGGAAATATTAGTAAAGCAAAAAGAGTCAATAACCAGATGAGAGAAAAGAAAGATGCTGTGAAATGAAACCCCAGCAACTCTTTTATGGCATTAATACAGTATTTCCCCATCCAGTCCTCCATTCCACCCACGAGAAAGAGATCATTTGAGTTACGACCGCCTGTGGACCGTAGTTGAGGAACCAGTGAAGAGGGAAGAGTTCACGATCTCTATGAACGCCTGCTGCTTATTCTAACCTGGGAACGTCATCTTCATCATCTTCAGCACAGCACTGAGCTCTAAGGCATCTCCTCGATTTCTTCAGCTTCTACCAAGCAGGTCTGATCGTTGGAAGGGGATCTGAAGGGCGGGTGGTACTCGATCAGGTTGAGAATGGATGAATCCGGGTTGCTTCTTTGGTGAAGGAACCAGATCACAGCAGAAACAGCCAGAATCAGGACCACACTGATGATGACCAGAGCTGAGAGAAGAGGACTGTTCTCTGGAGACGAGGACACACAAAAACAAGACCATTTAGTCCGGCCATAATGGCTCCAGACAAATTAAAAAAGCTGATTGAGGAACTAACAACATTACACATTTTGGACATTATGTGTCTTGATTGGAAAAAAATGAGGAAAACTCATGTACAGGTATACTAGTAAGTACAGTATACTAGTAAACAATATTACAAAAATAAGATCATACTTACTGGGTGGGCTTATCAAGACTGACTCTGAAAAACAGATCGGAAAAATCGGGGGTCAAATTACTATTTTTTTATGGGCATTGATATTTAAAAATCAGATCAAAGCGGCTGTTGACAGACTCTTTGTGCATACAAAAATCTCACTAGATTATTACAATTAATGGCAAAAGTAATCTTTAGAAATGTAAACTGATATTTCCTACTGACACACTTAAGCAAAAGATATAAATAACTGGCTTAAAACCATTTTTTGGGTGAAAATACTAACGCGCCAAAGACTTTTGCACAGTACTGTATATATATATATATATATATAATGATATTATATCCACCCATTGACTCTGCAGTGAGCTTTCTCTAGTTTTTTTTAGAGACCCCCCCCAACTAAAACCAAAAAACTAACTTTAGAATCCTGATTTTTTTTTTTTTTTTTACAAATATTTTATTTATTTGAATTTATTATTCAAATATTTTTTTAAAATTTTTTTCATTACTGGAAAAAAGTGTTTTTTAACGAATCTCTTGAATGATTCAATGAGAATTTTTTTTTAACAGTCACTTGTCGCCACCTACTGGTGTAACGATGCAATTGATATTATATTAATTTGAAGCATCAATTAACTTTAAAAAGGTTATTTACATCCGATAAACATCAGTATTTATATCCGAACTATAAACTTTTATCCCAGTACTTCTGTGACAATTTTAATTATTGTAACACAGAATAATGACAGTGTGTGGTTAAAATCTGTTTGTGACGTGGTAATAAGATGCGTGGGTGAGATTGTGATGGTTTAGCCAATAATTGACCCTTCGCTAAGCCCCGCCCTCCTTAGTTACTGTTGCTACGCCTGTCAAGCTTTTGCGCCTGGCACGTCTATTACAGTATGTATGCACCGGTTTCAGACATTCCTAAGGAGATAATTAGTCATTTTTGGCGAACAGGTGACAATATGAGAGAGCAAGACTGCAGTATGCATTCGAGGGCTAGGCTATATCCACGACATAATATGCAAACGATTAGAGAATAATTTCATCAAAATTTAAGCTAAAGCCTAACGTTAGGTCCCAGCGCAAGCAGTAGCCGCCTCGTACGCTGATCATTCAAATGGGAAACACACAAATTGAGGAACAGCTTTGTACATGCACAGCAGCGTAAGTGAAATTTGAAAATATTCTAATATTTATAAATCAAACAGCTTATCCATAAGTATTGTGGAATAAACACAAGACATTATGCCACTTTGCAATGATAACATTCTCCCGCTTATATTTGTAGCGCGCCAGGCTACTGCTCACACGTCGTGGGTCACATAAGTGACTAACTTACTGTTACGAACTGATTAAGTTTGCATACCAACCTTTTCCTTGGAGATCTCCGGCAAGCCCCCTGATGTTCCCTCCTTTTAACTACCTTTTACTTTTACTAGACACCGGGAGAGTCGCGATCGGATTGGGGTAACGTTACTAGTTTGGCCGTCGATTAACAAAATGCTGAAATATATTTTTAAGTAACGTTAAATTATGTCTGTGAGCCTCCGTCTTGCCTTTAATCACACTGCTTGATCCACGAGCTGGACAATAACTTTATTCTAGAGCTGCTATAAAGCCAAAACACTTTATTTTTAATTTCCTATTATCAATGTAAAGCTGCTTTGGAACAATCTACATTGTTAAAAGCGCTATATAAATGAAGATGACGCCCGGCATTTCTCCCCTTGGGTTTTAGGTTTTGGGAAGGGAACAAAATCCACCACCCCGTCCAAACTTTTACGATACTGGGTATCTGATTTGCACAATCCATACGCACAACGCTTCGGCATGTTCCCCTCGCTCGAAAGCTTGCCAGACCTCCCGCGCCTAGTTACGGTTGCTAAGCCACGATTGGCCTGTGTCGGTTTTCGGGCGTGGCTTAGCGAAGGGTCAATTGTGGAGCTCTAACCAAAAGCATAATTTTTTGTTGTTGTTGCTTGAAATAAAATAAAATATCCAAAAACTAGAGGGAAAGCATCTCTTTTGTGAGAATAACTTTAATTTTGTGTCTTGTGTATGTGTATAGCTTGTGTTTCTATGAGAAGCCAAAGGATAATTTCCACATTTTAAAGTTCAAACTAGTTGCCAAAGCATTTTCATTTAAATTTCATTTATAAATAATAATAATACATTTTCATTTAGTTTAACTTGATGTACTAAAATAACTAAAACTGAAACTGATTTTTTTTTACAAATGACATATATATATATAACTATAATGGTATCTCAGTGCTACTAAAATACCACTTTTCACAATTCTGAACTTACTCGTCTGACACACGACCCCGTTCTCCGGCTCTTCCGTGCAGCTGATGTTTTCCCACTTCCCGGTGCTGGAGTGAAGAGCGACACACGTGTCCATGAGAGGCAGATCCGTGTCATCCGAGCCGCCGTCCTCCCAGTTATTATAGCGCAACACGCTGTTATCGTCATGCCACTTGAAGACATCTTCTGCAGAGACACAGTGAGAGAGTAATGCTTGTAACCAGACATATTTCATATAAACATTCTCAGTGAAAATAACAGGATAGCTTTCACTGTGAAATTTATTTCACAAGAACATATAATCTTTTAGTATAATGTAAACACATAAGTTTGCTGTCGGGACTAAACTTGATCACTAAAGCCCACCTGCACAGCTTAATATTAATGAAGTTATTAATAAATCAAAGAAATAAAGGTGGATAGCAGCTGTTTATGTGTGTGTTGTGACTGTAAGGAGGTATGATTGACAGGATTAGGTCCTACAAAACCTTCATTTAAAACTCTATACTCTATTATCAATAAATAAATAAATAAATAACAGAAATTATAATTCATGCACATTTTTAGCTTGAAAACAATGACATACAGTAACTTGTTAATCATTTTAAAGCCAATTGCAATTCACTTTACAATAAGGTTCCTTTATTAAACATTAGTAAATGTATTAACTAACATGAACTAACAATGAGCAATACATTTACTACTGTTTTTGTTAATCTTTGTTAATGTTAGTTAATAAAAATAAAGCTGTTCATTGTTTGTTCATGTTAGTTCACAGTACATTAACTAATGTTAACAAGATTTTAATAAAGTATTAGTAAATGTTGAAATTAACATTAACAAAGATGAACAAATGCTGTATAAGTGCAGTTCATTATTAGTTAATGTTAACTAATGTAGTAAACTAATGAACCTTATTGTAAAGTGTTACCCATTCTTTCATCTTCAACAAAACCTCACGCCAAATGTTTAGGTTTGACACATTAAAAGTACATGTAAATACATGATGAACGAAACAACAATGTCATTCAGATGATCAAAGTTCACATTGTCCTCTGGTTCATTGTTCAATAACTCAGTGAAGTCTTTCATCATGAAGCCTAAACAGTCTGATGCACACATGTGGCGTCTGGAATGTGTTTCTATAGTTTTCACTTGAAAGCATCTGGACTCTGGGTGTGTGGATGATATATTCTTTGAATCAGCCCTTAAAATAACAGGATTTCCTTGTGTTGTGTGACGACACGTGTGAAAAGTGCACTAGAGGAAAACAGCTTGAAAGGTTACTGTGTTTACAATCTAACGAAGAGACTGAGCAACTTTAAAGGACTATTTGTCATCATGTACTCACACTCATGCCATTCAAACCCATATTATTTTTAGTTTAAGTGATGTCAAACCTGGCACAGCCGTCAGAACAAACACAAAAGAACAGCTTGAACATTCTCCCATGAAAGAAAGAAGTGTTCAGAACGACATGAAACTGGTGCCAAAATGTTTGCTTAAACCGTTTAAAACAGAAAGTAGCTACTCATGATTCACTCATTTAGAAGTTATACAAACTGTCAGCAACACCAGGCATATAATCCTCTATAACTAAACAGACTGGTTAAGATTTTTCAAAGCACTTCTTTAACGGTGTGAACTTAAAACACTGACTAAGCAACAGTCTGGTAAACAACTCTTTTCCACAGGCCCTGGTTTGAACAGATTAGTGAAGTTCAGCTGCATTCCAGTGCAGGGAAGCTGGACCACGTCCAATAACATGCTTAAAGCGGTGGTATAATGCCCTTATCACAAGATGTAAAATAAGTCTCTGATGTCCCCAGAGTGTGTGTGTGAAGTTTTAGCTCAAAATACCCCACAGATATTTCTATACAGCATGTTAAAATTGTCACTTTTTGAGGGTGAGCAAAAATGCACCGTTTTTGTGTCTGTCCCTTTAAATGCAAATGAGCTGCTGCTCCCGGCACAGGGGGCGGAGCTTCAACATCTTGTGTTCTTTTACCTCACACACACATGCACTGAAAATTTCAAAAACTTTTAGCCTTTTATGTTCAAACCGGAGTCAGACAATGATGGAGAGACTCAAGAAGAAGTGACAACATGTAGAAGCAACAGGACATTTCTGAATGGTTAGTTGATGAGTTTATGAAGCTTATGTGTAGTTATCTTTCTTTAAAAGCAAATATCTCCCTTTGCTTTGAACTTTAAGCGTTGTAACTTTGCAGATGTTGTTTAAGATCAAACAGCAACATTACACACTAACTAAAGTTAGAAAAGTCAAATCATAATCAACCACCCCTTTAAGCATCTACTGCATATGTTTTTGTGTTTTTAATGGGAAAAACATTATCTTACTTTTAGAACGTATAACTCAAGAATAAAGTACTGTATAACCCGCATATTGCAAAAATTATCTACTAAAGAACTAAATGTGATTTACATAGTTAAGAACAAAAAGTGTGCACAATAATAAGCAATAAAAAATATCCAACCATTTATATCTATGTGTAATTTGCTTTATTTCTTTAGAGAATCCTTTTTTCCCTACTCTTTACTATTTAAATTATTATTTATAATTTCACATATTTGAAATTTTACTTCTTAAAATCAACGTGAAATTGTATTCGATTACATCCATAATCGTACATATTTCCGAGTGAAACAGGATATTCAATGAGGAAAATATAATGTAAGGCAAGACTGATTTTATTCATGAAATTGAGTGGTTTTTGAAAAGTGGGTGTTAAGGCTCATTCAAATCAAGGACAATAACTATAATAATTTTGATAAAGTTCTAAAAAAATATTCTTCAAAATATTTAAGAATACACTACAACTATAACGATAACAGCACAGAGAAATGATATCATTGAAATCACTTTCAGAACAATTTTCTCCAGCTGATGAATGATTAAAACATTGACAGCCAATCAGAATCCATCAACTTTTAAAGAACTCATGCATTTAAAGTGACAGGCGACAAAACTGCAGTGTATGCTTATAAAAAACAGAACGATATCATCCACTGATGTTGACACTGATATAGTTATCTTATCATTATATATTTATCGTTCTTCTTGGTGTGAATGTGCCTTTACTTAAGTTTGGGTGATATGGCCAAAAAATTATCAAGATAAAAAATTTCATATCAGTTGATATTGATAATTATCAAGATAAATATCAAATCTTTATTTCTTTTTTTAAGGCAGATTTTTGCTCCTGAGTGAAAATGCAGATGTAAATGTATGTTCATTAACAAAAATAGTAACATCTGTTGAAATTATAACAACCTCCTTTTTAAAGGGTAAAGTTTTATATAGTATTTGGATTGTTAACCACAGGTAAAACCACGCAGTGCACCTCACTACCACGGTGTAAAAGGTTACTATACTGTTTCTATGGTATTTATTATTAAACAGTAGCCTAAAGACATTTAGAATAATACAAATACACAAAAACTGCAATAGCTTAGTAACAAAAAATACTGTAATTAATTATATTCCATTATCCCTTTAATGCATTTAATACGTTTGTAAACCATGTTTTCCGCCAAAATAAAAGCTTGATGCAAAAATAAAAGATCATGTTCTTATCTCTTTCAAATATAGAAATTAGTACAAAACTAATTATGAAAGTTTGCTTTATTTTTCAGTGCATTTGTTTTACAATATATGGCTATTACGGTCATGGGATTAATATTATAACTATTATTATGTAGTTTGCTAGGACTTTTACGTGCTTTTCCCTAATCACTGAAGTGACCTCGATGTGCGGGTTAGCGGTAGCATGAGCCGTCAGGCACGTGTTAGTTAAATAAACTCCTGATGTACTTATAAACTTTCCAATACTGTACTACTGTAGAAGTTTGGTGCCATTCTGGGCATTATTAGTGCGGTAATTTACCAGATACAGCCTTGCATCCATTAGCGCCTGCACTAAGCCATTCGGCTGATATCTCTAAATAAGCTCTAACTTTAATAATGTTCAAGGTTTGGCTCGAGGTCATGGTGTAAAGGACCCTAGGTTGATTTTACTCCGAACCATCCCTTTAATGTCTACATTAATAATATAATAAAAAAATCGATATGAATATCCCACATTTCTGCCACAATACCATGGTTACAGTTTGCGTTACTAGAGTAAATCCATGGTAAATGTAGGTGATTTGTGGATTGAAAAGCCTTCTAACAGTATCGTTGTTGCTCAACGTTTCTCCTGTTTTCCGCATTAGTGTTGTTGAGAATGTCAGCGCGGTTTCATCTGGCGTTAGTTTAAATCACAAGGCATTTAATTTGTGGTTTGTCTGGGATAACTCAAACGCTTCTCACTGGATCTCACAGCGTTGTTTAATGGTCGTGTGATTGAGACGGTCAGCGAGTAAATGTATAAACTAAGCTCACGCTGTTTTGAGCCGAGCTGATAAACGGTCCGTGGCGCGGTGATCAAACACACAGCGTTTCTGGCGTGTTTCCCTTTTAACGTTTTTACATACGTAACAGAAATGGCAGCACCTATCAGTTATTGGCAACAGTGTGACGGTTTGCAACACGCATTATTTGCATTGTGCATAAACATTATACAAACACTTTTGTTATTATTTTATTACATCGCAATAATTGTCACTATCATTTTATCGCCCAGTCCTAGTGTCACTTTCTAGAATGAAGGCTGATGGTTTGAGGGGAGGGGTTTATTAAAAGTAAAAGGGATTCGCGATGTCAGCCGACAATAATATTTGTTTCAGAAGTGGAGCATATTATTACATTTTGATGAAAGATTACGAAAACAAAATGTTTTCACTAGAATAACACGCACAGATGAAACATTCACAATAAGATATGGCATCAGGAAAGCAAATATAGATCATTCTGATGTTTAAAGACTTGCATCGCTAGGTTTTGAGGTGTTTCTGGATGAAAATTAAACTTACCGTCGCTGTCATAGTACATTCCCAGCCAAATGTTCATTTTGCCTTTCCACACAGAAGGGCTGTAATTAACGATGAATTCATTCTCCTCTGCGCTTTTTACTGTCAAGAGATCTAAAAATGTAATGGGAAGGTTAAACTCTACTATAAAGTGTAGAAAAACAATACACAAGTTTAGATGCAAAAAAGCAATTACCAAATGTTCCACACTTTGCTCTTGCATCTCCAAAAGTGTAGCTTTTGGCTACGTCCTCATCTCCATGGATGAAATGATAGCAGTTGAGGCCGAGCGTCAACCATGTTCGTCCGTCTGCAGGGCAGTCTATACAGACAAGGCATTTTTTGGTTAACAGTTCAACAAGTCCTAACCAGGTTTGTACACAAGGTAACAAGCGATAAAAACGATCACTTCTATGCTAATTTGAGGTTTTGTTTTAACCCGAACAGCACACCGAACATCAAATTTGTCATGGACTGGTTTAACAGAGGTGTGAATGGTGCGAGTAGAACCGAAGGGGTTGCGTTGGTGCCGTGACCCGGATTATGGGAGTGAGGTTTAGGTGGGTTAGTGTAACAGAGGCCAGCTAGTGCAAGTAAACATCACTCCTTGACCTCAAGAGGAGCTAACCCTAACTAGGCCGCGGTCTTTAGCGTTCTTGTTAGTGCACTCGGCTCCAATGCCGGTTCAAATCCCGCTCGAACCGGAGTAGAACCGGAGAGGACACATTAATTGTGATTGAGTTATATCATGCAGCATTTGGTTTCAGCGAGGACAGATTTTGTATCTTTTCATGGAACACTTAAGACATTTTGAACTTGAACAACAGTTCATAGTGACAAACCTCATAAAAGTATCACAAAAGTATCTTAGCTGTAGTTCACATAACATATGAACTGTATTTCAATTGTTCTGAAACAGGAAAAATAGCTGTTGAAGTTCTCGGATCAAAAATAGCACCAGACAATACGTAAATGACAAATGTGCTCTTCCTCAGTATTTTTGTCTTGGTTTCCAGTACAAATATCTAAACATTCTTAAATCAAGATATATTTACTTGAGATGCACAATGCTATAAGATATTAAGTTTTATTTTCTAAAAAATTAATCCAAACTAAGTGAGTTTTTGCTGAAAACGAAAAATATACAAAACTTTTTTCCCCTTGAGAATCAAGTTGTACATTGTCAAATTCTTACTCCATTGGCAAATATATTTTCTTGTTTTAAGCATAAACTAAGCAACACTTAATATCTAATTAATTTTCTCCAGTAGGCCTAAATGTATCTTGATTTAAGAAAGTTTGATGTATATTTGAAATGGAAACAAAACAAAAATAATTTCATTATTTTTACAGTGCAAGAACCAATGATGTTTTGATAATGACTTCAGAAGACTTAAATGCAGTATATTGCCAATGTTGTATGGTAGCACATGGGTTTGCATAAGTATATGAATACATGATGATAGGATTTTCATTTTGGGCGAATTATTACTATAAACATTTAAAGGTTGCAAAAAAACTCCTTGCAAATGAAAAGTAGAAAAGTATAAGTAAACACTACAGGCATTTCAATTACTTTAAAGATAAATATTAAATTCATTTCAATGACATGCATGAAAATAATAATTACAGGAAAATCAAAATCAACCCGCATATTTCCAGAAAGTTCTGTCACTGTCACCAAAAACTGAAACAACGTGAAAGCAAACTTCAGAAAGCTCATTTAGGAATTCACGCGCCGAATCATTATAGTTTTACAGTATCGATAATTATAAGACTACTAACTAATGGTATTACTAACAAAGCAACGTTTATGTGGAGCTTCCCCTTTCATTTTTAGAGCCTGACTATTTTTCCCCAGTTTTGCTAAGATAGTAGTCAAAGCTCGTGACATTGTGATGCAGAGCTACTGACACGAAGAGAAGTTTGAAGTTCCATTTTAGAACTTTCAAATGTAACTCAATGTAACTGTAACAATGTATTCAATTTCAAAAGAAACAATGTAACGGTTTCTCGTGGCGAGAACACTGGAGATCTCAGATGTACTCTGGTGAAGTTCACTCCTGTTGTTTTGCATCGCCATTAAAACAAACAATACCGTAACGAGCTCAGCGTTAAACGCGTGACAAACACTCGCTAACGCAAACTACTCACCAGCACTGTCTTCTCCTCGCGCGAAACGGCACGTAAGGACAAGAAGAACGGTGTAAAACACTGTAAAATGACGAAAACTGGACTCCATGTTTTCAACACAGTGCAGATATCATGGCTGAGCCTGAACGCTGAACGCGTCACACACAGACACAGACACACGCTCGCGCGCGCACGCACGCACACACACACACACACACACACACACACACACACACACACACACACACACACACACACACACACACACACACACACACACACACACACACACGCACAGTGTCAACAATAACTTAACTTGGTTAGTCAAGGTTTTAAATGCATTGTTTCTAGTTTTGTAATAGTATTGCTACTGCTATGTCCACATATAGCTAATCTGAGACTTTGTGCATTATTAAGTTGTATTACTGTATATTAAAGCACAGAGAGATGACCGATGACCTTTCAGATATTATTTTGGCACTGTTAACTAGACTTAAGAGCCTCTAGCCATCAAATCCCACAGGTATGTATATACGTGACTGCAACAGTGAACTCATACCATCCTTACACTCGGATAAAACAACCTGTCTGACTGGACACAGAGATGACACCTTTATTGTTTGTTTGCTTTTAAGTTCATTTTTAAAGTGGCGTTGTTACATAATAATAATAATACATCAGAAACTTTGATTCTTCTTAATCAAAAGGACATACATGTGAAATTGTTTTCCCAGATGTTTACCATTTTGAATTAAATGTTTAAAATGAAATAAGATGGCAATGCCATTAATTATACCACAAATTATTATATTTATTCATGAAAAAAATAGACACATTTATTCATGTTTTCAATAACTTGCACGGTTTAGGAATGTGTTTAAGATTTTAAAGAAAACTTTCTTATATAAACTTTCATTTTAAGCAGGCTAACATGGAAATATTATGAATATTATATATCAAAGTCTGAGAGACATAGTGCAAAAATAAACAGAGTTACAGTTGTTTAAAGAAATGAAACAATCTCTCACTCCCCAGACGTCTGTGGAATAATAATAACATTAATAAAATAAATGTGTGATCATTGCAAGCTCATCGTTTTTAAAGAAACGTACAGTATTGTGGGGGATAGTCAACTTTGTGAACCTTTTAGGTACAGTATGTCTTTAAAAACCTGTACTCAGAACATTAAAAGCAATTATTAAAATGATTAACTTAATGATAAATAATTTATAGTTACTTCAATTTTAAACTTGTTTAGTTAGTTGCCAGAGCAATATTTGGTGTGGATCTCAGATGGTCCTGTAGATGGCGCTCTCGCTGCATGAACTGATGCAGCGCTTCTTAAAGGGCAAGTTCACCAAAAAATGAAACTATCACATAATCCTAGGACCTAGGTGTATATGACTTCTTCTTTCAGTTGAACATAATCTGAGTTATATATAAAACAATATCCTGGCTCTTCTAAACTTTATAATGGGAGTGAATAGTGGCCAAGTGCATCCATCCATCATAAAAGTAATCGGCTCTAGTGCCTGATGGGTTTTTGTAAGAAAAATGTCCATTTTTAAACCTTTATAAACTATAATCATTGACTTCCGGCAATGTAAACGTATTAATTTTACCGTATATGTGTGCGTGCCTATGTATGCATGCATTTACGTGTGTGTCCTAAAGTAAAACTGCAACCCAATGTCACAAAGAAAGACTTGTATATGTGTATTATAGTTCATTTTTCAACTTTAAAGTGTTAGTTTCTTTCATTCATGATTTTTCTATTTTTTTTTCTAAATAAAAATCAGTAATTTTTTTCTCGTTTTTTGTTTGTTTTTGGTCTATTTAAATTCTATTTACAAACTCACCACACACAGTAATGGTCAATAACTGTAATTTGATTACAGCTATTTTTCTTCTGAAAAAGATGACACCTTGCACATGAAGATTGCACATTGTTTTAGAATTTTACAGTAAAAAAATCAAAATATGTGAATAACACCTATTTTAGCTTCAGGATCTAAAGGGTTAAATTGTAATTTTGTTAATATTTGTTGCCTTCATACTTTGAAGTGCTTTATTGTTGTTTTTTTGTGTTTATCATAGTCAGGTAATTATCTTAGAAATATCTTTGTTTTCTTTTCATTATGATACGTGTTTTACTAGTTTTATTTAAATAAATGTTCAAGCATCGTATTTAGGTTTCACATGTCCTTCATGTTATGCAACCCTTTTCTGTCAGTTTTTAAAAGGGGTTCGTAACACAGTCATGATCTAAGCTGTCCTGTAAGGGGATCTGTGACCCTCCGTCATGAAGTTTCTCAAGAAGAGTTTTCAGAAGAGATCTGGTTAGTCCTGTTTGATTTTGAGATATGTAGTTTATGTAAGGTAATGTGACCATGAAATACACTGCATTTGTATTTGCATTTTGTAGGGATTAGGAAGTATGCAGTTTTGGATGGGTGTTTTTCATATGAACCCTCAACGCATCAGTGCAGTTTTGTTGCTCCATGATTTACCACCAGGACTCATATTTCCACCGAGACCTACAGAACAAAGTTCAGATCATTTTTGTGTTGTCATTTTGCATGAAAGATTCTTGTAGCTCTTGTTCTGCTAGTGTTTGATTGCTGCATTACATCATGAAACTGAATTATACACCCAGTCTCTCTTCAATGCTCCAGTTTTTCAGGAGGCACAGCTTCTCCTGCATTGAGTACAGTATCAGTGACAAACCTTCATTAGGATGGTTCATTTAAAGATTTGTCTGAATAATTGTGCAGTCTGAAGTTTGATATTGATTTCCCGTATCAAAAAGAGTGCTGTAAACTCAGTTGAACACATTTTACTGTTTAAGTGTATAAGACTATTCTCTGTTATCATGAGCATCAATCGGTCTGAGATTACTGTACCTTTCATGAATAAAAGTATTTTATGTATCATTCAAACACTTTGATACAGAGTAATGCTATATGGGTTGTAATGGTGATGATGAATAACGGTAATGCCAACATGGTAATGAATTCTGTATGGGAGACAGAAATAATACACTGGTTGTAGCGTGTGAGATACTGTAAATGTTGACCTGGTATAATGCAGTGTCGCATTTGTTAATATGTAACCAACTCGGTTGATAGTTGTTTTGTAAAATGGTAAGAAATATGCAGTGTTGTTGTCTATTGTTATTTGGGTTTATGAACAGGGGTGGGAGTCAATAAGCTTGTCTTCTTCCCACTCCTTTTCGAGCTGTAATGTAAATTATTTTGTCTTTTTTTCTCTTTTATTATGTATATATTTCTGTTTTTTCTTTTCTTTAGCTCGAAATAAATTATTCAAATCAAAAATCAAATCAAAATCAAATCAAGTCTATTCCACACATCCAACAATTTCTTTTCAGGCCTACTTTTACTGCTATAGTTTGGGGACAAAATTGTGAACTAGGATTGAACTAAATCTGAGAAAACCTTCCTTTGAGGATGCCCTGGATTCGTAAATAATTATTTTAATTTTTTATTTTATTTTATGTATGTATGTATGTATGTGTGTGTGTGTGATTATTGTTAGCTGAAACTATTAAAAATTGTTATCGCCAATTGAAATAAATCTGAAAAAATAATATTAAAATAGATGAAAAACAAACTTGAATGAAAACTAGTAATGTTGCTTTGGCAACAAACTGAAATATATATACCGGTAAGCTGAAGTACTAAAATGACTAAATCTAAACAAATTTATTAAAGCTAAATAAAAATAGTAAAACAAAAACTAAAAAAATTCTAAATTACTAAAACTTAAAATTAAATTTAATAAAAGTTAAGTACAAATATTCATAAATACTTTAATAGTATATAAATAATACTAAAATAACAGTTTTATTATTATAATTAAAATGCATAAAGGTTTTCTTCAGGGTTTTGGGAAGTCTATAGTATTTATAATGAACTTCATATAAAAACTGTGTGTGTGTGTGTATATATATATAAATATATATATACATATGTATGTAGTAAATGTAACTAGTTAAGTACTTGGAGCATTTGTGCACATGTGGTTAGGCCTGGTCTTGTAGATTATATAGATGAATAGGTTTTGATATATACATTAACATTTGAGTGAACAATTGGATCCTGATATCACAGTGTATGTTTGATTCTTTTAACATGTTTTTAACCTTATGCATGTTTCTGAATAACAGTCAATGCACAGCGCAGATCTAATGGATCTGGACCAGAAAGAGCAGCTCCTGGTCTTTCTTTCCCCGTGTCTCTGGAAAAGTGCTGATATGAAAGCATTACACCTGGTTTGCTCCAGGTAAAGCTGGCTCTAGTGAAGTAGTGTGTCTCAAATCCAACTTTGAGCGGAGACACTGACACCTGCTGGTCAGAGTGAAGAACTGCAGAGAGGGACACACTGGTCACGTGGTAAACAGCAGGCAACTTCAAATGACAGTTCTGGCATTATTTACTTTGTATGTTGTCTAAAGAAAACACCATAAACATATCATAACAGACGTGATGCTTTAGGTGAATGAACGACAACATGAATAAAACAAAATGTGTTTTTATTCAAAAAATTCTCAAAGAAATGAACAGAAATAAAGCTTAATTAACAATCTACTGGAAACAAAGGGTAAAAGGGGAGAAAAAGAGCTTTTTTTTGGCTTCAACAAACACTCCAGAAAACAAAAGAAAATATACAGAGGAAGGTTTCTGATAAACCGAACGTACAAGATGCCACTGGCAAGCGTGTGGCACGTAAAACAGAGAAAGAAATTACAAAATCAACTCTCATATAGATATCTCTATGAAAATCTTTTTATTGTTTTTATTTTTTCAAACAGTCTGTACAAAACTTCTCTCTTCATAAATTATTACTCTTTTTTTTCATATAACTTAATGGCTGTCTAGTACATGATTTTTCATATTCATGAGCAATTTCTCTCTGCACAACAACTCTTTTCAACTCTTTGACCCAGACACAGATTGGCACTTCGGATTCAGATGTTACTAGCAGCATGAGCCACACAAGAACTCCACAGAAACACACTCGCTGCCACACACACACACACACACACACACACACACACACGCACGCACGTCAAGAATGGACTCGGCTGTGAGCTGAGCACCACGGATACGCCGTTAAAACTCTGTCTGGACTCGGTCTGAAAGCAACAGTATGGAAGCCCATTTCTGACACATAAGAAAAGAAAAATCGAAATTATTACACAAGTCACAATTATGAGATAAAAAGTCAAACTTATGATACTACGTGAGATTTAAAAATAATTTTGACGTAAAAGTTGAAATAATTCAGATGAAAAATGCAGTCAATTATGACTTTTTGTCAATTTCAACTTAGTATGTCATATTTTCAACTTTTTATCTCATAATTTCAACTTTTTACGTCATAATTTTGACTTGTCAAAATAATGACTTAAGTATTTATCTTTTCATCTCAAAATTTAGTCATAATTTTGACTTTTTATCTCATGATTTCAACTTTTTACGTCATAATTTTGACTTATGTCATAATTATGACTTATAAATCTCATAAATATGACTTTTTAAATCATAATTTAACTTTTTAATACCAAAAATATGATTTACAAGAGCATGATTTTTTGTTACATTTAATTTAGTAACACTTTATTTTACAGTGTCCTTGTTACACGTTACATGTAGTTACTATAGTAATAACTATAAATTGTGCATAATTACATGCAACTAACCCTAAAACAAACCCTAACCGTAACTCAGTAAGTGCATGTAGTTAATTAATATTACTCAGTACTTAAATGTATAATTACACTGTAACAACGACACCTTAAAATAAAGTGTAACCCTTTATTTTAAGATGTCGTTGTTACATTGTACTTCCTCAAATAAATACTGAGTGATATTAATTAACTACATGCACTTACTATAGTGTTACGGTGAAGGTTAGTAACTTATTATGCTTATTATAATACTAATTATGCATAATTTACTGTTATTACTATAGTTAGTACCTGTAACGTGTAACTACGTCACCTTAAAATAAAGTGTTACCGTTTTTTTGTGTTATGTGCGGTAAATGGGCTTCATACAACAGTGATGTCTCGGGAAAACCGCAACTTTCAGCATCGCTGTTTCTCACTCTCTCTCTCTCTCTCTCTCTCTCTCTCTCTCTCGCGCACGCTTTCTTGTCTACTTCCTATGGACTACTGGAATATCTTGTGATGAAAAGCAGCATTGTTTTTTGCTTTCGAAACGATGAATCTGAATGCTAAACGACACTAAAACAAACTTTCCTTATAACGATAACAATAATAAAAAAAAAAAAACTTTTTTGTTTGAAGAAGAAGGAGAAGAAAAGGATCAAAGTATCTGAAAAGAAAAAACCTGAAAGAAATCAAGTGTACATGGACAGCTCCTGAGCGGTCCGTTTGGTCTGGAGGGGCGGGCTGAACCTGCTAGCCCGACCAATTAAAACAGAGGACAACAAAACTCTGAGGTAGATAACCGGTCAACAAGACCCACCAGGTCAAAAACACAGTCTTTTGGAAGACAAATTAATGAATAAAGCCTTACTAAAGTATATTGTGAGTTTAGAAGAAAATAAAAGACATTTTCCTGTAATGGATGCGATTATTGTTTCAAAGGCCGCGCCCTAAACCCTAGTGAGCTGCCCGTCATATTCTCCCCAACACGTCACGTTTTTATCACCTGAAACATGGATACTATAATGCAATTTTCTTCCCTATTGTGCGTATACACAAGTGAACGGGAACAAATGTGGGTGGGGCTTGGTTTTGTCCATATTGGATGGTTGTGGTTTGCTATTGGCTGATGTCATGTGAGTGACAGGTTGCCCCGCCCCCGTCACCAGAGAAGAGAAGAGATGCTGCAAGAGGGACGGGAAGTTATTCTGATTCAAGATTATGAGGCACATTAACAAAATAACATAAAATGATGTGCACGGATAATTCATTTATAACAAATACGGCAATATTCCATAAAAAATATAGATTTCATGATTCGAGTTCGCAAAACATTTGGATTCTTTGGTAGTTTCAGTTTCGCTTTAAGGTTTGGTGTTTTTTTATTTATTCTAAATGTTGTTTATAATGAATGCACACTATAATTGATGTTTGTTTTATTTTCATTTTATTTTCAAATACCATTGCGTTTAAAGGATTGGTTGTGGAGTGACGGGAAATAAAACACATGTTTATTGTGTTTATAATATTTGTCAATGTTTCAGTTTATTTTCCTGGAAAATACGGCAGTAAGTGCACTAAGATACCTACAAATACTAAGTCAGCATCATATATATCCTTCATTGAGAAGGCAATCCCATAATGCATTTCGAGTAAAAAAAAAAAAATAATCGTAAAGAATGGTTGATTCTAATGAAAAAGCACTAATAATTGTGTGTGCTTTGTACCTTTACAGCAACATGCCAATGCAAAACTCTCCTGAAATCCATTTGTATGATGCACGCATTTCTCTAACAAATCATCATGAGTTACGATGCTCCCTTGGAAGGCAGCTCACTAGGGGTTTAAAACGGTGCCGTCGTTTCAACCTGTCCTCGTTCCACGTTTCAGTTTCAGTTGTCTCCGCTCTGTAGTGATGTTTTAGTTTAGTTTGTGGCACTTGCTGGATCCAAATCGTCCTTCACGCTATCGGTGTCCGCACCTCGACGACTAAAGACAGCTGAATGCATATGTACAAAGAAGGCACATTCTCCAGAACTGCAATCTAGTCTGTTAAAAAGTCTCAGCGTGGCCCGCCTCGAGAGAAAACGTCCGCACGATCCGCTCGCTTTGGTGAAGTAAACTCGCCTGCTATAATCGAGCACTGAAATCCACACGCTGAAGAACCACTGCCGTTTCTTAAAGAGGTTTAACTCTGAACGCATCAAACCATTTTCGGTCTGACTGACAGGCCACGCCCCCCTCCCGCCCCCAAAATTAGAATACGAGTCAAAGCCCCTCCCCCCTCCCTCCCACACGAGTTCATCTAAAGCTAAACTACAACACCGAGATTTATAAACGAAAGTAAAAGGCGATTATCAAAAATGTGATCGTTCAGCAGAATTTCTACCACATTCAAACAACCAAAGGATCATCACCTCTGATTATAAAAACATTAAATCCTATGAAAACTCCATCAATGTCGTCACTCGAAACGGTTTGTACTCTAAAAGATCTGAAAAAGCAAAACACCGAAATCCAAGCGCAGCGAAATTTTCCTTTTTGCGAGATTGCTAAAAAAGCCCTATTCAGCTGATTTACAAGGCAGCGGCCGCACACGTCTCTTCTTCGGCCACCGTACGGGAAAGAGTTTAAGGCAAATCGTATAAGACGAACAGATCGGTCAGACCGAAGATGAAGCACACAACAGAAAAACACATCAACGACACTCACACCGCAAGCACAAACGCATCTTTCTCAGGATGTCCGGCTGACAAATCTCTAAGAACAAACATCTGTTTCAGTACAAAAGAAGAGAGAGAGAAAACAAAACAAAAAAAACAAATCTGAAATCATAAACACAAGAATAATATCCATGCACATCGAGTCGCATGATGAAGTTCCTGCATCTATGTGACAATCCTTGGTAAAAAATAATCAGTTTCCTTATTAAAATAAAACTTTTCTTTTTCTTTCCATTTCATTTTTTTTTTCTTTTTTTCTTTGTTAGCATCCTCTGATGAAATGAATCCTTGATTTGCACCTAATGGAACTTATACCAAAATAGTTGAAGTAGTTTTATTATAAAACCAAGGAACTCATCGTAGAACCTGTGCAAAATGTTGATTCATCGGTAGAGCCGGTCCTTCAAAGGAAGCTGTTATTGATTTAGCAGTCGTCTCCTTCTCTCTCGACCTCACACAACCCTGGAAGTGAAGCACAACCAAAACTTCAAATCAATAGTTTGACACAAACACTGTAAGACTTTTACTCAGCGAGGGTGCATTATATTGATCAAAAAAGAGTTATAATGTTACAAAAGATTTTGGTTTCAAATAAATGCTGTTTTCTGTTCGTCAAAGAATTCTGAAAAAATAAAATGATCACAAATTCCACTAAAATATGAAGCAGCACAACTGTTTTGAACAAAGATAATAATCAGAAATGTTTCTTGAGCATCAAATCATCATATTCGAATGATTTCTGAAGGATCATGTGACTCTGAAGACTGGAGTAATGATGCTGAAAATTCAGCTTTGATCACAGGAATAAATTACACTTTACAATTTATTTAATACGAGTTATTTTAAAATATAATAATATTTCACAATATTACTGTCTTTACTGTATTTGTCATCAAATAAATGCTTGGTGAGCTTTTTAAAAATCCCATCCCCAAACTTTTGAATGACAGTAGATAACATAATATATTTCCCAACATCTTGAACCAAAGACCAATTTCTCAGCGACAAAATATTTTAGATCTGAGCATTACTATAAAAACGTATATTCAACAAAAACAAAAAAAATCCATGCATGAAAATTACAAGTGTAAAATTTCTATTTTTACTTCCAGGTTTTCGTTCATTTACTCACTCTCATGTCATTCCAATAACCTCTTATTTTTTTTCTTCCTTGACACACAAAACGAGGTTGAATCTTCAAGTCTGCAAGACTTCATAAATCTTATTCACGACTGTACAATTAAAAAAAAATCATGCCATGGATGAATCAAAGCAGGTTTGAGATCATTGATTCCTCCACGTCAATAGCCGCGTTTCCATTACCCTTCAAATTGCGCAAATTGAAATTGAAAATTGAAAATACGGCCAATGGAAACACGTAATGTTCGCAAAAACTCGCCGTCTTTCCGCTCGCATGAGGTGGGTTTTCAAGCAATTCGAAAAAGAAACAGTTTTTGCGCATTTACAGGTCAGCTGACGTAGATGACGCGGTGTGTTTGGACAGAATACGAGACAGAGCTCTTTATTAAATTAATAAAATTACAGGAATTACAGGAATACTGGATTCTAAACCTCAAATAAATGGCACAATCAAGACCTCGAAGCAGAAATGAGTGAGAAACACCCAGAAACACCTCATATGTGCCGCTCACAGTATAAGGGTCTTTCCATGCCATTAATGATAGGATAACACACATACGTCTCCTTTGATTAATAATAATGTCTAGTGCGGTGGCTGGGATATAGTACATAAACCTACCAACGCCATGATTTTTGGAATGATTTATCGCAAGAGAAAAAAATGAAGTTTTAGTCGCATAATATCAGTTAATGGAAACACTGTCATTTCACAATAGTTTTTTGTCGACATTTAGAAGAAAAAAAATCACAAAAGTTTTGCGCAAATCAGTAATGGAAACGCGCCTAATGATGGAAAATGACAAATGACGAAACCAATTAGCTGTATTGACAACTTTTAAGATACTTTTTTGTTCTTTTTGGATCTTGACAGTATGAATAACCATCAAATAATAAGTTAATAAAAAAGTCTGGAATGAGGCAAGGGTGCGTAAATGAGGACCGAATTGTCATTTTTGGAAGAACTATCCCTTTAATTTAGATCGGACACACACATCAGGACCAGTGAAGCATGACTGCAGGTGGGCTCAAACTAATACCGCATTAAACCTGTTTATACTTCCAGACCAATCGTTTCAAACTGATGTAAACCGATGATGCATCAACACTTGAAATGACCTCTAAACATTTAGATAAGGATCCTCATGCACTGCTTCCACATGCACAGGCCGTCCTCCTCCTGGAACCCAGAACAGCATTTTAATGGTCTGAAGAATACATTAGTTTTTGTGAATAATAAGATACCAAATAGATTTTGGGTTTGACCACATCTTCTGTTTGGTTGGCTGACAATTTCCAAAAAATGTAAGATAAGAGGAACAGTCTATAATTTTAATGATAGAAAAAGTCTATTATTTAATTCTTATCAAATGCATTTTCATTAAAGGGGTCCAATTAGGGCTTTCTCCAGCGGGAGTTCTTCTCTATATCAGTGTCAGTGTTTCTGAACTCCTGAAACGCCTCCATTGTAGTCCTGAGTTTTCTTCCGGGAACAAACATGTCACAATATTCCTCATTTAAATAATTAATATGCAGAATAAAGGGGCGGAGCCTGGGTGAATTAGTCAGTAGTGTGTTAAACTGGCGGTTATGGTAAGGGGCGGGACATTTCCCAAACACACTCGAAGCGCTTGACCAATCACAACACACTGATCCAGCCAACCAATCAGAGCACAGTGTGCTTTTCAGAAGGAGGGGCTTGATAAGGGGCTTTCGCACCAGAGTTCCTATAACCTATATAAGTTTGAATAAAAACCTAATATAAATTTTAAGGCCAGACAAGTAGTTTGTTGAGGGTTGGTTTGGACTACACGCCTGCTCACATACTCAAACGCACATACCTATAGACTGAACTCGTAATACGCATGCGCACGCCATCAGCGTTCTCACGGGTTCGTGTTTTTAAAGTTTGCGCAGAGAGAACTTAAGAGTTTTCTGTTAGAACGGTGTCGTGTTTAGCGGCCCTTAAGTTAATAACTAATGATCGTTGCGACTGAAGTGAATCAATCAAAACTAACTTTAGCTGGACAATAACTTTATCCTAGAGCTGCTATAAAGCCAAAACAATCTCTGTTACTTTAATTCACTATTATCACTGTAAAGCCGCTTTAAAACAATCCATATTGTTAAAAGCGCTATATAAATGAAGGTGACTTGACTATAACCTGCTTTTTGGCGTGTTCACACCGCAGGATCTGGGATTGATTTTAGCCCTAGGAACGCCTTTAGGTGAGACTAATTAAGCTCTTACTTCAGAGTAGGCTATAACCCAGCACAACAGGAACTACCAGTGACGTAAGTGAATGCTGATTGGCCGAATGCATGCGAAACACTGACACACGGCATTTTATAGCCTATATATTTACTCCACGAACTTGGAAAACAGCGATAGATGGACTGACGCCGAAATCCAAGAACTTCTCAACCTTTCCGCTAAGGAGGGAATCAACCTGGGCATTAAGCACACTGCAAATGCTATAATACATTTTCATATACTGCTTAATTTCTTTAACAGTTCTATCTAATAAGGTATTAGACTGTTAAGCAGATCATAAACTAATGAAGATGGAGAATGGAGAGCTGTGTGCTCAGACGTTCTTAATGCTGTCAAAATAAAAGTCTGCAGTGCAGGTGCGAATGCAACCAGGAAAATGGCCCTAGGGGAAAATGTAGTTCTCGTGGGGACGGCCTTGGTGACTAGTTCCTATAACTACCCAGTGCAAAAGCCCCAATGGAGACAAAAACTAAAAGGGTTTTCCAAAGCCAACTATGGTTGCAAGTTCTGTCGTTACCAACACAATTCAACGGCACTTGCAACCACATTTGGCTAATGATGCTTTTGGGAAACGCACCTCAGAGAATTACTGACAGACTGACAAATATATGTAAAATAACGTTCATGAAGCATTCATAAGCATGAAAACCTATTCTAGTAGACCCCGAAACAAAATCAAGACTTTGAAAAAGGGCATAATAGGGCTTTAATGTTTAAATGGTTTATAGGAAAATCTCAGTGGATTCGATTTTTCTATTCTATTTTTTGGGTTCCAAAAACTTATGGTAAAACGACACACGAGCCGTTACATGATGTGTATGTGTGTACAGATCAACGGTGAAAGAAGTGAGTGACAGTACCTCTTCATCACTTGGCCTGCTGATAGGTATAAGGTGAATGATCACTGGACGAATCCACCTGAGGTTGTGGACTGTTCTCCTACAACAGAACATGCTTCAATTTCTCACATTTAGACACCAAATCAGAATATAAATGACTGATTATTATTATTATTATTATATAATCGCTGATTATTTTGAAGGCAATTAACATGCGCTAATGGATGAATGTCACAAAAACATGCTCATGTCACTGAAAAACAAACAACATAATAGGTTTCCCATTCTGTAATACTGTAAAAAATAATACTATTACAATATTATACTTTATCATATATATATATATATATATATATATATATATATATATATATATATATATATTAATTAAATAATATTAATTATTAATTAATAATTGTATAATTCATATTCAAAATATATCATTGGCAAATGATATATCAATATTAATATATCAAATTAAAGGCAATACACAAAATACTACCCTAATGAATAAATACTTTAATACTTAAATTTAAATAATATATTATTATTGTCATTTTTATTATGCATCATAATTGGGAGAATGTGCTTAATTGTCAAGATAATCTCACAGAAAAAAAATCAATAGCTCTAAAAACAATTTTTTTTTTTTTTTTTAGCAAAATATTCTATTCTATATCTTTAGTTTGATTTTGGAGTGAACGTGTTCCCAGGACATGTTCTTAACACTCGGCACAGTTGCACAAGCCCAGTCTGTTCTTGAACTTTTCTCCATTTATGGTGATTGTGAACTCACACAGTTCTCGAGTACAGGACGAGGTTAAATCTGTGTCTGGGAAAGTGTGTGTGGACATGAACCCACCTCTACTGAGACTGCGGTGGTCTGCATGTGAGTGTATGGAGGGATGTACTGCCCCTGGAGAGCTTGACTGGCTGGCATATACTACAGGAGACACACACACACACACACAGAGAAAACATCAACATATGCAGCTACAAACCTGCACACTTTGCTGCTGTAGTGTTTTTTGTGCTCTCATTCTGTCAGCGTTTTTTTATTTGGTTACTTTTGAGTATTTCTGCTGAGATCAACTGTTGTGCATGATCCATGTGTGGCCTGTATATGTTTAAATATAGGCCTATGCATTGTTTTGCAGCGTTTGGCCAATTATATGCTGAATCAGTGTAACCCCAAAAAATATTATTGCACTATAAAAACGTCCAACATAAAAGTTTAATGCGATGTTTTGTTCACTCAAAATGTATACAATTAACGAGTACATCATGAATCCATCTTCAAGACGCATGCATTTTTGTATATTAACTGCTAGAGCGCTAAAAGCTACATAGTGTACCTTTAAATTGTTCAATACTATAATTATCAGAAAATGTGTTCTTCCATATTGTGGCCTTTATGTTTTAATTGCAACTTGATAATTCACCAGTAGGTGGCGCTTAAGGTCAGTCATGGGCTGCATTTCCCTACTTTACATTTACATTTACATTTACATTTACATTTTATGCATTTGGCAGATGCTTTTATCCAAAGCGACTTGCATTGCATTTCAAGATTCTTTTCAAGGTACACATTTACATTCTTATCAGTTCTTCCGTTCTACTTTATAGCAGGTGAAAAACAGTATGTGACGAATTGTATGTCTGAATTCACAATACTCAGAGTAGCGAAAAAGTACCCAGATGACCTTCTACTTCCGTCGAGATTCTGAAGTGTGCATAAGATGGACACTTTACTATCCCATGAGGCCACAGGAGAGGATGCAATTGACACTGGTAGGTCACATGATTACATTCATACTACATAGAATGCACTTTTTAGAGGTTGCAAAGTAAGTACTTGCATGGATACCTGGATGACACGGTGCTTTTAACAAAATGTGCAGTATACAACAAACTACTTTGTAATATTTAGCGTTGCATAGTGCATACTGTTTAAAAAACATAGTAAGCAATGTATAAAGGCCATTCCATTCTGAACACAGCCAGAGCTTTATAACCGTTAGTTCACCCAAAAATGAAAATTCTGTCAGTAATTACTCGCCCTCATGTTGTTCCAACCCCGTAAGACTTTCGTTCATCTTCGGAAACACAAATAAAGATATTTTTGATTAAATCTGAGAGCTTTAGTCAGAACGTAGGCTCACTATTGGCCGACGCTGGTCATGTGTGTGATGCTGGCCAATAGTGAGCCTACGTTCTGACGTACAACCCAGAAGCGCTGCGCTGTTACACTATGTGAACTCACTCAGAGAAACACACAGAAGAAAATAAATAGTTAATATTTTTGTGTTTTTTTGCGCACTAAAAGTATTCTCACCACTTGATGAACTTAAGGTTGAGCCACTGTAGTCACTTGGACTATTTTAACGATGTCTTTACTAACTTTTCTGGGATGGCAGATCTTGATTACCTAGAAGCCTATGGAGGAGTGAGACAGCTCTCAGATTTCATCAAAAATATCTAAATTTGTGTTCTGAAGATGAACAAAAGTCTTACGGGGTTGCAGGAGAGTAATTACTGACAGAATTTACATTTTTGTGTGAACTAACCCTTTAACAGCTGCAAGTGATTCAGCAGATTTTGAAGAAACAAGACAGTAGTGTGAGAAGTGCTGATTTGTGCTCACCGTTCCTGCGCTGCCCAGAGAGAGGTGACCCATCTGCTGTGTGAGAGGACTCATCATGGACGTGGGCTGCAGAGACATGGAGTGATCTATAGAGGGCGATATCACTGCTCCCTATGATGGAACGGGACATTTACATTACATTAATTCACTTAGGAAGAAAAGGCAAGAAAGCCACATATAAGGAGCATATCCACATATGTACACTTCCTTTCATAATTGGCCCATTTTTTTAAATTTAAATTTTTTTTTTTCTATTTTACTCAATATGTGTGTACTATGTACTTTCAAGCAAAATAATTTGCTGATATGCATGCTCTTTTCAAAAGGAAACTAAATTTAAAATGTGTTGTCATTAATTAAAATAAAATAAAAATGATAGATATTCAATGAAAAACTTAAAAACACATATGAGAAACGTTGCAACTAACTGAAATAAACTAAAATATGTATTTTCAGGCGTTTGCAGTGTGAATTTGCTGATTTGCTCTTTCTAATGTTTTTATTGTTTTAGCTGAAATTATTAAAACTCAATTGAAATAAAGCTAAAATAAAATAAAATATAAATATTAGATGAAAATTATTTAACGTTGTAACTTTGATAAAATAAAAATCACAATTACTGTTCACACTTTGTCTTCATAATGTTTGACCAATAACATTTTGTTACAAAAAAAATAAAAAAATAATAATAATTCCCTCAAAGAAAAAAGTTGGAAATATGCAACTTACAGCCCGAATGCTTCCCAAAATTCCTGTTTTTTGCTAATTTTCACTGCTGTGCTTTAAAAAATAAATAATATTCACTAAAAAACAGATCCTGGTAATACCATAGATATCTTTGAAATGTATGATAGATGATGGTTTGTGAAGTTTAATATGAAGTAAATGAGACCGAGAGTGTGTGTCACCTGTGAAGTGTACAGTGTCGGAGATCGGGGTCTGTCTGGGATGTGTGTGTGATGAGTCCTGCTTTCTTACGCTGTGAGTCAGACTCTAAAAATCTTCCGTATATTTAAGAGCTATGAGGCATCAGCGCCATTACTGGCCTTTAAATGCCACAGTTTCCGCATTAATGACCCACGGCACTCAGCTCTATACGCACTGACTCATACAAAAATCATAAGCCCATTATACCACACATTACTTATATACATTATACACCCACTCAAATAGAAACACACACATAGAGTCTCTTCCTGTTTGATGTGTCATTCATGCAGCTGAGCTTCACTTAGTACCTGCAATCTTAGTACCTCATCACTGATCTCTATCTCACACACACACACACACACACACACACACACACACACACACACACACACACACACACACACACACACACACACACACACACACACACACACACACACACACACACACACACACACACACACACACACACACACACACACACACACACACACACGCACACGCACGCACACCCCTCAGGTTCTTTATGCTGGCGTGGGCTTCAATGACACTGTACTACAGCATCTGTGTGTGATTTAGTGTTAGTGCACTTATGCAAACACACACACTCACACACACACACTCACACCAGTGTTTCCTGCACAACCGCGGTGGCTGCTGCTATTCAAGAGTAGGAAGCACATGTCACGTATCAGGGACAAAATGTGAACTTTTATGTTGTTATAGGCAGTGTTGCTCCTAAAAGCGGCTTCTCAAATGACGGAGTGGAAATAATTGACAAAAATGTTTTCGTACGTTTAATTACATTGACATAAATAAATAAATAAATTTGTTAATTGAAAAAAAAATGTTTTTTTACGTTATTTACAGTAAGACATGACATATCTGTGACCGTCTGATGACTTATGGTGTCCAACTGTGTTATTTTTAAAAGAAATGACGGTAATGCAAATTTGTAAGGTTATGAAAACTTAAATCGGTTTAATTATTAATTGTTTAATTACTGGTTGTTCATATGACAACACACAGTTAAAGACATATCTGCAGCAGAGCTTTGACATGCAAATGGTATTTTTATAAACAACAACGTTTTTATTTGATCTTATTATAAATAAACTAAAACAAAAGAAACAAAAATCTGATAAAAATAAATAGAAATAGAAATTAAAAATACAATAATTAAAAATGTAAAAAGAATGTAATGTAACTACAATAAGGTTTCATAGTTAACTACATTAGGTAATAAGATAAAAAATATTTCTAAAGCATTTATTAATCTGTTACGTTAATCTCAACATTTACTAATATCTGATTAAAATCAAAAGTTAACATTAGTTAAAGAACCTGAACAATAAACAGTAGTATTTATATTAATTAATGTTAAGAAAGATGAAGAAATACTGTAACGAATGTATTGCTCATTGTCAGTTAATGCATTAACTAACCTTAACTAACACAACTTTGTTGTAAAGTGTTACTAAAAAATAAATAAAATAATATAACATAATAAAATAAAATAGGCTATTATATTGATAGTGCCGTGAAGAAATATATATATATTTTTATAAATGGAAACTTATAAAACTCTGATTGGATGAGCAATGCTGTCAAGTATTGATGTGCCAGCCTACGGTTAGACTTATTAACTCTATTATTTGGCATAAGTTTGTTCATATTGATGTGGTTTGCAGCTTTAGTGAGTCTGTTTAGATGTCGCCCACACACTCAGTCTAAGAGCAGTTCAAGTGTAGATCTCCCACACACACACACACACACACACACACACACACACACACACACTGTTGAAGACCAGCATGAACTGGACCGTGAGAGATCAGACTCACCGGATGCTGCATGATGTAGGGCTGATGGGTGACCCAGGATGGATTCTGGACCTGAACGATAAAAACACAATCCCTTAAAGCGTTAGTTCACCCAAAAATGTAAATTCTCTCAGTAATTACTCTCCCTCATGTTGTTCCAACCCCAAGACTTTCGTTCATCTTCAAAACACAAATGAAGATATTTTTGATTAAATCTGAGAGCTGTCTCACTCCTCCATAGGCTTCTATGGCATCGAAATCTGCCATCCCAGAAAAGTTAGTAAAGACATCGTTAAAATAGTCCAAGTGACTACAGTGGCTCAACCTTAAGTTTATCAAGCGACGAGAATACTTTCAGTGCGCAAAAAAAAAAAAAAATGAGAAGAAGAATATTATTGGAGTGGATGTCAACAAGCCCACATAAAGCCTCAATGTGGTTATGTGATCTAGTATCATAACTTAAAATTAGAGAAAATTAAATATTTAATGAAAGGATCTGTCCAAAAGACTTGGCAACCCATGATTACATATTTTGAGAAGATGAAGACTCTCCCACTTATTGATCAATGTTAAATATGATCACCAATTGGGGTTTTGTTTTATAATTATGTACAGACCACGAATACCGTATGTCAGAAAATTGTATTATTGGCTATGTATATATGTATATATATATTTTTTTATTGTTGTTGTCTTAACTTTTATGTGATGTTTGGTTAATTATTTCAGCGGAAAGGGTTATAAAGAGGGGCTATAAGCTATATCTTTAATTGTATGAAGCTTCTTGTTAATGCTTTGAAAAAGTTTATAAATAAATTATAAAATAGAAATAAAAAATAACAACTTTATTCAACTATTCATTTTCTTCTGTGTGGGCCTTTCGTCAGAACGGAGGCTCACTATTGGCCGACGCTGGTCATGTGTGTGATGCGTGTGATGCCGACCAATAGTGAGCCTCCGTTCTGACGCACAACCCAGAAGCGCTGCGCTGTTACACTCGTGAACTCACTCAGAGAAACACAGAAGAAAATGAAGAGTTTTATAAAGTCGGTATTTTTGTGTTTGTTTTTGCGCACAAAAAGTATTCTCGTCGCTTTATTAACTTAAGGTTGAGCCACTGTAGTCACTTGGACTTTTCTGTGATGGCAGATCTCGATTACATAGAAGCCTATGAAGGAGTGAGACAGCTCTCAGATTTCATCAAAAATATCTTAATTTGTGTCTGAAGATGAACGAAAGTCTTACGGGGTTGGAACAACATGAGGGAGAGTGATTACTTCAGTTCTGACACATCCACCTCTGAGACCTCGATCGGTCTGTTCGATCTGAACTGGATTATGTTACCTGGTATGTGGACACAGGTGAGATGTATGTAGACATGGGCGCCTGTGTGATCATTCTGTTTGTAATACTGTAGGCGGTCGGATAGAATCTGCAGAGAGATGAAAAGGACATATTTAAGCAATTATGTATGTGAGGCTGTGCAATATTGTGAATATAGTATGATAGCATTGAATATGAGTATTCTGCCTTATAAGATACCTTCTGTTATATACATATTTGTAAATATAATTTGTTCAAGTATTAACATGTATAAATATATAATACTTGACTATTTTACTCAACTAAAAACGTTCAAGCATTTGTAGTGTGAACTGATGTGCATGCTCTCTCCAGTGTGGTTATTGTTAACAAAAACAAAATTGTATTCATTGAAAATAACTCATTAATTGAAATAAGGCTGAAAAAAATAAAAATAATAATAATTTACTTTTTTTTTATTGTGCCATGGCAACTCTATGAAAAAATTAAATAATAAAATAATAAATAATATTAATAATAGTGTTTTTATTGTTAACTGAAACCAAAACTTATAAAGAGCATAAATAAGTATGAAATAAAGCGGATTTAAAATAATGAAATTAATATTTTAAACCCCAAAAACCTTGAAATGTTGCAATTAACTGAAATATAAATTTATGTTAAAGTACTAAAATTACTAAAAGAGAGAGAGAAAAAAAAAGAAAGAAAGCTAAATAGAATCAAAAACTAATAAACTAGAATTAAAATGAAAGTAAAAATAAATAAAAATATTAATAAATACTACAATCCCTGGCAAAAATTACGGAATCTCCAAATTTAGAGGATGTTCACTCACGATTTTTTACTTTATAGCAAACTAACAAATCACAGATATGACACAAAACGTTTTGTTCAATAACTTATCATTCTGGCTTCATGAAACATACCTCAAACAAATCCACTAATTTTATTATTATTTTTTTATTAATGGAATGTCTTTTCCCGGAGCAAGTAGAGGAAAAAACTAAGGAATTAATCAAATTGATAAAACAATTAAATAAATACAATTTACGTGGATTTGTTTGAGGTATGTTTCATGAAGCCAGAATTTTAAGCTATTTTTGTGTTATGTTTATGTTGTTTATTTGCTATAATCAGGGTGAAGATCCTCTAAGTGTGGTGATTACATGAATTATTTCAGGGGTTGTATAATCCTCTACAAATACTACAGTAACACTGGTTCTTTCTGAATTCTTACGGTCTCGTACCCATTTTGCATAGCAGCTGTGGTGGGGTCGTACGTGAGGGTCATGCCAGCCTATGAGAGAGAGAAATAAAACAATTATTACACTATTCAGTTTTTGAAGTGTTCAAAAAGGAAAACAAAAAGTGTTGTGTCACTTTGTCATTGTGAATCATCCACTAAAATACACTGAGCAAAGTGATGAAGAAAAGTGTTAAGCACAGATACAGACACTTGCTTTGATATTTTGTTACTTAAAAGGTGTATTATGTAACTTTTTTTGTAAAAAAAAAAAATCAAAAAAACAAAAAAAATCAATCAATCCTTCTTCCAAAATGTGTTTTTGTCTTCACTGTGGCAAGTCTATTATACATGGTTCCCACTCTAAACCAAATCTAATTCCCTGACTTTTCCCTGACTTTCACTGACTAAAAAGATGAATTTCCATGACCTATAATGAACGGCAAAACAGGCTGCTGTTTTGCGGAGCACCGAGCTGTTCTGTTTTGTAGAAAGCCTTTCTTTAAAGTGAATTTCGTTTTCTATAAATTGTATCTTAATTTTAATATATTTTTCATCAACCAATTGCCTGTATTTAATAAATGAGAAGCAAATATATAGCAGACAATCAAATCAAAGTCCGTATTATTATTTTTGCAAAGGTCCCCTCAGGGGCTCCGTAGAAAGATGTGTGAAACAGCGCGATAAAAAAATCGTTACAGAAAAATTACATTTTGATAAATGGAAACTAAAATTTAAAGCAACAAACTAAATTCCCTGATATTCCATGACTTGGACAAAAAATATATAAAATTCCCTGACTTTCAATGTCTGGAATAGACCTTTTCAAATTCCATGACATTCCAGAAATTCCATGACCCGTGGGAACGCTGATTATAGGTGTTTATATTTTAGAGCGGGTGGGATGGTTTTTTTGCGTACATGTGTCACTTGCCAGTGTGTGTCTCATCATATCTGAATCTGTAAATAGAGAAAAGTTGCTCCGGCTGCTTTGACGTGTGTCTGGTGTGAGAGGTTAGGTGTGTGTGAGTGTGTGTGTGTCACCCATTTTAAACAAACACCGAACAGAGGAGAGTCTGCTGGAAAAAAAGAGAACGAGACAGAGCTCGTAATAAATGTGCTGGAATTTATTTTCAAAGAAGTAGCGCGTCTATTAATGGGTAAAGCTACATTAACGTCTATAGTTAGTCAGCTTGAGATCTAAACTGGTTATATCTTTTAACCAATATCCACATACACTGTGGATTTCAAATCAGGGTCAGGGTTAGGGCACTTCTGAGGGTAGATCTCAGTTAGGATGCTGTATTATAAGGCAGCTCCTTGTGTAGGAAGCTCACTCTCACTATCACTTGTGTAGCTCACGTAATATATGACTGTATTAGAGTAGCTTGTGTAAACACACACACACCCACATGACCAGCGTTGTGTAACATCTCTGCTGTCCGTGTGTTTGCTAACCAGATATATGGCTGTAAAAAGTGACCCGGACATTAAATATGCTAATGCGGGACGGTCCGTCAGCGCTCATGGGCGGAGCATGAGCAATGTGACATCATATTGCTCAGAAAATCCAAACGGCTTGATTTTTGAGAGTGTTTTAGGCTTTTTAAGGATAAAAAAAAAAAAAGGAGTGAATGGATTTTTTTCATTGTATGGTGGTTGTGTCCACACACATTTATATGCAAACACCATATAAAAGTGGATTTTGCATCCGATGACCCCTTTAAGCCTAGTAACAGTCAGATAATCATATTCATCCTCACAGTCACGCGGAGCCGAAGCACAACCAAAACAATATTCTTCCTCAAACTGCATGCATGCATTTTTTTTTACCACTATAGGGCCGAAAGTTCCTTTAATGCAATAATTAAATTATGTCACTGAGTGTGACTTAAGTGTTCAAATGCTTGATGGGCCACCGTACTTGTTATACAGTAGTTGCTGACAAATAACTGAAAACTGAAAATAAATGACGCCACTACTCTCCCCTCAAATTTGCAGCCAAAAATGTATGTATGTATGTATGTATATACATATATACAGTATATATATATAACTGGTTCAACTGCTTCTATTGTTCTCCTTATTTGTAAGTCGCTTTGGACAAAAGCATCTGCTAAATGATTAAATGTAAATGTAATGTAAATGTAAACCCATAAAATTGGTTTAAGGAAATGATCTGGCGTGACAGGAAACCCATTGTGCTGTAATTACATGCTGTCCACGACCTTCTCTGTGCGAGGCTTGCACATGATAAGCAGAAAAAAATTAAAATGTTCAAAGTCATTTTTATTAGAAAAACCACAGCATCGACTCAATTAAGGACATTTGTGATGTGATGTAATACATTTTCTTTTTTAATGGCCATGTGACACTGTGACTACAGGCACGTGTCTCGCTCGGCTCCGTAACCTAGTGAGCTGACTACACAGGCAGCATTTTAAGGCATCATATGTGTTAAAAGTCTGCAAAGGCGCTTTGTTTGACCAAATTTTTCAGATAAGGCAATCCCAGAATACACTGCGACAAAATCACTGTAGGATGGATTATAAAGCAAAAGAAATGCTGATTATATGAATACAATTAGTTAAATCCTGAAGAGATCTGTAAAAAAATTATCAAAAAAATGAAAAAATACATAAAATAAAATAGATTATTATTAGTGCTGTCAGTTAAACGCGTTATTAACGCAAACCCTTTTTAACAGCGTACATTTTTTCAAACGCTATTTTTGGCCTAGCAAACTTTGTCGTTTTTTTCACATGCTGTTGCAACACCTAGTAACGTTAGTAAAAACTACAAC
Source organism: Scardinius erythrophthalmus (assembly GCF_964197995.2). Classification (NCBI taxonomy): domain Eukaryota; kingdom Metazoa; phylum Chordata; class Actinopteri; order Cypriniformes; family Leuciscidae; genus Scardinius; species Scardinius erythrophthalmus. The sequence goes on from NC_138226.1 coordinate 3,709,299, forward strand.
ACCACACCGGATCTAGCTAGAGCGGAAACAAAACAACAGGCACGCCACACACACACACTTGTTTGGGCTTGCGAGCCGGCCAAAGAGTAGTAGGCTAACGTTACGTTTTGAGTGGATGGCGAGCGCGAGACGCCGAAATGGATGCCAATAAGATTCTGAATGGAAAGTTTACTTTTAAAAAGTTGCCAAATGGTTCCATTGACAAGACCAAAGTGATCTGTGTGTTCTGTCGTTGTGAACTGAGCGATCATCGCAGCACGTCCAGTCTGAAACACCACTTGATGGCCAAGCACACACACAGCTGATGCGAATTCTCTGATGCGATTATTTGCTCCAAGTGAGAATGTTAGTGTGAAATTGAACACTACAGTATAGCCTATGCCAATGTTGTTTTCAATAAAAAAACATTTGCACAAAGCAAGCCGATCCACTTTTCCATGTTGATAAGAGCATTAAAATGAGAAAAGATAATGGGGCAAAAAGAAATCAAGGGACATTTAGAATAGATAAAAATGTGCGATTAATTGCGAGTTAACTATGACATTAACGCGATTAATCGCGATTAAACTAATACTAGTGTGAAGAAACAAACGAATGAAAGAAAGATTTTATAAACAGACTAGTTAATTCTATTTAGATGAATATTGTTGTAAAAAATGATGAATTCAAATCAAAGAGAGATAATTTCAATATAGCTTATAAAGAAATGTTGATTACAAATATGATTAATTAAATCCCGAAGATAACTGATCAAAATAAAAATAAAAAACATACAATAATATAAAATAACATAAAAAAGACAAAGTCTACAAAAATCTATTTGGATGAGGAATATTGTAAAATATTGATAAATACAAATCTCAGAATGCATTGTGACAAAAGCAAGAAAATGTTTGATTATAAATATGATTAGTTCAATCCCAAAGAGTACTGATCAAAAAAAAAAAAAAAAATATGATTAATAAAATCCTGAAGTGTATTGAAAATATAATATTTTTTTTTTATTTTTTTTTATTTTTTTTTATCAAATTTACTTTTAACCAAAATCCACATATGCTGTGGATTTCAAATCAGGGTCAGGGTTAGGGCACTTCTGAGGGTAGATCTCAGTTAGGATGCTGTATTATAAGGCAGCTCCCTGTGTAGGAAGCTCACTAGGATTTAGAACAGAGCGTGAGTGTCATGATGGGCAATATCAAGTGACTCAGCAGTTTACACACACACACACACACACACACACACACACACACACACACACACACACACACACACACACACACACACACACACACACCACTCTCAGTATCACTTGTGTAGCTCACGTAATATATGGCTGTATTAGAGTAGCTTGTGTAAACACACACACACACCCACATGACCAGCGTTGTGTAACATCTCTGCTGTCCGTGTGTTTGCTAACAAGCGGTGGCAGGTGATGTATGGCTGCTAAGAGTGATGCGGACACCGAGAGCAAAAGAGCAGTACTCACGAGTCTGCTGTCCCCGTCTCTGGCCCAGGCTCGTCCGTTCTGCACATATTTATTTTGACTCTGACGCTTCTTCTGGCCTCCGTCCGCAAACTTGCACAGCAAGGGTTCTGACGGCGCTGCAGAGAGACACGGAGGAGGTGCATGAACTCTCAGCATGATGCTCATAACACTCATAACACCACCAAAACCATCATAGTGTGACAGCAGACATGGCTCGAGCGCTAGAGATTTTGTTCGGTAAGTACATTAAACACAGAGTGAAAATACAGAGCAGGACAAGATATCAATCATTTCGATTTTTTTGTAGATTAAATTAAGATTCATCATCTAGCACTTAAAATTAAAGCGATAACTTAGATTATGGAAATGATAGATTTCCAGGGAATGCATGAACTGATAAAATGCATACCTTGAGTGCAATGCATTCAATAATATTGGATTTAAACGTCTGCCAAATGCATAAATTTAAATGTATAACTAGTTTATGGAAAAAATGAAACCCTTTTAAAGAGTGCTTTCCCTTTAAAAATGCATTTCATGTTATTTGATTAAAGCATTACATGCACTCTTAAAATAAAAACGCTTTAGTTAGTCATTTTCCTCTTTTTTAAAAAACAAATCAAGGTTACGTTTTACATTAACTTATATTTCAGGGAGCTACACTAACCTTTTTCACTGGTGGCACTTGCGCTACTAACTTTTTCAGTTACTGGCGCAAAACATGATTTGGTCGCACAAATTGTTTATAGTAAGCCGCTCTGGATAATAATGAACAATAATGAAACTGTATTGCATACAGATGTGCTTTTTATTTTACTTGCCATCTTTTAAACCACATGTCTTCTTGTTTTTGTTTTCTTTAACATTGGTTGGGATAGATTTACTGCAATAGAAAATACAGTACACAAAAAAGTGCAAAATGGATTTCAACATGCTATGGTTGGCACAGATGGGCAGACTCCTGAACTCTTAAGTAGTGATGCACCGATGTGAAAATTGTGGCCGATATTAATATTGCTGTTATGGCCGATACCGATATCTCTGTATAGAAAACAAATTTACTGATAATCAAATAAAGAGAAATTTTCCAAAACACATTTTTCTTTTTTTTTTTTTTACTTTAGAAATAACTTATGTTGGGCACCTTTACCCGTGTGCAAAATATGTCACACATAGGACACACATGCATTATATTGCATTGCATTGCATATAATGTGTGCTGGTCTAAAATTAAGAAACCCCTAGAAAACAGAAAAAAAAAATGAAAAAAAAAATGAAAAAAACAGGTGTACAATAAAGATAGGCTACTTAATTTATTATTCCAATTACCAAATATGATACTAAATACCACAGGGAAAAGAGCTTCTATTTGTGACGTGCTGTCTTTGCATTTGAACATTGCACATTTTAAACAGGACAGGCATTAGCTGCATAAATGTTAGCCAATACAAACATATTTATTGAAAACAGTTGACAATGAATAGACAGGAGTCCAATAATAGCATAACGAATCACTTATTCTAAAAATAATATCAAGTAGGCTAAGTTTGACGAATCCGACATAACGAGGGCTGTTGTAAAACGTCCGTCATTTAACGAATTTTAAAAACACGGATGGATAATACAATATGCTTTCCGACATTTTGACAGAAAAAACAAAACAAGCAAGAACAAAATTTAAATTATAGCCCGTCAATTTTCATTTTACAATTATCTTCTCTCTCTGTTTGCGCGCGCGTCCGTATTTGTGTGAGAGAGAGAGAGCTCGCGAGTCGCGCAGATACAATGGTACGTTTTAATCTAAGTAACGGTCGCGGGGCTGAAGCCAACTTGATGTGTTGAATGCTCAGAGCACGTTATAAAACGTATTCTTAAAATACACATTTCTGTTTTAATAAATGCTCATAGTAAATCATAGCATATTGCCTAAAACATAGGTACAAAAATAATCAGTGATACATTTGCGACCCATTAAAAATTTTGGTCGCAATGGCATTTCAAAAGGTCGCATATGCGACCATTTTGGTCGCAGTGTAGTTCCCTGTATTTACATTTATTCAGTGGCTTGCAAATTTTGACCAGCCATAGTAAGAAAATAACAACTGAATCTGACAGAATTGCACTATTTGTGCATCCTTAAGTCCTGACAGTACTGTATGTCAGGACTTAAGGATGCACAAATAGTGCAATTGAATATCAAATAGTGCAAGTATGAATATCATGTTTCATGATTATGGAAGTAAAATGGGTCACAACATGGTGTGACTTGAAGTTGCTCTAGCTGTAAAAAACTAAACTTTGTGCCTAATAACCAACATCCTCGTCTTGACTTAACCCACTATACACATTTTCAGCATCTATGATTCATTGTTGCAGATGTAATGCATAAATTGCATAGCAAAATCTCTACCAGTTACACACCGCCGATTTCCGTCTTAAAGCCTCTGAGGCTTCCTGGCTCCATCCACAATGACTTTCCCACAATGCTTTTGAGAACAGGCATCTAATGTGGAAGCTGTCTTCGTATAATCCCCTTCCTTCCTTTCTGACATGGTCAGTGGAGACTATTTCAGTCTAATAATCCAATTAAAATGCTTAGAGAGGCCACGCAAGGCCGAGATTCCACTCAAAGAAAAATTAGCACACATTGCATTCACTTGAGCCCCGATCGAACCTCCACGAATCAAATAAGCTCCCACTTTGATTATGAACAAAGCTCCACCCAGCTTTGTGGGTTTTCAGTGTTTCGTGCAGCAAGTCTGAATCTACATTCGTGCGAAAGCCGTTTGGTATGGCTGAATGGTTGCGCCACATGCCCGAAAGCCTGTTTCCATTTAGACCCCATCCGAGGAGAATCATTACCAGAGAATGAATGAATGTGCTCGAACAGAGCCGCGCTGTGCATTTACGCACAAACAAACAGAGATAAAACACACATTACGGGAGAAGTTCACCCAAAAATGATAATCTGTCATCATTTACTCGTATTATATGGGGAAAAAAAGAGGTAAGGGTATTCTTTTGTGGAAGAAAAGGATTTGGAAACATTATGAGGGTGAGCAAACAATGATAGCATTTTCATTTCTTCGTGAACTATTCGTTTAAAGTAAACTTGAAGCACCCGTAACACACACTTACCCATAACTCCAGCTGGTGTTTTCAGAAACTTCCCATTGAAGTGAGAGATGACAGCTTCACATTTCTCTGTTGACTCCATCCTAGAGAAACATAATATCGGTTTATAGGTTTACACATTTTAGTATCAAACATCATTCCTGTCAATGTTGAGAAAGGTGTTATAGTCAAATGAAAAGTCATATGAAGCATAGCTAGGGCTTTTTACAATATATAAAATAAACTAAGATCACGCTATTGTTAATGCACTATAAATGCATGGAGGCCTTTATTTCTTGTTCAGACAAAGAGGTTATAATAACAGCATCTCTCATTTAAACTTCATTTAGAGTTAGAGTTGGTAAGATTGATTCATTTCAGTGAGTCACTTCAAACTGTTTATTTTAGTGAATCAATTTAAACCTCTGATTCAATGATTCATGCGTGCCATCACTCAAAAATGTTCAAAGAACCAGTGTTGTTATGGTAAATTAAAACTAAAACTTAAATTAAAAATGTAAAAAAAAACAAACATTTTTGTTACTTGAAATAAAATAAACGTTTACTGAAATAAAATAAAATGTATTTTTTTTTATTTCAGCTAGCTTACAAGGCAATATTTCTCATTTTAATTTAGTTTAACTTGATGTACTAAAATACAATAAAAACATTAATAAAAACTATATAGACATATAAATAAAAAAATAAAAAAACACACAACAAAATGACTAAAACTTTAACTAAAAATATATTTTAAAATATTAATAAACACTATAATAGTATTTCAATGATACTAAAATAACTCTCTGCGTGGCATTTTTATGTATAAAATGCATTTAAAAATATGCATTTAAAAATATATTGCTGTTTATTTTTATATTTTGTCAAATTTGAGTAAAATAAAAAAAAGTAAATAAAAATAGTTAAATGTCATTCTTCCTGAATGTCTAAATTAGTTTGACTACAAAAAACAAAACAAAAATACACTGAAATCAATTTTCATAAACATTTGAATGTGGGCTATAAAAACCAACATGACAGAAGGTTTGTGTTAACATTAAAAACCATTGTCTTTATTTATATCGTTGTTATCAAAAAACTTGCTTCTCTGATTAAATCAACCTGTTCAGATTACTTTTTCACTCAAGTGAATAACACTTAGTACAAGTTTTTACTTGCCCCGTGTGAGTTCAGAGAGTTCAGTTTCCTGGCTTTGCCATGCTGATATGTCAGATATACACAGATATATTTTAAAGCAACTGACTGGCACTAAGAATCATTGGGAGGGTCTGAGGTGTTTGTGTTGTGGTGGGCAGAAAGCCAGGGGCTTTCCAGGACGTCTGAATCCCGTGCCCTGATCAACGCTACAGTCTTCAACCATGATCGGGGAATTCACAAAGAATGATAGCGTGACAACAGGAGTTGATATGGTGATTTGGGTTCAGATATGAGGACCCTCACCTGGCGAACCCGACCCCTCGGCTGGCCCCGTTGCTGTCCCGTAGGATGCGTGTGGAGACGACCTGTCCGAAAGACTTCAGCATGGCCTCTAACTCCTGCTCATCCATGGTCAGCGGCAGGTTGGAGATGTACAGGTTAGTGGGGTCCTGCTCTTGTTGCTGTCGGGAGTGTGACAGAGAAAAAAAGAGACAAAAACTGTGAAACTTTTGCCATTTTATTTGTTATCCGTCACTGAGCATCAGTGCTGGGTGGTAACTTTTATGTAATTTGGATTACATAAACAGATTAATCTAAAAATGTAAGTACTTGTAATTAAATTATATTTTAAAATACAGACATATTATTCATTATTCACAAAATGGCAGTAAATAATTCATAATTTATTGGTTGACTGATGTCGGGTACTGGTCATATGGCATGCAAAAATATATATATACACACATATATACATATACACACACACATATATATATATATATATACACACACACATATACATATACACACATATATACATATATATATATATATATATATATATATTTATATTATATATCTATACACACACACACACACACACACACATACAATACAATGTTTATATATATATAGCACATTTAAAAACAACTGAAGTTGACCAAAGTGCTGCATAAAAAAGGAATAAAAAAAGAACACAGCAATAATCACATATAGTAAAACAATAATCAGCTAATAAAGTGGGAAAGCTATTAAAATGGTTAAGTTTCTAGATTAAAAATTCATAGAAGCAGAGAATAAAGGAAAATTAAACGGCAAAGAAAATCAATATGTTTTAAGAGAAGATTTAAAAATGCATATACATTTGGGGCAGTTCTAATGTAAGCCGGGAGACTGTTACTTAACTGTTGTTAAGTCCAACAACCTAAAAGCTCTATTTTGCTCCTGGGAACATAAAGTCATTCAGAATCACCTGATCTAAGTGATCTCGACTGTGTGTACGGGTGCAGTAAGTCAGAGAGGTATTGTGGCGCCTGATTCCAAAGGGAGTTAAATAGAAATAAAAGACTTCAAAAATCAATTCTATATTTAACTGGAAGCCAATGAAGTGAAATCAAGATCGGTGTAATATGCTCACATTTACGCTTCCCCTTGAGAAGTCGGGCCACCGCGTTTTGAACTAATTGTAAATGTGAGATGGATGGCTAGGGAACACCGACGCACAGTGAGATGCAATAATCCAACCGAGACGTTACAAAGGCATGCATAACTGTGTCAAACTCATTTAAGAGACAAGAATGGCTTAACCTCAGTTAAAAAACAAAGATGATAAAAACAAGATTTAACCACAGCACTTTTCTGCTTATCAAATTTAAGGCTGTTGTCAAACAATACACCCAGATTCCTAACACATGTGGTACTGTACGGTGACAGGGAATCAAGATCAAAGTCATGAACACGGCGTTCATTCGAGTCAAAAAGGATAATTTCAGACTTACTCTCGTTAAGATGTAAAAAATTAGAGTTTTAACTCACCCAAACAGTCTAAAATTGGCTTTAAGACATGCTTATTCTCACACTTTAAAGGCAGATACATTTGGGTGTTGTCCACATAGAGGTGAAAGGTCACTCAATATCTGTTTGAAATAGATCCCAAAAGAAGCATATAAAGAGAAAATAAAACAGGGCCGAGAACTGAGCCCTGAGGAACACCAGGAGCCCTATTTTAACGATCTAAGCGCATGGTCTAACGCGCAGGGCGCGAGTTCACTTAGGGCGTGTCCGAATCCACTTTTGCTAGTTTAACGATGGGGAAAAATGGTCGGTGCTCCCGGCGCATTGTCTAAAAGGGTTGTCCCTTTTCTCTTAATGAGTAATGGGTTATTTTTGGGATTTACATGCGTTAAACCTATCAGAGTCTCATCTCCCATTCCCTTTAAATGCCAGGTGTGCTCGCGCCATGGCGGATTTGCAATTTACATGATGGATTTTGATAGTGGAAAGACCGAACGCGTCTCCAGAGCTCAAACGGATCTGCTCGAGAGCGAGGTTAAAGTGTGCAAGCAGATCATCTACGGGACAAGCCGGATTCCACCATGTCTTTATGTACACAATAATAATCTTTTACATTGTAATCCTTTTATTTTTAATATTTGTGCTGCTGTGCGTCCATGTGTGTGTAATAAGCAGAGTGTACGCACGTTGTGGATCCGCCTATAGGTGCACATTACTAACGTGCTCTTTAAATAACTAAGATATATATATTGCACCATTGACTTTAGACCAGGTTTCAGTTGGTCAATGGTGGGTGAATTTAGGGTGAACTATCTCTTTAAGGTTTTAGTTTAAAAGGGTGTTAATAGTCACACCTGAGTTACACACACCTGCAAAAACACCTGAGGCCCTCAGATCTTATCATTTATTTCAATTCACACACTGCCAGAGCTCCGTCACAGTATATACACACTTTATCAGTTAACGGACGAACACCTGGAGATCTGACAACAGAAATCACAGACTTGCCATTCAATAATCGCCCTATTCATAAACCTAGTGAGCTGCCTACATAGATGTCTTCTTAAAGGGATACTTCACCGATTAGCATTAAGCTTTGTATCAGTAGAAACCTGGTAGTATTTTGGAATGACCGTGCTTCCCTCCCTCATGTCCCCCTGAGACGAGAGATTTCTGTATTGTGTGTCTGGAATAAAACCTTAAATGACGCAAAAGTCGTCATTTATCGTCATCAGAGGCTTTTTTGTGCAGAGGCGAGAGACTCCAGCCAGTAGGAGGAGCTCGTTCCGCATGTCCTCAACCCGCCCATAGGGGGATCTCACGATAAAACGCCGTCTTTTCAGTTTCGAGTCGACTAGTAGCCTAGCTGTATCATTTCTCCCGACACTGCCCTCTGTAACCGGTAGGCGTGGCTTGGGCGTGTCCTCGTAGAGCAGCGAAGCAAGTGCATTCTGGGAGTTGTTGTCTTTCATCCACATGAGCCAAAAATACATTTTCTGGCTTTTCTCAGTCTAGAAGGCACCAACTTCTACAATAATTTCACATTTCTACTACATAAATGACCCAATTTAAATACACATTCATCTTTCCAGCGGTGAAATATCCCTTTAAGGCCGGGACACACCAAGCCAACTATCAGTTGATGGACAATGTCGGGCTATTTTTGAACGTTGGATGGCTTAGCTTTAGTCGTATGCCGTCGGGTTTATTTGGGCCAATTTAGCATGTTGAATCGGGCCGTCGGTGAGAGAGAGAACTCTGTGAATGCGTGAATGATCGAATGCGTGAATATTTTCATAATAACATGAGCTGACTGGAACAAAGAAAGTGATTAGCATGATTGATATTCAAAATGGTAAGCAAGCGCTGCTTTGTTTACAGTGTTTATATCTGCAGTCCTAGTTTTCGGTTTCCCTTTTTGAATGACGAAAATGGACTCTTGATACGCTAGTTCTTTGGCACGGCTTGGTGTGTCCCGGGCTTTAAACTTCCTAACAAACTCAAAGCAACAAGCAGTTCGTCTGCCTAGACTTTTAGAGCAAAATATATAATATAATCACAGCCAATCAGAATTTGACTTTTAATATATTTATGTGGAACAAGAATGTGGACAAATAGAATTTGACTGTGGGCGGAGCTACCCCGTGCATGTGGGCTGAGCTACCCAGTGCAACACGGACCAATAGAATCCAAATAACCAATTTAATTTCCTGTCAATCGTCATTGGTTGGGGCTGGTTATATACTGTACATACATATATGTACATATATGCTTCATATCTCAGGGAAACTTGTATCTCTGCAAAGGATAAACGCAATTCTGCCTACGTTTTGGAAGGCCTTGTGTCGATGCCTTAACATGCCGACTAGGCAGGCAGCTCATTACTTTTGGTAAAACTGTTAATTAAGACAATATCTAAATACACATAGCACAGGTGAACTATATTCATAAAAGAGGCTAAAGTGAAAACATGTCTCCCTCTTCACTCTCTCTAGCTAATAAAGGGTGAGCATTAATATTGATGAGCAGGTCATTTGCATGCGGCTCTCGGCCACCCCCCATCCGAGCGGCGAAACGTCGACTGATTTTCTGCCGTAGTTTCCCTTCCATCAGCACAAACCAAAAGAGAAACAGGCAGAGAGAGAGACTCTCCCCAGGGACAAAAGGGCCGCTACATTAATATTCATTAACATCCTACTGCGTTCAATCTCCACCCCTAAGAGATGGAGGAAAAATGAGCAGAACAAAGAGAAGACAAGGGAGAGGCGGGATTGGATTACTAAAGTAATACGCTGACAGAAAGAAAATCAGCATAGCAGCATTAGGGAACAATGGCAGAGGGCCGGCGCGGAGCTGTCGTACCCAGAGAACGATGCTCCATCACGGGTATAACGGATGGAAGAGCAATTGAGAGCTGGAGATCCTTAAGAGTCATCAAAAACAATGTTTATTTATTTATTTATTTTTACAAGAAGTAGCTATTACAAATGACAATGTCCATATAACTAAACACAGAAGGTCGAACACTGTAGCTATTAGCGGGCGTTTTATGGGCCCGTTTTTGAATGGCAAATAAATTCACAATGTGCTTGGCTTGCTCCAGGGGAGAACTAAAACACGGGTGTGGTTTTTAAACAGACGTATCCTGACCTGAAATCTAATACCAGAGCCACATACCGGTGCTAACCCTGGTCATCAGGGCCGGGCTTCACCAGACAGACGGAAGCTCTTATTTAAAAAGGTGCTGGAAGCAAAATAGCATGAATAAAATGTACTAAAATTGACTGAAATATGTAGAATTATGTAAAAAAAAAAAAAAAAATGCTTTCGATGCAAGATCAAATTGATCAAGAGTGACACTGCAGAAAATATATATATATTTCAAATAAATGCTGTTCTTTTGAACTTTCTGATTATCAAAAAATCCTGAAAAAAGTATCACGGTTTCAACAAAAATATGAAACTGTTTTCAACATTGATGATAATAATAAATGTTTTGTTGAGCAGGAAAACAGCATATTCGAATGATTCAGCTTTGACATCACAGGGAATAAATAATAAAATGTATTATTTTAAATAGTAATAATATTACTAATCAACTGAGAAAAAAAAAACCTTGCTGACCATATATATATATATATATATATATGTGTGTGTGTGTGTGTGTGTGTGTGTTAGGGTGTTAAAATTCTGTGCAGAAATCGAATTAAAAATTAATTATTATTTCATATCTTAATTTCGCATTTTTTTGTATAATTGAATTAATATTAGACTTTTTAATGAAATTAATCATACTGAATTCAAGCCAAAAAAAGTTCAAGCCAATAAAATAAAATAACCGCACTTTTATTGAAAGTAACACACTAAAATTGGAGAGAAAATATATTAATATTAAATATCCATGTATACTTTAAATATCCATGTGTTCTGTTTGCAATAGCCCTACTGTGCATGTATTTATTTAACATGCATTTTAATCAATATGAAGTATTGATTTATGCATTTATATGCATTTAAATCTATATTATATTAAATGCATAATATTTGAATATAGAAATACAAATATAAATGCATTTTGTACAAATGAGTTTCTTCATAAATCTAACATTCATGTTACATTAAAAAATAAGTTGGGTTGGTGGGAGCAAACAGTTAAGTAAAAGCATCATCAAGTGTGCATTCTTCCATTAGTGTTTTTTTTTCAGGGTTTTCATGACATTTTCTTGACTTTTATTAAAAAATGTGTTGAAAATCTACATACACCTATAGGCTAAGCTATGCCGGGCTGGTGCAGCTGGCCTCAGATTACCGGAGAGAGCGAGGTCGTTCAGACATGGAGATCAGCTCAAGCGCTGGAGCGTTCTGCCGGCACGCAATGCTGAATTACATCTCTCAGGTCAGGCATTAAGAGCTTTACGCTCTGATCAGTGCACAGATACTGAGGAAAGACACTACATCAATCTCACACACATCCCTATTAGCCGATCAGCTGACATTAGACACCAAATACCAATTTCCAGCACAAAAAAAACAATTTTTAAATAATTAAGTCTGAAATATCATACTTAAGAGTAGTATGAAGCAATGATCCTGAATAGCAGTGCAAGAAACATTGGTATCAGTGTGTGTGGGCTTGCATGTGTGTCACCTGCTAACAATTTACTCAACATGAACCATGTGACTCCGACAGAAAAAGCACACAATATGCGTATGGAGTAAGTGTGTGTCAGACACAGATGGTACAAGGAAAGTGAGAGAAAAAAAAAATCAGTGTATATGTATATGTGTGAACAGGAATGCATGGCATATGTGAGGGTGTAAGAAGACTATGTTCAGAATATATTCCTCTTACTATTCCTGCACTATATAGTATGTATACCATGTATGTGAAGTTTCTATATGTATGCATAGTATACCCAGATGAACTACAATGCCCAAATCTAAAGTATAAAACAGAAAACACTATGTGTTGTTGGGCAGAAATCTAATATATATATATATATAAACATTTTTTTACCATAAATCATTACTATTGGTCACCCTGCACATCTCTCTGTGGGTTTTGCGAATATTTTACCAATGAAAAGTATTCAAAACAGCTTGTGACTGAACCTCGTAACTCAAACTTCTCTGCTTGTTTGCAATGCAAGGATCAAGGATAAAGAACTGGTTGTTTGAATAAGTACAGCATTTACTTTACTCAAGAAACACTATATACAGATAAATAAAGGCTAATGTTTTATGTAGGCTATTTGAGGAGCGGAGAAGAGTGTCTTAGTCTAGCATCTGTCGTCGATTCATAGCCAATAAGGTCTTAAATACTTCATCTTTTATAACATGAGATTTTGGCCAAATGACAGAAAAAAAAAAAACTGAGCATCCACATAGTTATAGCTACAATAAACTTTATAACCTGTAAGTTGATGAAAACGTACTGCGATGCACTTTCTGCCTCAGATGTGGTCGTTCAAATGACGGACAAAACACGTATATCAGAAATTTGCTGATCAAAAACCTAAAAAAAACCTCCCATTTGAGATTGATTTTGATGTTAATAATATAATGAAGCATGCAAATGTCTGAGCATATACAGGTGAAACTCGAAAAATTAGAATATCGTGCAAAAGTTATAATTTGGATGGCTTACAGCTTATGAAAACCCCAAATTCAAAATCTCAGAAAATTTAAATATTACCTGAAATCAATAAAAAAAAGAAAAAGGATTTTAAATACAGAAATGTCAGCCTTCTGAAAATTATAATCATGCATATGTATATAGGTATATATACTAAATTTGTTAGTTTCACATTTTAATTTGAATTACTGAAATACACTAACTTTTGCACGATATTCAAATTTTTCGAGTTTCACCTGTATAAAGGCACAATATCAACTTTGACAACAGTGTTTAATTATTTAAAAAATACAGTGGTTTTTTTTTCCATTTCCTGAAGGCAGTTTTGGACACACAAGGATTCGCCCAACAGCGACAATACGCAATGCTAAAGCAATGATCATTAATGTCTCTTTCTGAACTCAACATTTGATTAAAATGCAAGATTTTTTTTTTGTACACAGAACTGCACCTAAAATAAAATTTCTGATATGATAACAGCAAGAAGTATGAAGGTATGTGACAAAATGCAGTATAAAATGTTTTTTTTTAGAGATTTATCAATGCATAGTGTGTACATATTTTTAAAACAATGTAGGCAGCAAAAAGTGCATAAAAATAGTAAGCTAGTTTTGCAAACAAAGCCGGAGTGAAGTGTTCAGACACATTGCCGTGTCACCCGGTTACTCCAGGGGCTTCCTGTCTGAGATATTGACGTCTAACCATCTGTTTATATCATGAACAAGGTGAAAGGACGAAACATCCAAGGACAACACGCCAAGATGAGTGTGCCAGAGTGAGAGCATTGTCCAAGCACCTCCATTTATAATGTACTGTGCAGGGAGAACACTTTCATTTTTTTAGGCGAACTACTCTTTCAGGAAAAAGCCATAATTAAACACAGATAACCGTGCTCTTGAAATGATATCTTCAGCACAAACTACACTGTCAGTACTGATATACTTTAACATAACCATATCCCATCCGGTTGTGCCGCTCAGACAGACTGCAATTCAGTTTTAATTACACACTTGCCCTTTAAATAAATATGCATGCAAATTCTGATGCTCTAGGTACCTTGTTAGTGAATCATCACAAAAGACCAAGAACACAAATGAGAGTCAATATAAGTTGTCTTTACAAAAAGCATTTTCGCAATATACACCCTCCGTTAACAAAAACCAGACGGCAATGAAACAAAACATCTTTAATTTGTTTAGAAATAAAACTGGGGAGAGAATGAAGCATGCTTTAAAATGTAGGCAGCTCACTAGATTTGAGAGTCCTTGAGTCACGTGATGGGGAACTGTGAGTGCAATGAGACACACCCTGTCCCTGACTGAGGCTTTTATAGGGCCTGATCGTCAAGGCTTCAGACAAGACGTCACCATGACGGCCTCCACTTATTTACTTCCGCAGGAATGTAAACCACACAACTGCAATGCAATACTCGGCCACAACTCCAAAATCAGTCATTTTTTTGCATTACAATGAAGAGAATTTGGTAGAAAACGTGTTTAATTGTAATGGAAATGTCAGAATGCAAGAAATCTTAAAGGGGTGGTTGATTAAGAATTCACTTTTCTAACTTTAGTTAGTGTGTAATGTTGCTGTTTGATCATAAACAACATCTGCAAAGTTACAACACTCAAAGTTCAGAGCAAAGGGAGATATTTGCTTTTAAAGAAATTGCTTTTTAAGGACTACAACAAACGGCTGGTAGAGACTACACCACATTCCTCCTGGGTTAGTGACATCACCAACCCAAGAATTTACATAAACCCCGCCCCCTGAACACGATTTATAGATTATCATGACAGAATATGCTAATCAATGACTAGAAGATAGACACATAAGCTGCATAAATTCATCAACTAACCATTCAGAAATGTCTTCTACATGTTGTCACTTCTTCTTGAGTCTCTCCATCATTGTCTGACTCCGGTTTGAACATAAAAGGCTAAAAGTTTTTGAAATTTTCAGTGCATGTGTGTGTGAGGTAAAAGGACACAAACTGTTGTAGCTCCGCCCCCTGTGCCGGGTTTTGATGGTGCGTTTTTGCTCACCCTCAAAAAGTGACAATTTTAACATGCTAGATAAAAATATCTGTGGGGTATTTTGAGTTAAAACTTCACACACACACTCTGGGGACATCAGAGACTTATTTTACATCTTGTGAAAAGGGCATTATACCAGCACTTTGGATGTATATATTAACAGCCTTTTTGTTTTTGGCAATACAAATTGACATGTTCCTGTCAGGTTTGTCTTTGAGGCATTCAGCGGGTTTGTCTAGATGCTGCACCCGTGAGGGTGTGTCTTAATCCTCGAGCTGATGCATTCACACACTCACACCCGTCTGCTGACGTCACACAGATCCAGTGAGGCGTGTCAGAAGGAGCTGCAGGTGACAGGAAGAACAGGTGTGCTCAGGTGTGCTCTTACCTTTGCCATCTGAGCCTGAACGCCGCTGGTCTTCAGAGCGCTGACGGCTTTCTGGGCAGCGGCCGGGCTGTCAAAGTCCACAAAGCCATACCCTGAGAGACAGACAACCACAACATGCTCTTAGATACACCTTTAAAGAGACAGCACACAGTTTACATATGAAAAACAAGGCATACTAGGGGGAATCTATAGCGTAAAACTGTAAAAAAAATAAAAATACAAAAATTGAGAATATTATTGATTAATTAATACAAAATAATACAATTTAACCTCCAAAAATGAATTGCTGTTTTGCTTTTTTCAGTTATTTCCATTATTCTCTGTGGTGATTCAAGTAAAGTAAAGTAAAGTAAAGTAAAGTAAAGTAAAGTAAAGTAAAGTACACTGAAATAAATGATTAGTTGAATTTAATCATTTTTTTTACCGTAAGTGGTTGCACACAATTGATTTTAGCTACATTTAAACAAACGCATTAAGTTGAACTTAATCAATTTTAGTTCAACTTAATGCATTTGTTTAAATGTAGCTAAAATCAATTGTGTGCAACCACTTACGGTAAAAAAAATTGATTAAATTTAACAAATCATTTTTTTCAGAGTAAAGTAAAGTAAAGTAAAACAAAAATATAAAAAGGTGACAGTATAAAGTAGTCCAAGACCACTGTCATCATAGCCAAAGAGTTCTAATAGAAAGTTATCGTTCTTATTCATGAAATAAGATGTTTTTAGCTATTCAACTTTAATCCTTTAGTCACATCATCCAGAAAAACATAAATCGATTAAGTGCACATTTATCCATGTAAAATGTAATTTCACAAAACGTTTTGGGAAACTCTGTTACTAAAAATTGTAAAGAAACTTTGTGACAAGAAAATGATGTAATTTACAGGAAAAGTGATGCAATTTACCAGACAATAAAGACGCAAGTCTCAAAAGCTCTTAAATGACAGCATTTGATGGGTATTTGCTTTTTTAATGCACAAAACGCCAACAGACGCAGGACCTGTTGTGAGCGTGTGCAAAGAGCGTACAGGCTGAAAACATCAGCGGTTGCCACTTTAAGAGCAGGAAGCAAAGCGGCGGGTTCAAGAGAGCATCTTATCTGTGAGTAAGTGTGTTGTGTGAGTAATCTATCACAGAGCCCAGAGTGAGAAAACCGCTGCACTATCAGTGTTTGCTTCCCCTAATGAGAACAATTAAATGGACAGGAGGAAGCCGATCCAAGATAACGTTATCCTTACGTTCGGCTCCTCCCTTCACACTCCTCTGCTTCAGCCCGTTGCTATATTTAATCAGCGAACAGGTCAAACCACAAACACAGCTAGCACAGAACATCCTGACTAATAGCTCAAATACATATGACGTACATGACGAAGAAACACTCACTAAACGCAGCCACAGGTATGATCCATCTGCTGCGGACAGCAACATATCAGATCAAATTCTTTATATGTAAGAGAAAACACAATGTGGTGTTTAGAAAAGCTGATTTAAACATCTTTTATTGAAATAGCATAAAAGAGTTTTGCTTTTTTCATCAGAAGAACCAACATTTCAGCCAAACCTTTCACTGAAGTAGATTCAAAATGTTTAATGCAAGAAGGTAAATACATTTTTAAATATAAACACATGTATATCGCTCAAGCCTACACAGAGAAATAAACAACATTTTCCTAAATATATATTTTTACTACAATATTTTAATATATGAAAAATGGAGAGCCGTCTTGAGCAATGTTGTAAGTGATGTTACAAATGATTCATTGAATCAGGTTCAAAATGATTCACTGAAACTGACACTTTGAAGTGATTCATGGGAAAATGTAAAGTAAACTAAAACAAAAAATTAAATTAAGTAAAGTAAAATAATAAACATTTTTTAAATAAAAAATAATTAGCTAATCAACCCCTCGGTCATATCGTCCAGAAAAGCATAAATTGACAATATTTATCTTCTTATAGAAGATATCATACTTGATACATGAATTTCTAAGGCCTCTAAATGATCAACATGATCAAAACTTTGCTGAAAAATCTACGTTTGGTCCTTAAATTGATGCTTATCTTTTGTTGTCATATTGATTAGTATAATTGTAAAAACGTTCATCTTCAGCTCGTGGTTCACGTGTCTTTTTGCTGTGAGATCTTTACTAATTTTTATACAGTAAACATAAGAATAACTTTATATTGTTAGTTCAAGATGAACACTTACTGGACTGAAGCATCTTTACTTTACTTTATTCATACATCATTTAATTCTTTAAGAAAAATCATGTTAAAGTCTCAAATATGATCATCAGGCTTTCGAGAAACGTTAATTTGTTCATCTCTCAATCATCATTGTATTGCATCGCATAGGTGTTGAAACTACAGAGCTTTAATCATAAAACAGCTTTTAAATATAATCTTACTGAGACATATTATTGGGAGATATAGTGACGACTGATATTAATATGCATTTTATGCAAGTAGTCCGATGCCCAAAATCTCATTGATTTACATTACAAGCAATATTTTTGTCCATATAAACATCAGTATCTGCACCAAATTGCACATTTTTCACTCAGTTTGTGCCTCTGAATAAAATTATTCAGCTCCATATTCTCACTACATCACACTATATGAGCCATAAAAGCCTGATGTGTCAAATATGATGGAACAGTTTATTGAACCTTAAAATATTGTTATTTCAGTTCAATAAACTGTTCCATTTCAAAAAATATTATTATTAGACTATCATTCCACGTCTTTACAGGGTCAATCAACTTAAATGTGAAACTAGTCTAAACCAGAAAAATTGTGGTTTTGAAACTATGATCTTTAGTCAAATAAAAAGCTTATTTTTACCCTTCCCGCTAAATCATGCTGAAAATATTGCAAGTATATGTAGGATTGAAAATAATCCAAGATATTTGAAATGAACAAAGATATTTGCTTTACTGTTTTCCACCTCTTTCTTCCACAAGGATCATTTGGAGATCCCAAAGGCACCGAGGGACTGATAGCGATCAAGGCCTGTAGGCCAAGATGTGTGTACTTGAGGGGTCGATGAACTCTCACACCTTTAGTACAAGGGGGGAAGTTGTAATTATCTGATTGGTCAGTTTGACCAGTTTGATTGGTCAGTCACATGGTCAGGGAAAGGATAAAACAAGATTGTAACTGGGGCTCTCTCCTCTTTACCTCCTCTTTTCTGTCTCTCTCTCTCTCTCTCTCTCTCTCATTGGCGTAGGAACCGGGGGGGGGGGGCGTGTTCCCCTCAATATTGGAAAATGCTGCATGTGTCCCACCCAAAAATTAGCCTATACCGCAGGGACAAAAACTGTACATTTGGAACTTTTTTGAAAGCGCGACAAAGAAGATATCCGGTTTTGCCAGCAAGTCAAACCCAGAGTGATAGTTCAAACCTTCCCATTTCATCCCAATCACCAGCTTCATATTCTTCACTTTTCACCTATAGTCGGAGCATCTGATTGGTAGAGAGAAGTTAACATTACACTAGGAACATACAAATACGTTACCGGTGCGCACCAGCTTTGAACTGGAATAAGACTCGACTTTGTAGGAGGTAAATTAGTCTCAGTCAAGCGGTTGAAATTAGCAAGCTTTTTAAAATTGAATTATGGATACGAGGCATATGACGATTAAATCAACAATGGAATTTTGAACGTGTGTTATGCTGTGCGAGAGGTGCTAGCTAACGTTACGTTTGATAGCTAGCCACATAGCTGGCAATCGATTTCTATGTGTTAACCTTAGCAAAAGTAAATTGTTCTGTGTTCTCATTTCAGAATAATGCCACCCCACAAAAATCTAATATTTGCCTTGTAAAGTGCCACTCTCATTTCTGCCCGCAATTACAGGGGGGCTTGTACACTTTTTATGTTTCCCAACTCCAATATTTGTCGAATAATAAACAGATTGGATGATTTTATTTATTTATTTGCTGTTTGTGATTCCATACATGTTGTACCACGTCACCATACTGTATGTTACTATTATGGTGGACGTTGATTCATAGTGGCCAATATGTCCCCCCCAATGTCAAAGTCATTCCTACGCCCCTGCTCTCTCTCTCTCTCTCTCTCTCGTAACATTTTACATTTATGCTGGGTACAATCAATGGTACAAGTTATTATCATCATCTCATACATCTATTTTGTAACTATTTTTAACCATATATTGTCATTAAACCCTTTCAATTACAAATAATGTGCTAACTAGTTTTGATTTGGTATTGACTTTGAAGTGCTACCTATTGCAATACAATATCGTCACTCTATATAGCAACGCTCTCCCACATATTTAGCTTATTTCCGTCGTTGGTATAAGTAGCAGTGGGTGGTAACAGGCAAGAAATGTACAGTTTTCTACCATCTTGCTGATAACGTTTCGTTAGTCATTCGGCAGTCTTGCAGCCTGAACCCCTGCAGGAAATCCTCCCGTATACAATAAGCTTAGTGTTTCGCAGTTTGATGTGAAAGTGAAAGTCGGGCTTCGCTGGTTAGATTATAGGTTGGGTTTAGATCATTTGCATTTGTGCATCGCAGGGATACTCGGGGGTTAACATTTTCCATCCGGCTTCTTTAAAATTCCTGCGGGGTTTGAGAAGGGCTGGACTGCAGGAAACTAAGACGTGAAGCCGGTCCATCAACACCCTCCTCTCGGGCCTGACTGAAATTACTCAGCACATAAATAATCCACAACGCTGTGACTAAGCCACATGCTCCAGGGCAGGCGTGCCCCGAGGTGCCGAGCCCAGGAACCCAGCCAGATCCTGGAACAAACCCCACAGGCCTCAGTCAAGACGGCGAGGCCAGGACAGGAATAACAGCGAGGGGTCTGGGAAGAGCAGCGACAGACTGACTGCGTATCTGTTTCCCCATACACCCACGACAGCATAACTGAGCAAGGGCGTAAACACACGCCTGCATAAACACTTACACATTTGCACACACACTTGTATAATACACCGCAATGATTTTGCTGGCAATATAAAATGAATCAACACTGGGATGTAATATAATGCAATGTTTTTAATTGTCCATTAAAGTGTAGAAGACGCACTTTAGTTCACGCAATAGACCTTAGTCAATCGAACAACAGACACATTTCATTAAAAAAAAAATCTTCTGAAGATGAACGAAAGTCTTACGGGTTTGGAGCGACATGAGGGTGAGTAATTAATGACACAATTATCATTTTTGGGTGAACTAACCATTTAAAAACCAGTTTCTCCGTGGAGAAAATGAATGGGATTTTAATAATTATCACCACACTGTTGCACTGTGTTCTTTCATTATCTCAGCCATAAAAAGCCATTTTTGTGATTTGTTAATCAAATTTGAAATGAAAGTTGGTGTGCACATTAATGCAATAAGCAGCTCTCAGAGGAATATGAAATCCCATCATGAGGAAAAACATTAAACTGCACAGATTTTTTTCCACACATATTAGAGGGCAGAACATAAACACACGTACCTTTGCATTTGTTTGTGGTTTTGTCTAAGATGGCCTTGGTTGATACGATTTTTCCATACCTATAACAAGAACAAACAGAGATGTGTTATGAATTTTAAAACACACTCGCACACGGATATCAATGACTCAGTTTGAACAAAATAAATAAATAAATCATGCACGAAACATGTGAAACATGAAGATAGTTTGAGTGCAGATGTATACAGCCAAAATTGAACATATACTGCATGTACCAGGGTTATTATTGTTAACCCTAAAACTAAAACCATAAGATACATTTTCATTACTTGAAATAAAATAACCATTAACAGAAATAAAATTAAATATTTAAAACAACTTATTTTACTTTAGATAGTGGCCAAGGCAACATTTCTAATTTTTGTGAGAAAATTATAATAAAAGTATATTAATGATACTAAAATAACACTAATATGTATTTGCATATGAATATTGAATATGGATGACCTTATGTGTGCAAATTAGAGTTGGATGATACAGCTTAAAACTTAAACTAGTCAAATGACTAGTCAAAAAAGCACAATAAAATCATTTAAAAAAAAATGCTTGAATTTTATATATTGTGAAAATATTTAATCTATTTCTCTATCACAGTTGCAAATTGAACGAACAAAAGTCCTACAATAATATTTGAATAACTACATGAAGGGGAGTAAATGAATACATTTTGTTGTTTTCATTTTTGGGCGAACTACTCCTTTAAAATGTATGCCTATAAAACTGAAAATGTAAAAGAAAAGCTTGATTGTATTGAGGTGTATTCTGCACACTTCAAGTCCAGAAGCGAGATCTGCAGGAGGAAGCGTCTCTGGAGGTTAACAGAGCCAGAAACCTGATTGATTTATGAGGAGGTTATAAAAACTGCAGTGGAATGCTGTAAGGCACATGTGAGTGAAAACATGACCTTTGACCACCAATATGACCTCACGAATACTTCCACAGCCACCGATGGCAGGAAAAGAAAAAAAAAAGAGGTCATTAAGCTCTTTCAGTTAATAACACAAATAGGAAAGCCTTCATGAGATTTGAAATCCAATTACAGCAGACTCCTAAAGTCTGTGACCTCGAGGTCTGCTTCTCCAGGGAGGTGAAGGTTGTTTTTGCACCAATTGACCTAATATTAATCAATTACGAAGATCTTGCATCGTTCTCCTGTTTCCCGAGTGTCTTATGGAAGCCGTGCTTCAATCAAAAGCTCGGAGGTGTTAGGTAGCGGAAAAATAAAGTAATTCAATGCTTTCAGGGACTCGGAGGACACGTTTACAGCGGAAAGTATTTTTCCCATTAAATATTTTTTTTCCCATGGGGATTTTTTTGTTAATGAGTCAATCATGAATCAACCAACCAGAAACCACATCACATTACAAACTTTGGTAACACTTTAGTTTAGGGTCCAATTCTCACTATTAACTAGTTGCTTATAATGCAGGTTACTTGGATATTGACTGTTTATTAGTACTTATAAAGCACATATTAATGTCTTATTCTGCATGACCATATTCTACATCCCTTTATCAACCCAATACCTAACCGTAACAACATTACTAACTATTAATATGCAGTAAATTAGGAGTTTATGGAGGGAAAAATAAAATTAATTTTATTAAATTTTATTTTATTAAACTTAGTTAAATTAATAGTAGGAATTGGACCCTAATCTAAAGTGTGACCCAAACTTTTTTTTAAGCAAAAAAAGTGCTTGAAAATCAGACAGAAAGTCAAATATACAAGACTGTGTATGAAGTCAAGTCAAATGTATTTATATAGCACTTTTCACAATACACATTGTTTCAAATCAGAAAATCATAAAGTTATTACTATATCATAGTTTATTAATATTTTCATGCCTTATATACATTTAGCAGATTAGAGCTGGGCGACAATATAGTTTACACTTAGTGACGATAATAAACAATCAAGGATTTGAGATTTTCTACATAGTATATAATCGCCCTATGTGAGTATACTGTATGTATAGAGATAAAGTTGGACACCTGTATATACAACTTTATATAAAGAGCTGGGCGATAAAATGATTGCATTTTGCAAATCAAACTTGTACTTAATGACATTATTGAGGAGATAAAAACAATCCCATTTATTCGTCTATATTTCTAGAAGCATTTATTGCAAAATATGCATCTAAATACAAATATTTAAATAGTTTGAGAGCATAGAGAGACTATTTAATTCGCTGTGATTGAGTGGGGGCAATTTTGGCGCAATTTTCTGTTCTGATTCTCTGATTGGTGGAAATTTCGAAGCAGAATCATGAGTAATGTCGTTTTTTTTTTTAAACCAGGAAATCCACTGTTAAATTCGATTATTTAAAAACAAATGTTAAAATAATGTCAGCTTATTGCTTCATCAAAAGCATATATGATCGATTAACAACCTTGTAGCTCAGTAGATCTTGTCTTTAACGGTTTAAATGGTATAGTTCAAAATCAATTCCCCTATGGAGAAAATGAATGGGATTTTTTTTACTTCTGTCACACACAAATATAAAATAAAATAAGCATGAAGAATAAAAGTGATGCCAATGTTTGAAACCCTTCTTGTGCATGTATGATCCCTTTAGATGCTGCCTACGAAGGCAGCTCACTAGGTTTTGGCACATAGCGAACGCGTTATGAAAAGTTGATAAATGTCATTCATTAATCTCGTGTCCAGAGAGACAGCACAACAGCGTTTATGGGCCTTTTTATGTGCTTCATCGCCTGGTTTACCGGGAAACGACGAGGCCATCAGGAGGAAAAACCCGTCCTAATAGGCCGGCTCTCCATTAGCTTCCACTGAAAATCTATTGCAATTGAATTGCAGCGGCCAGACGGTGGAGGAGAGGCAGAGAGACGGATTGAATGACCGAGAGAACAATGTGACTGGTGTTTCACCTGCCATTTCAGCCCCAGTCTTGATCCCATTATAGCGCCTGACGGCAGCTCCAGTTACTCTCCGCCAGAGGCGTATTGATCTCTATAGTAAGAGCTCAGGGCGATGTTTCATAACTCGGCTTAAGCAAACAGCTGCTCTGTGAACGCAGTCTTCCTATATTTGTTGAGATTATTGGTGACCATAAGAGTATTGGTATAGTAAAAAAACAGTATAGATTTACAATACAAATGCATGTAGGGTTCCCAATGAATTTCCAATTCTTTTGCGAAAACTGGATGAGCAAATTTAAAAATGATTTCATAGAGACTGCATATGGAGCTAAAATAGTTTCAAAAGTAATGCATTTACGATATATAGATCCACACACACATGAGGATTTGCAAATGCAGTTTAAACAATCAATTCATACAGAAAGGTGCAAACATGCTTGTGTATTCATGAAAATGTGTGCGTCTTATTTCGTAAAAGTAAATTTTATTGTATCATGTCAATATGAATTTGTGAGTTATGAGTTTGTGAATTGCTGTTTGCAAAATATATAAACCTTTTTGTGAACTTGTGGATGAGCTCATGGATTTTATTTAATCATGTTTTGTAAATACATATATTTTTAGACTATTCTCTCTCTCTCTCTCTCTCGGTTTGGAAATCACAACTAGCTGGTGTGGATTTTTTCCGCAAGGGCAACTTTATACTGTTATCGTTAGCAAAGTAACACTCTAAAGGTGACATTAAAGTCACTACAAATCCACGGATCCAATGGGAATGGTGTGTTGTAAGGATGTGGAGGAAAGAGACACTCCATCATCATGAACAAAACCTGAGAAAATTGAGAAAAGTTCGGCTTCAAAACACATATTTTCAGAGAGGAAACTGACCTGGCTCTTTCCACGTCCTCAAAATACATTTTAAATATTAATATCCATCAAATGCCCCATCAGAGCTTTCTCTAGTGTGTAAGCGAAACACTCAAGTTTGTTAGCAACAATAATTTAATTGTCCACTTATATCTGAGGTGTATACAGTTATGTGGAGCAGGATTTAGGTGGGAATGCTCGATTATGGAAAAAAATCATAATCACGATTATTTTGGTCAGTATTGAAATCACGATTATTTCACATGACTTTGGGAACGTGTTGCATTTATTAAAAAGACACCTTTCAATAATTCTTAAAAAAAAATCTAAATTTGAACATTTATTGTACTTTTTGAACTATTAAAATAAATAATATAACAGATATCGGCCAATGAGATTTCATGACGAAGAGGAAATGGAAACTCATGCCACTCATGGCACCTGGTTAAGACAAAAACTCAGAGGAACAAGGAAGAAATAGCTTTTATTTAGTCACTTTCTGGGTCGGATGCAGTGCTAAGTTACCCGACATAAGAACGCACAACCCTTGAAGAATGTTTGAGGAATGTTCCCTCCCTTGGAGAACTGCCCTGGTTTTGGTTCATTTCCAACTAGACAGCGTTTCCTTAAAGGGATATTTCACCGCTGGTCATTTATGTAGTAGAAATGTGAAATTATTTTAGAAGTTGGAGCCTTCTAGACTGAGAAAAGACAGATTTTTTTTTTTTTTTTTTTGGCTCATGTGGATGAAAGACAACAACTCCCAGAATGCACTTGCTTCGCTGCCCTACGAGGACACTCCCAAGCCACGCCTACCGGTTACAGAGGGCAGTATCGGATCAAATGATACAGCTAGGCTACTAGTCGACTCGAACTTAAAAAAATCTGCATTTTATCGTGAGATCCCCCTATGGGCGGGTTGAAGACATGCGGGACGAGCTCCTCCTACTGGCTGGAGTCTCTCGCCTCTGGACAGAAAAGCCTCTGATGACGATAAATGACGATTTTTGCGTCATCTGAGGTTTTTTTCCAGACACACAATTCAGAAATCTCTCGTCTCAGGGGGACATGAGGGAGGGAAGCACGGTCACTCGAAAATACTACCAGGTTTCTACTAATACAAAGCTTAATGCTAATCGGTGAAGTATCCCTTTAAGGACAGGCTGTTTAATCTATTCTAGTCTGGATATATGGAAAGGTGAAAGGGTCCTGAAAGCCATACTCTGATTTGCATGAATATGCGACTTACAGGCGCTTACGTTAAGTGTTTTTTTTTTTTTTTTGGAGAGGCAAATCCTCTCAGCAACAATTCACAAGCACAGTTCTCATGCATTTCTTCTATCTTCAACAACATACAGAAGAGAATGAAAATGAAAAGTTATTTTACACCCTAGCATGCTTTTAAAAAATTAAACAAACATCTATGTACTTAGGTTTTAGACTAGTATGGTAATGAAGATGATATCAGGATAAGATAAGATTCTCAGGATAATCAACACAAAGCAAACTGGACTGATTCCAGTGACAGATCATATTCACACTGCGTGTTTTACGGTGGCAATCTTTAGGCTGCCAAAGTATCTAAATATAGCATATATGGCATGATGTGTAAAGAGATGCAATGCAGTTTCAGCATGAGGTGTTGCAACCAAATTCTACACCCACACACACACACACACACACACACACACACACACACACACACACACACACACACACACACACACACACACACACACACACACAACCCCACACCCACACACACAAACTACAATCAACTTAGCTGTGTAAGTCATTTCAACTTAAATTACATTGAACTGACTTCAAAAAAGTTGAATCTCATAAAAAAATAAAATAAAATAAAACAGGCTATATAAACTTATTTTGATGAGTTGAAGTAATGTAAAAACATATGTTGTCATGACTTATTGATTAGTCATTTGCTGAAGGACAACATTTTCATTCAACATTCATAAGCATCAAACATTTTGAATATATTTGGCTACAAATGAATAAATAAATAATCTTAAATTTATACACTTTCAGAGCAAATACATCAATATCGAGATACTGAATAGTATCAAACAGCTGAAAAATATTGAGACAAATATAACTATATCTCAGCCCTAACAGAATCGTATCGGCAGTCAAGAAAGCAGCCAAAGAATAGAGGATCAAATCCACACACTGATTGCATGGTTCAACATATTATCTGATTCTCAAAGCCCCGTAAGCTTGTGTTATGACATTGATACCTCTGACCTCACATATTTCCCAGGGATGTGCCCTGGAAAAGGTTACATCAGAAAGGTCAAAGGACAAATCTCTTTAGCCATCAGGATGAGATTAAGCTAAATACAGTGAAGGGTTAGACGATCACACCACTGACCCTCCAGTGAAAAGCCCAACACTAATCCAGAGCCTCAATCACGCCCATAGATGAACTGTGCTCTCTTTACACTGCAGAGGCTTTCTAATTAAAGACGGCGCTCCAATTCCTCTGAGGACAAACCTGTGAACATCACAAGGCATTCAGTTGAAAAGTTATTTGAGGTGATGCATATATTAAAAAGCTGATTTCTAAAAGAAACAAAGTGACATTGGACTCTGTACTACTAACCCTACAGTATAAACGTGTCTTGAGACGCTTAAGATGCAGGCTAATTATTCCAAAGACCGACTACAATCTGATGAAGGAGTTTAGACTTTTTAGGGTAAAAAAAGGGTAAAAAACCCTAACCCTAATATATTTTACAGTGTCCTTGTACATGAACTTAGTAAATTATGCATAATTACAAGCAACTAACCCTAAACCAAACCCTATTCCTAACCCTACCCTACAGTATGTTGTTATCTGATAGTACTCAGTATGTAAATGTATAATTACACTGTAACAAGTACACCATAAAATACAGTGTAACCATAAATAAGGCCGAAACAGTGTGCACAAGTACATAAATGCATGTAAAAGGTAACTATTGCATAAAATAAAATACAAATAAAAATACCTTAATAAATAAAAAAATAATGTGATATATATCAATATTCACAACAATACTTTTAGGAATGAGAAAAAAATATAATATGCATAATATTTTAATATTTATTTATTATATTTTACATGACTTTTTAGGCGTATATATATATATATATATATATATATATATATATATATATATATATAAATATATATATTTCTTTTTGATACATACAATTAAAATTGCTGGTCAGTGCAAATATCTGGTCAAAAAAGGGGGGGAAAAGTTTATATTGTTGAGTCCTGCTTCTGTTCCTGAGTAATGAGATCTAATTAGCAAACACAAAGGGCAATGTGATAGAAAGTCGATGTTTGTTGATATGTGATAGTGTGTGTGTGTGTGTGTGTGTGTGTGTGTGTGTGTGTGTGTGTGTGTGTATAGAGTGGGAGGAAGTTTGATGAAGGGCTCAGAGGAGGAAAATGAGACTTCAAAGTCACATCAGTGGTCTTTCATCCAGTCTCCATCCGAGATTCAGTAACAGGATCATTCTGTGCTCAGCTTCTGCTAGCGATGCACCAAAACAAACCTTGTGGTCTTTTGAAACTATACACCTCTAAAGATGTTACGCTTGTTCTTGGGGTTTGAGCAAACAGTATACCTTTCTACACCCTTTACATCACGATCAGTGGACAGGACTGATTCACGTGTGACAGCTACGAACAAACACAGAGTACTGCAACATTTCACAGCGGGATAAATAAATAAAATAAATCAAAAGGTTAGATATTCAAAGTGCCGCATCAATATAGAAGCCAAATTATGTGCTTCAAAACGTTTTTAAATGTAGATATGAATTTAAACCCTGAACTATGTTCTTTAATATGACTTTTGTAGTTTTAAGCATTTATTTTTTTCAGCTCAAATGTTTCATAATGTGAAGCAGGGTCAGAAATTATTTTTTCTGATGTGCAATATTTGGCATTTTTTCTTCTTGTGTAAGGGCATTAGCTGTGTCTAAATGTCTCTATGTTTCCTTCAATGCCAAATACTTAAATTTAACCAATTACTTTAAGATTGTTACCAATAAAATTGTATTACCACCAACAATAGCCATCTATACACTGCAAAGTTGGCATTTTTGTCCCCTTATCTTGAATTTGGTGGCCTTTTTGTTTGTATTTTTGCCCCAATCCCATGTCAATTACTGGCCCAACTTCAAATCCAATCAAAACTCAAACTCAAATGAAAACAAAATGATTTAATTCAATTGACTATCCTTCAAAAAGTCTTCAAAAATATGGTTATTTAATATATTTTTGCATCGAATGTTCAGCAAAAATGACTAGCTGAAATATAATTGCTCATACCACTCTCCCTAACTTAGACACACAGACAACACTGGATCGTTCTGTTCCTAAGTGTCCTTTTCTCTCCGCAGCAATGCAGTATGGTCTATCTGTCAATCTTCTTAGTGCCTTCACTCACAGGAGTCCTCTGAGGACCGGTCCTGTGATTCTGCTCTAAAATCACATCAAATTATCCAATAGACTCAAAGCGACACAGCATATGCCTCATCTTTTATTGATGGCATTCATCCCAGACCTCTTAGAGGGGAAAGTCACCCTCCAGCCCTTGACACAGAGTGACCGAAATATGAGAGTTCACTGAGCCGCAGTGCCAGGCTGTGTGAGATTACAATACTAAGACCACAGAGCAGAGCCATGACTCTTTCTTCATCCAACACCGTTGAATAAATCATTAATCGACAGAATGTGTGGCATCATTATGTGTTGCATTACTCCTCAGTTTATAAAAAAAAGCATTAAAACACAAGAAATAGAAATTCAAAAATACTAGACATGCACAAATATTCAAATTCTGGCCAATACAAATGAGTGGGTAATTATTTAAATTTTATGGGCAATAATTGATCTTAATAATTGTATGAACTTATAAATAAGTAAATGTAGATAAAACACTGAAAATCAATTGTTTTAAATGCTACAAGTGAATCCATGAATCACAAACGTTTCATTTTTTAGATTTGGTACAAATTACATTTAACAGTTTTATTAAATTATTAATATAATTAAACGTTTTTCAATTAAGGGTGCGTTTACATGACAACGATGTACTAAAACAAAGTTTTTCACGCACAGACCTCAACGTTGTCAAAACGATCCCCGTTCACACGGATTCGCGAAAACGACTAAAAACGCTGCCTTATGCTTCTCAGCCAGTAGTTGGCTTAAACATACTCTTTAAGTGAACATTAGATGATTGCAAATGTGATCTACATGTAAAAACAGGCGAAATGAACCAATGTAGAATATAGATACATTTTAAAACAATTCTTGAATATTAGCCAATAATCAATATGATTCTGATACATTGTGCATCCTTAGCAAATAATACACAGTTTAAAAGAAGATATAAGACTTTATACTAGTGTGAGAGAATCATTTACTTATCTTGCCTGCGTAAAGTTTAATCCAATTTTTTCAACGTCAAACGCACATAGCTAATGGCGGTGACTTTAGTGCAAGAATACCAGAAAGAGACTGTTCACATGGAGCAAACTTGGCGTATTACATCAATTATCAGTAGAAACATAGTCCCACTTCATAAAGATGATTTAATTGTCAAGTAATATACAGAAATCCTTCACATAAGTGTTTTAAAGGGGTCATATAATGGTACATGCACTTTTACAAGTTGATTGCACTGAAATATGTGTTGGCAGTGCCTGTACACAACCATCATAAAGCGATAAAAATCCATCCAGTGTTTTTTTTAAATCTTTTTATATGTTTTCCCCCATCTCAAATCAAGCCGTTCGACCGTGTGACATCACACGGTCGGACGCCCCTCCTACGACTGTTGATTGACAGCAGCGTTTCAACACAGACCCGCCCTCGCTCGTGAGCGAGCTGTCAATCATAGTCCGTGCGGACTAGCGCGGTCATTGTTGATACGCTGGAGCACTGTCTATGAGCAGAATGGCGTCTAAGCGATTGTGGTGTTCTGTTCTTGGGTGTAATAACGAACACAGCATCATATTGATGTTTCTAAATCCGAACCGCTGAAGACGCAGTGGCTGAGTTTTGTTTTCGAAGGGAATATTCCCCAAGATCAACGTCAATGCTTTCATGTTTGCGCAAATCATTTCACACACCAGACTGCTTTACAAAAGAGGGTCAGTAACGTTATAAAGCTGGTTCTGCTAAGAAGCTGCTCCTGAAAAAAGGATCGGTACCAACTATTCGTGTTCCTGCTGCACCTCCAGAAGAACTGAAGTGAGTGTAACGTTTTATTAACCTTTATATTAATATTTATATTAATCTTGGCAAATCGCTTGCTGCACACTTCACGATGAATGTGGCTAAGGTTTACACTGTATGTGTTTTCTATGTACGACGTTCTCAATATAATTCATAATCCCACGTTTATAATGAACAACGCGTTATGGTTATTGTGTTACAAACAGTGGGGCACAGTACGCACAGAACAGAGGGGCGGGGTGAGCAAAGCTCATTATCATTTAAAGACACATGCACTTAAACGGCGTGCTGAAAACAGAGCTGTTTTTGACCAGGTAAAATGAGTGTTTTCTTACAATACTAATGAGAATTTTTAATTAACCCTCTGATGGTTTATGGGGTCTTTTGGGACCCCAAATGACTTTTGCTCAAATAAAAAAAAATGTTCCCTTTGTCCAAATGGTATGAAACCTTCTACGGCTCTCAACACTTTCTAGATCTACAAAAAAAAAATAAAGTGGAATGATATCTGTTTTTATGTTAGCGTGACAAAAATTGTGACACTCGTGGTCTTCGGGGTCTCTGGAGACCCCGCAATCAAAATAGACAAAATTCATCATCAAAATCAGAAACAACGCAGAACACATCGACAGAAATGGCACAAATAAAGTGGCACACTTCCACCAATGCAAAAAACATCCACAATGCTTAATTATAGTGCTCACAACACGTACACACACACACACACACACACACACACATATAGAGGAATACATTTTTGAGACTATAAAAACTGTTCTCTTATCATTTGTAAAATAAAATCATCCAAAATGCAATACCACCACAAAAATAAATTGGTGACACTGACACATTGAAAATGCACACGCACACACACACACACACACACACACACACACACACACACACACACACACACACACACACACACACACACACACACACACACACACACACACATTTGTAAGGCTATAATTTGTCAAATAAAATCATCCAAAATGCAGAACCAACACAAATATAAAGTGGTCACACTGACATCGACAATGTGTACTCACACACACACACACACACACACACACACACACACACATTTGTAAGGCTATAATTTGTCAAATAAAATCATGCAAAATGCAGAACCAACACAAATATAAAGTGGTGACACTGACACCGACAATGTGTACTCGCACACTCTCTCTCACAAACACACACACACGCACGCACACACACACACACACACACACACAGGAACATTTGTAAGGCTATAATTTGTCAAATAAAATCATCCAAAATGCAGTACCACCACAAAAATAAATTGGTGACACTGACACATTGAAAATGTAAACACACACACACACACACACACACACACACACACACACACACACACACACACACACACAGGAACATTTGTAAGGCTATAATTTGTCAAATAAAATCATCCAAAATGCTAAACCACTTCAAATATAAAGTGGTGTGGTGACAATGGCACATCGACAATGTGTACTCACACACTCTCTCTCTCTTTATCTCTCAGACACACACACGCAATTGTGTGTGTCTAGAATCTAGAATTAGATTAAAAATAAATGATTGAAATAAATGATAAAATCTTAAGACTCCAACATTTCTCTTTGTAACATTTTGTTCAGGTTTGATTCTAATCATAATGTAATATTATTGAAAAACTGGGGGGTTTTTTGGTACAAAAAAATGCTAAACTTTGACAAAAATATTTTATTTTTGTTATAATTGTGATTTTATAATATTTAGATATGAATCCAACTGAATCCAACTTGTGAAAAGATATCTTTCAGGTAGTCTAATAGCAAATAGCATATACTGGAGCTCTATAGCCATCTAGTGGTTAAAATTATTATTTTTTATTTTAAAACTGCATTTTCCAAAAAATGGGCAAAAATGTTACATTAAACCATTTAAAATCATCCATGTTATCCCCATGAATGAAAGTTAGAAATCTGGGTCTTTTGTAAAGTGAATTTTACATCAAATGCTGTTTTTTTGTAAAAAGGCTATTTAAATATTTATTTATTAATTTATTTATAGAAATTTAAAAAATATCATAAATTCTCCAAAAACTGCACAAATGTTGAGTAAAAACATTAACAAACAGAATAAAATTACATTTGTAAAAAAAAAAAACTTATTATCTTGTTACAAAATTAAATGTTATTTTCTGGGGTCTCTAGAGACCCCAAAACCCAGAGTGTAGACATAAATAAAGACCATCAGAGGGTTAAAGTATATTACAAAACTTTTAATTTAGACCCTAAAGAATCATATTAGCTTGTACAAAAATGGCATTATATGACCCCATTAATAACAAACACAAGCTCCACAATTTTGCTTTTACAATGGAAATGTTGCTCCATAGGCTTGTACAGTCTCGCTGTAAACACAAATTGTGCCTTTTTATTTAAAAAAACATGCAAAAATAAGTCAAAATAA
The DNA here is from genome assembly GCF_964197995.2 of Scardinius erythrophthalmus. NCBI lineage: Eukaryota > Metazoa > Chordata > Actinopteri > Cypriniformes > Leuciscidae > Scardinius > Scardinius erythrophthalmus. The sequence goes on from NC_138226.1 coordinate 3,742,885, forward strand.
TTTTTTTGTGATAATCGACATCATGCTAAAGATGCTGCTGACTTGCATCGAGTGTGAAACAGTCCTCAGATCTCAGGCAAAACATTTCAGCCTTACGTCTCTCAATAATCTGCCTCGGACAATCTCTGATCAATAGACTGACCTCAGAGCCATTCGGCCACATTGAAGCATTTATCAAGCAATAACTGCACATTGTTTCAAAGAGAACTGGGAATGGACTACAAATATGACCCTGTAAAGCAGCGATTGGATTGTGTATTCAACGGCCACAGTAATCGATCTTCATTTGGAGGAGCTGCCGTCTCGCAGCGAAACTGGGCTTAATGAGACACATGCGGATAAACTGGGGCACTGGAGGCCACACCGTTCATCTTATCTTCTACTACAGCAAATAAAACACCTCTCAAAGCGGTTCCCTAAATCATTAAGTCTTTCGGCACTCTTAAGCGAGGGCTGTATGAAAACAGTAGCTTAAAAATAATGTCCTGATTTGGGTTGCACTTTAATCGTGATCACGATTTCTGATTCTCTCGATTAATTAAGCATAATCAGGTGATATTAGACCACTGGTAAAGATGTAAAAAAAAGTGTTAATTTATGAGGCAAGTCAGTCCCTCCAGTTTTTCGCGATTCCGCGATCGCTGAATACAACACAAAATCAACAAAATGTCGCATTTTTTTGCAATCCTGCATAATTCCTCATTTAGCCGCAAAATAATCACAAAAATGAAAAAGACCTCACAAAACATTATATTATAAATCACCCAATTGAAATATCTCTAGTTTAATTAAAGTTTCAATGCATTTTTACGTGGATACAGATGTTGTGGGAAAAGGGGAAACTCCTTTTCCTTGATTTACTGAAGCCTATGTAAAACGCATTTTGCAGCTGCACAGCTAGCAGTGAGTGTCTGGCTCACTCATTGGCTGTGCTGCGGCAACTGCACAACCAATGGCGCGGGCGCCTCTGATGTGTGGGCCAATGAGCTAGCATCATGTCAGAGCCCACCAAGGGGGCGCGGCCTTAGCTTATTTTATTCTTTTACTGTATGATATTAGTCCCCGAAAAACGCTATTTTAGCACGTTTAACGACTGAAGCGACAACTTGCCAGGTTACTATAGTGCGGCTGGCTACGCAATACTCGTTCCCTACCCTACGCCATGCAAAACACCGCACTATAAGTAACTGGTTGCCTACTGCAGCTCAGGACCCCTCAACTCAGGATTTACACACAGTTCTACAGTATAAATTACTACACCTGCTGTTAATATTTACAGAGGTCAGGTAGAAAAATTGCCCATAGGTTGTTTTGAAAGTTAATTTGATGAGAATTTGATTAGACCAAAATAAACAAGCTTTATGCATTTTGTTTGTGATTTGTGTCATGTATGACTATTGTGCATCTGAAATAATACTATTATGGTAAATATGATGTCCTAATTATAAAATAGCACATTTTTTCACAAATTTCTGGAAATTACCACCACAAAATCAGTCATTTTGATCGCAAAAATCACACAAAAAAAATCGTGAAATCCTGGAGGGACTGGCAAGTATTACATGAAACTATATGAGGTCAAATAAACCATGCGAGTTGACGTTGATTTGTGCTTAAAGGGATAGTTCATCCAAAAATGAAAATTAGCCCGTGATTTACTCACCCTGAAGCCATCCTAGATGTGTATGACATTCTTCTTTGAAGGAGTTATATTAAAAAAGTCCTGCTAATCCAAGCTTTATAATGGGAGTGAATGGCTGGTGAAAAAGTCGTCTGGCGGAAGCTAGGTATTTTAGATTATAAAGTTATACTGTAAATGTGGGTATTTTTCTTACAAATACACACAGTTTCGCGTCAGAAGGCCTTTATTAACCACCCGGAGCAGTGTGGAGTACTTTTATAATGGATGGATGCACTTTTTTGGGCTTCAAATTTTCACCAGCCATTCACTCCCATTATAAAGCTTGGATTAGCTTGATGATTCATTTTGTCTGAAAGAAGAATGTCATGTACACCTTAGGATGGCTTGAGGGTGAGTAAAATCATTTACATTTTTGGTTGAACTATCCCTTTAAGTGCAATCAATTTCTAAAATGACAATAATCGTGATTAATAATCCATTAGCCATTACAGTGCAGCCCTAATCCTGATATTTGTCTGCGTTTTCTCCAGAAATGAAAGTTCGGGTGGTACTCACGGCTGACAGAGCTTGACCAGGTCGTGGTCGGTGGTGTTTGGCGGTAACCCACGAATGTAGAGGTTAGTTTTACTGAGCTGCTCCCAGCCGGCCGTGCTGCTGCTGCTGCTGCTGTGATTGGTGCTGCTGTTGGTCCCGGGACTGGGCGGAGCCATCGGGTGGGAGGCGGGGCCAACGGGGGGCTGGTGGGGGGGACACAAAACAAAGCTAAAGTCAGAGTGGAACAAGGTCACAGAAAGAAAGCAGGGAAGCGAAAAGTAAACGGTGAGAAAGAAATAGCCTAGGCAGGAGAAGTACTGTATATTGGACAGAAAAAAGCACAACAACTAATCCAGCAAACGTATGAGCATCACTGAACTTACTTAAGCTGGACTGTGACGCTATTTTCTTCTAGAAACAAACATTATTTTCACTGTAAAGCTGCTTTGAAACAATCTGTATTGTAAAACGTGCTATAGAAATAAAGCTGACTTGACTTGACTACTGACTAGTGGCATTTCCCCAAATTTTTAATTAAACGCAAAACAATGCAAAACAGCTGAAATGTGTAATTATTTGATGTTAAAATACTTCCTCTGTTTTCCTTTTTTGAGACACGATTCCAGAAACACGATTTCACTCCCAATGAGTCCAACTGATAAACCAGGCACACATTTACGTTTGTTAGTGAATTGTTGGGACACACCTTGTGAAGTAAACCGGGACGTCTGGTCACCAATTATGAAATGAACAAGACTGTCAAAGAGCCGCCCAAACCTTCGTCACACTCATTATAAAGACTGAGGAGGAAGTTAAACAACCTGTAATTTAGGTTTGCTTATACAGTGTTTTACATGAATACACCCTCCATAAATGAAAATAATTTCATTATTTAGTCACCCTCATGTCGTTTCAAACCTGAATGCGGATATTTTAATGCTATTCAAACTTTTAAACAAAATATTAGTCTATTTTGATTTTGAAGTGTTGTACTCTCAGCTACTTTGAACACATTTTTACCATGTTTATATCCATTATGTGGTTTTCTTAATGCAATCTCAGTGTTGAAATGTAAAAATGTTTCCAGTCTAGGCCCATTAAAATTTGTAGAGATGCATTTGGCCGGGAAAAAAATAAAATAATTTTAAGGACGACATCATTGATAAGATATTTTTCTTACAAAAACACATTGTTTCGCTTCACAAGTTATAAATATGGATATTTTTATTACAAAAAGGCCCTTATTAACCCCCTGGAGTCGTATGGATTACTTTCATGATGTATTGATGTGCTTTTTGGGCTTCAAAAACTATTCACTCCCATTATAAAGCTTGAAAAAGCTAGGATTTTTTTTAAAATATAACTCCAATTGTGTTTGGCTGAAAGATGAAAGTCATATACACCTAGGATGGCTTGAGGGTTAGTAAATTATGGGATAATTCAAATGTTTGGGTGAACAACTAACCCTTTAATTTCAGTAAATCATTCATTTTTTCATTCATTCAATCGTTCATTCGTTTCAGTAATCCCTATTAATTTATGCTGTCCAAAAGAGAAGGTACTAGCTTGCTTTTACAACCCTAACAAAGAGTAACTCCAAGTATAATCTCCAAGAGCAAACACAAAACACAAGCTGCAACAAATGCAAAACAGGAAAGCAATGTCGTAGTTCTGATAAAACGGGACCTAAAGGAAGCGTGTTTACAGAGATGTTGGGAATTTTTTTGGCAACAGTGCATGGGGGCAAATCTTTGTCAAGTTAAGATGGCTCATGCTCACATTTCATAAATATTGCAAAACATGTCAAATATAAAACATATGTGTTTCTGATTCACCAATAGAATACGTTTGGTTTAGCATATGCTTTTCAGTTTGAGCAGGAGATGCATCAATGCATTGATTTCTCCATCCAACTCACTACAGGATCTCCGAATCTCCTCAGCTCAAATGCTACACTGCTCATGTTTGTCAGTAGGATGAGTATCTGGCAGCGCTGTGATCCATATCTGCAGTGCAGTCTCCTCTACTTCAGAAAGCAGTTGTCAGCATAAAGTGGGTCCACAGGGGCCGGAAGCTCTGACCTAGGAGCAAAGCTGTCGGAGAGGACGCTTTGAGAATCTAAAGGAAGTGAATGCGGCACAAGAGGCCGAAGGGCGAGCGCTGAACGTTTCTATGTGCTGAAGCCTTGATGTGTGCAGATGTACGACAGACCCAAAAGCACTTCGTTTTATCTCTGATATTCAGTGCAGGTGAATCATGCTTGTTTCATTGAACGTCTACAACAATTGCAAGAGGATCACAAGGAATTATTTATTTCTACGGTAAAATATCTGTCATATTTGCATGCATGAAAATGCATGGGTTGCCTAGTAGTTGGTGGATAAATTTGCAATATTCAAAATGTCCGCCCCGCTACCCCATTTAAGCAAGTGACTTAAATTTTGACAATAAATTCCCACTCCTCATGCCGAACAAGAAACAAACAGCACCTTAATGAGGAACTAATATGAAGGTTGGCTTTTACTCACAATGCTTTCCTGAAGGTATAATAAAAAAAGCACTTGAGTCTTTCTCTGCAGTCCTGAGAAACATGTAAACGCAATCATAAGTTTTAATAAATTTAGTGCAACAAAAAAAAGAGGCAATTTTTGATGCAATAGAAGTGTACAGGAATGAAGGAGGCTGCTATGTACCATTCTCATTCAAAATAAACTATAATAATAAACAAAGTATAAACTAAACTAAAAATACTCAAGTGAAGTTGCAAAAGACTTGATTTAGCGAAAGAAAGTCATTCCTTTGGAAATAGCTTTTACATGCAAAATTTAAATATAGATTTAAATATAATATCTATCAAGCCGAAGACTGATATTAAGTTACTTGACTTTTTAATATTTAGCACAATCTAAAAAAAAAAAGGAGAACACAAATAGTTACGGATGCAATAAAGATATTTTTGGTCAATGTGTTTATCATGCATGATTTATTTTGTACACATGCTAGATTCAGTAAAAGGAATGGAATATATGAAAATTCTACTAGACAAAACATCATAAAGTATGAAGAATCTTTGCACAGTGAGAACTGGACCTTTGGATTGATTTCTCAAATATAAACGCAAAAATCAAGTAAATGTCACAAGGATCCATACGAAAACTTCATAATCAGAACCCAAATGTGAGGCGCATTGAAAATCTTTGGGAATTTCTGAACGGGCTGCGGATCTGTTGAGGTCAATGCTTTGCTGGCTTCATTCTCCGCACTATAAAAGAGCTCTTGTGTGGTAAAGACATCACTTCCGTCCTGTTTTGTATGGACACAGATGTTCTGTGCTGTGGAGGTCTTCCTGCTCAAGTGCCCTCGCAGTTCAACTGTGATTATCCCGCTCGCTCTTTTGTGGAAGTAACAAGGAGGAGGAAGCGTTGGGAATCTCTGGTATGCAGCAGTGACACAGTTGACTGGATGAGTTACAAGACTGGAGCGGAAAACTGTTCCCATTCTGCCTTTTACACAACTTCTCCAACATTAAACTAACAGAAAGTTCATTGTGAGAACACATTCCTTTTGTTTTACATGATAGTGCACATGATTTTATTTCACGTCACATGACCGAAAAACACCAATGAGGAACTTATCTAAAGGCTGTTTTTTTGTAGCCTAAACGTATTCCTGATGGTATAATTACCAGAAAAAGTCATTAATCTTCCACTTCTGTCTTGTCTGCAGTCTAGAGACCCATTTGAACACACTAAGTGTAACGCAATGCTATGTCATTGTTACGTTACATGTAATTTCTGTAGTAATAACTATAAAAACATACAATTAACCCTAAACCAAACCTAATCCTAACCCTATAGTAAGTACATGTAGTTAATTAATATCACTCAGTACTTAAATGTATAATTACACTGTAATACTGACACCTTAAAATAAATGGTTACACTTTATTTTAAGGTGTCTTTGTTACACTGTAATTATACATTTAAGCACTGAGTGATATTAAGTAACTATATGTACTTACTATAGGGTTAGGATTAGGATGAGGGTTTGGTTTAGGGTTAGTTACATGTAATTATGCATCATTTATAGTTATTACTATAGTAACTAGGCTACATGTAACATGTAAACACTAAAATAAAGTGTTACCAAATAAAGTGTAACCAAATTATGCAATAATATGTATTTGCATATGCAACAATCTTAGCATGAATTCTGAAGGTACCATTCTGATTCAAAATAAAGCCTATGTTCCTGTTTCTGTGTTATGAAAATGTAATAAAAAAAAGTTTATATGTAGAACACTGAAAGTTTCTGAAAACATGAACATGTACTGTAACATGACTTATTGGAGGAAAGTCATTCAAGAAACCAGCTTTAAAAATGATCTGCATTATGTTGTTAATATGCAAATGAAATTTCACCAGAGAATGGGGTTGACTTTAATTTGTGAGTAAAAGTTCAACTCTCATATAATAGCATACATTGTTTGTACTGGATATGAGGCGCAGATGTCAAATAAGATTTTGGGAATAGTGCTACGGGCTTATTTAGATGAATATTATTTCATGCTATGCTGTCACTGAGCACTTCTGTTTACTTCTATTAGTATTATCTCCACTTTGACTCACATTTAACGAAACAATTCACCCAAAAATGACCTTACCTCCGAGCCACTTGGGCCATGTATTATTTTCCTTCTTCCAAGATGAAAGTAGTCTATATGATTTATGCACTAGGCCTACATTTTGATAGCATTTTGCAAAAAATAGACTGAAATTTAAGTCAAGCACTCTCAAAACTCTCAAAACAGAGCAAAGTCATACGTATGAACTACTTTTATGGTGAAATTTGTCTTTTTTGGAGTGTTACAGTATAAAAAACACTGTACTTTTTCATGATTTTGGAAAACACAAATTCAGATGGACATCAGAATGAGTAAAATCATTTTGGGTGAACTGTCCCTTTAAAGGTGCAGTGAGCGATTCCTGGTAAACGCTGTTGATATTTGAAGTCACCAAAACAAACACGCCCCTACCCAAAAAGGATCACATCCCTATTCTGATGCCTCCACGCCCATATTCATATTCATATTCAACATTGGTGAAATCTGCCGATGTGCCTGATGTCATCAATGAGTAAAAGCAATTTGTGTTACTATGATAATTTAGGTCGAATGTCTAATTGATATTTAGCCCCTCTACTCCTTCCATGGCAAAGTCATCGCTTCCATCCAAAACAAGCAAACATGGTTTTCAAGAACAGGTCCCTAATATATTTCAAATGTGACAAGATTAAAGGGTTGTAGTGATCACTAAAAGGGGAACTAAAAGAAAAGCCATATATTAGGAGTGTTATCTCACTTGTCGGACACACGTTAGGAGGCGATGCTTGAAATGGGCGATGGAGGAGGTTTAGACGTTCCAGGCTTATAATAATAATAATGCAAATGAAAAAACAAGCGGAGATGACACATGGGTAAATTCAAGCAAAAGACAGCATATCTTAAGTTATATAAAGCAACCTCTGCGTCCGGTTTTAGGCCTTCCCGCTCTTTAGTGTTTCTCCGACATTAACCGGGTCTTGCCTGATCACAACCCTTCTTTTTAAAGTTATATTCCCCAGGCCTTTTCCTCTTTCGTATTTTCTATAGTCATTCTGCTAATGTCTGTCTTTTGCACTGAGCTTTCTCTCCTCCCCTATCATGAGTGGACACGCCCCTTACTGCTGATTGGCTCACTCTCTCTCCTCCCCTATCATGAGTGGACACGCCCCTTACTGCTGATTGGCTCACTCTCTCTCCTCCCCTCTCATGAGTGGACACGCCCCTTACTGCTGATTGGCTCCCTCTCTCTCCTCCCCTCTCATGAGTGGACACGCCCCTTACTGATTGGCTCACTCTCTCTTCTCCCCTATATGAGTGGACACACCCCTTACTGCTGATTGGCTCACTCTCTCTCCTCCCCTATCATGAGTGGACACACCCCTTACTGCTGATTGGCTCACTCTCTCTCCTCCCCTCTCATCTGTGGACACGCCCCTTACTGCTGATTGGCTCCCTCTCTCTCCTCCCCTCTCATGAGTGAACACGCCCCTTACTGCTGATTGGCTCACTCTCTCCCCTCTCCTATATGAGTGGACACGCCCCTTACTGCTGATTGGCTCACTCTCTCTCCTCCCCTATCATGAGTGGACACGCCCCTTACTGCTGATTGGCTCACTTTCTCTCCTCCCCTATATGAGTGGGCACGCCCCCTACTGCTGATTGGCTAACTCTCTCTCCTCCCCTCTCATGAGTTGAAACGCCCCTTACTGCTGATTGGCTCACTCTCTCTCCTCCCCTCTCATGAGTGGACACACCCCTTACTGCTGATTGGCTCACTCTCTCTCCTCCCCTATATGAGTGCACACGCCCCTTACTGCTGATTGGCTCACTCTCTCTCCTCCCATATCATGAGTGGACATGCCCCTTACTGCTGATTGGCTCACTCTCTCTCCTCCCCTATAAATGGACACACCCCTCACTGCTGATTGGCTCACTCTCTCTCCTCCCATATCATGAGTGGACACGCCCTCACTGCTGATTGGCTCACTCTCTCTCCTCCCCTATATGAGTGGACACGCCCCTTACTGCTGATTGGCTCACTCTCTCTCCTCCCCTCTCATGAGTGGACACACCTCTTACTACTGATTGGCTCACTCTCCTCCCCTATGATGAGTGGACACGCCCCTTACTGCTAAATGGCTACATGTGTGTTTTGGTGCTCGATCCGATTCACTTTTCAATGGCGTTTTTCAAAAATTGCTTATTGCACCTTTAATTCCCCCACAAAGGCAGAGACCGCAGTGAAAATCCCCAAGATTGGCAGGTGCTGAAAAGCACAGATCTGAGCTCCATGAAATCCAGTAGTGCCGAACAAAATATCATTTCATTAAAGGTCTACATAACAAAGACAGCATTTAGGGGTCAGGACAGAGTCAATGTCCTATTGAAATGGCCTGGAAACCCTTTGGCCGCTCTTTATGCCATTGTCCAATGCAGCTGCGTAAGACTGGATAAATAAGACAAGCTCGAGTTTAAAAAGAAGGCGGTGGATTATTAAAGGTCACCAAATCTGCCTTGATATGAATTCCTCCAACACTACCGATACTGAACATTTCAGGGCAATTAACGCTTCTCTTTCTATCAATGGCATGTTTTAACTTCTGAAATTAGGCAGCAAAGTCTCCTTGTGTTCAGGTGTTTTAGTCCAATTTAAATGCATGCTTTCACATATTTTCTGGCTTAAAGGCATAAGGAACAACAACCTGACACAATCAACGAGCAAACCAATCCTATGCATTTTAATGCCTAATTAAGTCACACCAAAGTTCATTCTCAAGTTTAAATGAAGTTCAAGTTTTAAAGCATATCTTACACAACAATACTAAAGTAAAAAGCACATCCGCTCACTCCATTTCTCCATTCAAGTCGTGCTTTTGGAGCTTAATGAAAATATAACAAGCTAAAGGAAGGATTCATTTGTTTGTGTCAGTGAAAAGAAAGGGGTGGTTAAAATACTATCCAATATGACATTACAGAATATTGCTTTTGCTTTGTTCCTGTACGGCTGATTCTGAGAAGGCACTGCCTCCCCGGCCTTGGGAAATAAAACACCCCTGGTTTCTACTTTAGATGAAAATAAACTCGTCATCCTGTAAAGCACAATGACTTTATGCTATTAGTCAAGTGTTCTGAGAGGATACACTGGAAAACAGCACAGTTAGTCACGTTGCCGGTCAAGCGGGAAGTCCTTGAAGCGTGCTAATCTCTTTAAATGCTCGCAGGATGAATAGTTTTAGCAGAATCACATTTTGACATCCTATTCATGCAAAAATAAAGTAGCTTTTATTTTCGAGTTAACAAACATACATCGGACAGCACAACAAACACGCACAGGATTTCAGGACAGACCTCAAAAACAAACCAAGACCGCTCATCTGATCTTTGCATTGGAGAAACAGGAAATGAGGCGCAAACAAGTGGACAAAGAACATCTTTGAGGGACGAGAAACCAGTGTTTCCCCTCGAAGGTCCTCCGGCCTGACTGAAACACACACATTCCCAGAGCGGAACGGGCTTTTCTTAGGAACTCAAAGCTTGTTTTGTATCTCGCATCTGTTTGACCATTCAGCTCTGCGGGGAGAGACTGGCTTCTTATCAGAGAACCGCAGACCTAGTCAGCCCATCATATCCGTGCTGGAAATACACTGACGACTTCCAGTAACCGGCCTCACCCTGCGAGAGATCCCGCTCGGCTGCTGAACGGGCCTATGAATATATGTATAATCCTCTTGAGCGCATACCAAGTCCTTCCTCTTTCAAGCCTCCTTCCTCTTCTATCAAGAGGTCAATCTCTTCTGCTGATAAATCAAATTTCATCATTAGGAGACGCAATAAAAGCATGCAATTCGCAACAAGGCTTCCGCAGATAATGCAAGTCCAAACAGCGACACTATCTGATCCCAACATGATGCGCTGATGTGACAAGGTCACCTAAACCAATCTACACCGACCGCAAAGAGTTACGCATCACATGAAACACATCTGACCCCAAAATCAGATTAAAAACAGTATTAAATTAAAGGCATTGTGATCTGATTTTCAGTTCATTAGCCAAAATTCTCATTACCGGTAATGCAGACATTTGACTTTTCCGTTTTTCTTCCCAATTCCCATTATTCTTTAATTGTGAGTAATGTGATATGTTAATGTTTTGATGCATTACAGTAAAAAATTATAATAATCATTTAAATTAGTTACAACATATAATTGCATAAAATATACATAAATATAAATGTTCTCTCTCTCTCTCTCTCTCTCTCTCTCTCTCTCTCTCTCTCTCTATATATATAGTTTTTGGTTTGGCATTAAAGTAATGAGAATTTGAGAGGGAACTGTCATGAAAATTTGTCATATTCTTTATGCAAAAGCCAGAAATCCAGCTGAAATATGACTTTAATTTGCAGGTTTCACCCAAAAAGACTTTAAAATCGGACTTCAAAGAACCTGTAACTATGTTTTTACCCATTTACAATGATGTGACGTCCTCACTTGGGCCAGAATTTGCAAAATATCATCCTCAACATCTGAGGGATTAATACATTTCCACCAAAATGTTTTGAAATGTGTCATTTTCTTTATGCACAATCTCCAAATAAGGCTGAAATATGACTTGGACGTGTTAAAGATAGGTGGTGCGTGTGAAATGCATGGGATGAGATTAGAGAAGGCTTTAACGAACAGTGTCAATATGAGAACACACAAGGTGCATTAATTCAGCACTGTGACTTTTGACCATTACAGGCCGGTAAACTAGATTAACCACTGAAACCAAACACACACACACACACACATCAGAGCAGGCAGGGCTGTGAATGTATATTCCCATCAGAGGAAAATGCAGTGACGTACATGAGACACGTAAAAACTTGTTCAAATAAGAGGCCTATTTTTAAACTCGTGGGACGGGTTTGATTGGGGGGGGGGGTAATTAAAATTGTGAATGAGTCGATGCAGTAACACAATAAAATTAAAAGCTAACACAACAAAAACACACCCATCAGAGGCGAGCATTTGATTGGAAGGGCACGAATGACAGCTATTGTTTATGGATTAGTTTCATGGAAGTGCTGCTTTTGGACACTATCAGTCTTTCATCCGTCGATCATCAAGTCCTGCCTGGATTAAAATGCATTTTGGTTATTGTTATTATTATTACTACAAGTGCAAAATGCACCGTAACAGTTTCCCCAAACACATATACACTCCAAAGCCACACTTTGGGCCACAATTAAAGTGAAATAAGAGGTTTACCTGTTTACGATTATACGACGTCCTCACTGTGTGTCCAGAATTTGCAAAAATCATCCTCAACAACCGAATATCCCCCTGACGGATGAATAAATGTCTACCAAATGCTTCTATCTCGTATGTTCTTGCCTATCCAGGAGGGTAAAGTTGTGTTTGTGGCTCTATAAACCATAGAGACCGAGCAGTGCTGTCATATAGTCTCACTTACAGACGTATCTTTAAGACCGAATCGTCGCATAGGGGGAGAAATATTAAGTCTTGCGGAAGGAGAGGCATATATCCCACGAACGCTCGGTGTAGTCGGCTTGCCCAGCCCGTCTGTTTCGCTCAGTTCATTGATCTGCGGTGACTTCTCCACAAAACTACACCTCCCACTATGGAAGAAACCACTGTGTTCTCTTTAAAGGGGGGAGATTAGCACACAAACGACGCTTACAAGCCTCACAAACAGCCTCTTCACTCGGATAACAATGCAGATTGCATGTTAAGTATGCATGCGTGCATTTACATGCATTATGTACAGTGCAGAACAACCCAGTTTCGGAGCGAGAGGATTTGACATTACATTCACCCCCCCTTTGCATGCTCTTGGTTTCCTTTGGCTCACATACTTCACATTCCTGAGTGAGGCCATCAGGTTTTGTGGTTTTACAATTTCATATGTGCTATATGGACTGATTTAACGTTGTGTTTAAACATGAGAAGCCAAAACTGAGTGTGTATGACATTAAAAATCAATGCCGATGAAATATAGATGGATATATATTCTAAAAAAAAGGGGGATTTTTTATGCTATTCTGTGTTTTCTGACTCCAGGAAGAGCTACAACATGTAAGCCGACTCTCCTCGATGGGTGTAGGAGGAGTAAATCCCGCGGGAAACATGTTCAGGTCACACTTAACCTTTCAAAAAAGTAGGAAGAAATCAGAAATTATATTATTTTACATAAAGAAAATGAAGAATACTTTTAGGACCATTAAGATATTTTTTTTTGCATTGCGACATTATTTACATGACAATTAAACACAGTTTTCCCTATCAATGTTTTTCTTTTTGTAATTGATTTCATTGAATGATTTTGCATATAATAAAAACTAAATAAATTATAAAAATAATTGCATTAAATTACGCTTAGGGAAAATAAAAAAAAGTAAATATATATATATATATATATATATATATATATATATATATATATATATATACATACATACATACATACATATACACATACTATATTAAATTATATATATACAAATTACATTTAATTGTATTGTATATTGAATTATTATTATTATTATTATTATTATTATTATTATTATTATTATTCTATTCTACCAGAAACAATACCAAACTTAATCCTATAATTATTCATCAGAAGAATCAAGAATTCTGTTTACAATATGGGCTTGGGAATGAAATAAACAATCCATATGAAAAAATAATAATATTGAATATGACTTTAACAATTATCCAAACCCACTGGTTCACATCTAATCTAAATCTGCCTCAAAAAAAAAAAAAAAAAATTAAGCCATGTCACTGATGACGTTAAAGTTCAAAATGCATAAAACACAAAACTGTCCTCAGCATTAAAATCTAAATCTGTTTCCAAGCAAGTCAATGATGTTTCTGTGCTGCTGATGTCAAGTCCTGATATCTAGCTGAATAAACTGGTTCAGGGATGACGTAGATTTGTAAAACGGAGAAACGAGTTCGCATTTTAGCACTTGCGGCTCCACCGACCCGAAGTCAACGGGTTTTTGGTTAAATGGCTGAAATGAGGTCTGTGGTAGTGTTGTCACGATACTAAAATTATTGTTTCGATACCGATACCAAGTCAAGTATTGCGATTTCGATACTTTTTCGATACTTTTCCTGAAAAGGGAGAAACACTCTCAAATATCATTGCTGTGCTTTATTTTAAAACCGGGACAACATTCTAATCATATAACACACTAATAGATGAACATATGAACAGCAGATATATTAAACATTTGAACAAAATATGAAATATAAAAATATAAAAAATAAATTAGAGCAATTACATTCAAGGTAATTTTTTTTATAAATTTAGCAGCATTATCTCATTTATCATAAGAAACATAAGAGCTTTATCTTGATTCTGAACTTTGAATAAAAATATGAACAGCGATTATATTAAACAATGTTTAATATTGGTAACATATGATAAGCCTCATTGGTGATATATTTGACATGTGGGGAGAGAGTTGTGGAATATAGCAGCAAAGACAACGTCGGCAGTGTTGACGGCAAAATAGGCTACAGAATAATTCGTTCTGTATTGAGAGCAGGGCCGGTTCTAGACATTTGGAGGCCCTAGGCAAAATTCATGTTGGAGGCCCCCCACCCCCAATAAAAAACACTTGAAACAAATATGATTCCTAACCTTTTTATTTATACAACATTTAATTTTAAATTTAGTATATTTTTACTTACACAGTACATAAGTTTGGACAAATTACTATTTTTAATGTTTTTGAAAGAAGTCTCTTATGCTCATCAAGCCTGGATTTATTTGATCAAAAATACAGAAAAATAATATAGTGAAATATTATTACAATTTAAAATAATGGTTTTCTATTTTACTATACTTTAAAATATATTTCTGCGATTCAAAGCTGAATTTAGTGTCAAGTGATCCTTTAGAAAACTTTATAATATTCTGATTTATTATCAAATGTTAGAAATGGTGCTTAATTTTTATTTTATAACATGTGATACTTTTTTCAGGATTTTTTGATTATTAAAAAGTTGTTTTAAAAAAGTTTTCACTATCACTTTTATATATTTAACACATCCTCGCTGAATATTCCTGTTTTTTTCTGTATTTTGATCAAATAAATGCAGGCTTGTAGAGCATAATAAGAAACTTCTTTCAAAAACATTAAAGATAGTAATGGGTCCAGACTTTTTACTGGTAGCTACTACATCAAAATTTATCTAAGGTAATCTCTTTTTTGTTTAATGAAGATGTTATTGTTCTTGTTGTTATTTTTAGCTGTTTTATTCAGTTTATTCACAGTTCCAGAATCCCACTTCAGTAGATGAACATGAACCTGCTTTTATAATTGTTTTAGCTGCGTTATGGGCAGTATTTTTCCCTCCCATTTAATCAATATCTGCAGATATTGTCATATTATTAATATCAGTAATATGGTATTATGTATTGCATTGCTACCTTAAATATGCTATACACAAATCAAGTGGAAGAGAAAGATACGATCGCTACTGAGCAGGAAAAAAATTCTAATCTAATATTCGTATAGGCTATGATGTCAGGGTATTATCTAATCATCAGCATCAGAATATAGAAGATAGACCCATAGATATGAGATCCTTTATTTGAAACATTTAAAAATGTTGCAGTGTGTTGGTTTTTTAACTTTGAATACAAACGTCTTGTCTTTTACTTTTGTAGCTTTTTACTAGTCAGCTCCCAACGCGATGTTATTCGTTGTACGCGCAAATTCAAAGCGTCGCGTCTGGGCACGTTAGACGCTCGCGCTCTTTTAAACTCGTAGACTAGACAAACAAAGCGGTGAATGATTTTTCCAGAAATACGCTGATCTACAGTAGCCCACACGTTTATATTTAAAATACATTGCAATCACTCCAAAATCGATGACCTGCATTTCGAGCTGTGCTTCTTTGCGTGCCTATTTAGGCTTTTGCTTCGCACTCGCTGCACCTGATGGATGCGTTCGTTGACCGCCTCTGACGTCCCCTCGGACTTAACTGGCTGGCGCCTCTATATATACAGTCATGGGCTGGCGTTAATGTGACGTAATGTAACAGTCTATGGTTAAGATAAACATCGTCACTATTTTTAGTTAATTAATACATTTTGAAATAAATTGTAGATAGGACATTTGTACATTTTTTTTTTTTTTTTGTCCCTCTGTCTGGGCCCCATCCCGCCAATCGGGCCCTAGGCACGTGCCTAGTTTGCCTTTGCGTTAATCCGGCTCTGATTGAGAGGTGCAATATTTGAAAATCGATCATATTTTTTTTAATTACATTTATTGTTTTTATGTCAAAACTTTCAACCATCAAAATGTCATTTATTAATATGTATTCGTGTCAAAATGACATAGAAACATATTTTCCTATTCTATTTTGCCTGGGAATTAACGCTTCCAACATGCTTGCGTGACGCGTGAAAAATAGGCGTCGGTTATATTTATAGCATGCACTCGTTTTCCGCGCGTCTCGAGCTGCGCCCAGACACGTACGTCACGCAGGCAGTTAACATGGGAGCCGAAATAAAAACGGGCACGACACGCAGCCAGTGTGTCGCCGGCCTTACAAATCTGGAACGCGGTCATTCTTAGAAGTATGGATACTAATAAATTAAGGAATCGTGACGTTTTTAATTTCCGATTTACTTTTGAAGTATCAGTGCACCGTGCAACAGAGCAAGGTAGGCAACGTACTTCCATATGTCACTCCTCGCATCATCTTTTTCAACGAGTCGTGGAGACGTGGACCACTTGTGCTCGCACATGCAGTCATCTCGCTGTAGTGTTTTGTCACATGACACTGACAGCGGCAGGTTCTTTGCTCCGTGCATCAGGAAAAAAACACAGACGTCCATAGGGAGGCGTTTTATTTATTTATTTATTTTTAAGTATCGATACTGATAAATTTAGGTATCGTGACGTTTTTAATTTCCGAGTATCGCGATACTTTTGAAGTATCGGTACACCGTGCAACACTAGTCTGTGGTGAAACATATATTTAAAAAAAAATGTATGACAGCAACAGCAAAATATGCAAGTGTTGGGTCGAAAACAAAAACAAACAAACAAACATTTGTCCAGAAAACAAGTGTTCAATTGACATGTGGAAATAAAATCTAAATATCAGTAATAATATGCCAACATCTAGGCTATCTAATATGAAATGTTTTTAAAATAATCATATTAAATCAACATGTTAGCTGTATGATATCCAGTAAAATGAATTTGAAAAGTTTAAAACATACTAGAAATGTTTCGTTCACAGAATTATATGGCAAGATTTACTAAATTCATATTTGTGTAACTAAAAGGTGAGTTTTTGTTGATTACAGAACAATAATTTAATATATGCTTGGCCATGGCATAATTTAATTGTTTTAATAAAGTTTAATAAAGTTTTTTTACTGAAAAAATAGTCTACTGTTGCATTATTAAAAGTGAAATAAACAAAAACAAATGTATTATTGAAGAAATAATGCTGCTGTATATTTATATAAAAAATAAACAATAATCATTTATTATATAAATAATAATAGTAATAATATTTATTATAAAAAAAATATTATAAGCATTGTCCATTTTGTTTAATACATTGTGTGTCTTATTTAAAAGCACAATAAAATAATTTTGACATGAAGTGAGTTGATCGGGAGAGAGAAATGATCAATTAAATAAATATCTCTATAGAAAGTAAACTGAAAGATAACTAAAAAAATAAAAATAATTTAGGTATCGAATCAACGCTTAGAAAAGTTGCTTTTTAAGTTTTGAAAGGGTCAGAAATGGCCCTGGCAGAATACTTAATATAAACCTGTTTTAAAATAACAGAATTAAAAATTAAATGCTCGCTCTGGATTCAGATTCAGATTCAGATTGATTGATTTCAATGCTATTTTCATGGCAAAAATGTAATTACAAAAATGCAAATATCATATAAATACAATAAAAACCAAACAAGCAAAAACAGCAAGTAATATTATAGAAGATTTTTTAAATTAACATATGATAAAAAAATCCAAAACCTTTTCAAGCATAATCTTACTAAATAAGTCCTTAAGTGAGGTAACTTCATAAAAGAGCATTCTACTTGTATTAAGTCCAGGACAATCTAATAAAATATGTTGAACAGAGAGGGGAATCTTACAAAACATGCATATAGTTGGGTCTTCACCTTTACCTATACAACATCTGGTGTAGACTTGATCAAGTCTAGTTTTAAGAGTGATAAAAAAAGTCTGTTTGTAATTTCATGTGTGACCCTGGATCACGTCACCAGTCTCGAGTCGCACGAGTATATTTGTGGCAATAGCCAACAATACATTGTATGGGTCAAAATTATCGATTTTTCTTTTATGCCAAAAATCATTAGGATATTAAGATCATGTTCCATGAAGATATTTAGTAAATTTCCTACCGTAAATATATAAAACATTTAGTTAAACGTGAGTGAATGCAGCACAATCGCCAACATAAATGAACAACTTTAAAGGAGATTTCCTCAGTGTTTAGATTTTTTTGCACCCTCAAATTCCAGATTTTCAATAGTTGTATCTCAACCAAATATTGTCCTATCATAACAAACCATACGTCAATGGAAATCTTATTTATTCATCTTACAGATTATGCATACATCCAAATTTGACCCATGTGACTGGTTTTGTGGTCCAGGGTCACATAGCTAATTATTCTTGCACATATTCCACGCTTCTTGCCACTTATTTAATATGTATCGATTAATAATCGGTCTGATATCTGAATATCTAATTTAACATTCATTACATTTGACATTTACATTCATGCATTTGGCAGACGCTTTTAACCAAAGCGACTTACATTGCATTTCAAGGTCCACATTTACATAATTATCACTTCATTAACTTCCTGATTAAGCCGCTCGCTCTGGACATTCATAAACCAACTTCCTGAGGTGCATCATGGGACGCTTTTAAACAC
This sequence comes from Scardinius erythrophthalmus, assembly GCF_964197995.2. Classification (NCBI taxonomy): domain Eukaryota; kingdom Metazoa; phylum Chordata; class Actinopteri; order Cypriniformes; family Leuciscidae; genus Scardinius; species Scardinius erythrophthalmus. The sequence continues at coordinate 3,761,627 of NC_138226.1, forward strand.
AAGTGAAGGAGGAACGTGTGTGAAGAGTAGTATAGCTTCACTATATCTGCTGCAAGTGCAATTGGTCAATTTATACACAAACAGAAAAAAAAATTGTTTTAACTCCTTCAAATACAGAGTCGTGTCTTTGTGCGTCTCTCTGAATGTAAAGCACATCTTCACACCTAAACACTGCATTTCCTGTTGTCTTCTTAAATAACTTCCCCTGAGCTCATCAGTTTTCGATTTCAGTCTGCCGTTTTGAATTTAAATGTGATCTTAGAAGCACCGAAAACACCTTGTGGTATCAATAATCCCCAGCTACGCCTGATCGTGCTTCGACAGCAGTTTATGTCGGATAGTTAGAATGTAAAATAGGTCATTTACAATCCCACAGAGAGCACGAGATCTTTGCCCTGGGATCCGATCCTTTTCCTTTTTGTGAAAAAAATAAAATAAAATGTGACTAGAAAACATCTGCTATTCAGGACAGAGCAAACATGAGCAGGTCAATACAAGCCACGGATTACAATCTTTCATCAAAGCATGCAGCTTCAGAAATTTATTATAAAAAAATAATAAATAAAAAACATTTGCACAGAAAGAGACAAAAATGCCCCAGAAAAATATGACGCAAAAAAGGTCACTGTATTCATATTTGACTATTCAACAGTTTGTGGTTGGTAAGATTTAATAATTATGTTCCAAGTAAATTATTTTTAGCTTTCTATTCATTAAGGAATCCTGAAAGAAAATGTATCAGTTCCCACAAAAAATATAAAGCAGCAACATTGATAATAAAAATGTTTAAAAAAAAATTCAAATCATCATTTCTGACCCTGGACTACAAAACCAGTCACATGGGTCAAATTTTTTTAATTGAGATGTATACATCATATGAAAGCTGAATAAATAAGCTTTCCATTGATGTATGGTTTGTTATGATAGGACAATATTTGGTCGAGATACAACCACTGAAAATCTGGAATCTGAGGGTGCAAAAAAATCGAAACATTGAGAAAATCTCCTTTAAAGTTGTTCATTTATGTTGGCGATTGTGCTGCATTCACTCACAAAAATAAATGTTTTATATATTTACGGTAGGAAATTTACAAAATATCTTCATGGAACATGATCTTTACTTAATATCCTAATGATTTTTGGCATAAAAGAAAAATCGATAATTTTGACCCATACAATCTATTGTTGGCTATTGCCACAGATATACCCGTGCGACTCGAGACTGGTGACGTGATCCAGGGTCACATATTAGAATGATTTCTGAAGGATCATGTGACACTGAAAAAGTCAGCTTTGACCACAGGAATAAATTACATTTTAAAATATATTCACATAGAAAAGAGTTATTTTAAAAGGTAATAATATTTCACAGTATTGCTGATTTTACTGTATTTTTGATCAAATATAATTGCAGCTTTCAAATGCAAGAGAGTTTTCTCTCAAAAGTGTACGTAATAATGTTCAATTCTAGGCCAAACTTGTGATTAGTTTAATGTCTCTGCAGACATTTCAGCAGCTGTTAGATATTTGCATTCACTGTCTCAGAGGTGAATATTCAATATTCAGCTAATATGTGGTTTTCACACACACACTCACACTCACACACACACATACACACACACACACTGCATCAAAGGCTGTATAATCAAATAATCAAGCATATAGGGACATGCAATTGTTTACAACATAAAGCATTCTGCTAAAATTTCCATGCATTTGGATGTTTTCAAAACAGTCAAAGTGATACGGACATGTCTAAATTGTGACGTAGGGGTGGAATAATGTGGTTTACTGCACTCAAAAGGACACTCTGGGTCATGACAGTGACCTGTGGCACCATTCCCTCTGCTGTGTACGTGTTTGTATGAGTAATGCCAGCATGTTACGGGCAAATGAGGAGACGGAAAGGGCTGATTCAGCAAAAACAAAGGGTCAGAGTGCAAAATTAAACGAAAGGACAAAGGGAGAGTGAGGAAAGGGGTGCTCGTACTAGATTTTAAACATGCAAAAATACCTTGAGTGCAAAAAAAAAAAAGTGTTGAAAAACTTGTGTATGCAGTGCATGTTAAAAATCATTATTTTTTGTAATAAATAATAAAAAGCTAATTTTTAAATAGAGATTGATACTGTAAGCTTAACCTTTCATTTTTATCACTGTAAAGGCCCATTCACACCAAGGCTGATAACGATAAAGATATAGTTCATTGTAAAAATCATTCTAAATGTAAAAGAACAGCAGATTCAGCAGATTATTAAAGTGAAAGTCCTCAAAACAGTTACAGACAAGTAAACAGTCAGCAACAAAGAAACTAATTGCAAACAAAACCGACAAAAAAGGAAAAAAATACTAATTAAATAAACATTGCTTTAGGTTTTTCAGGAATGTGGTATTCAGAGAAAAAGATATGGAAAACAGCAGTGTTATTTTACATCTGATTAGACTAATACTTATTTAAAACTATACAAAAGTTATTCATTCAAGAGCAGTGAGTGATTTTATCTTTGTCTTTTCTTGTTTGACTAACACGGATCTGCACGGATGCAATATACTGTTACACACACGTTTCAAACATGCTTTCTCAAATGTTTATATTGACTCGAGACATAACAGACTGTTTACGTGTGTGTGGGTTATTTGACGGTTCAGGCGCGTCTCTAAACGCCCTCGGTATACTTTGCTTATGAGCGTTTCGCCCTGTCTCGGAGCGTTTCGAGGGAACAGCGTCTCTTTTGCGGCTTAATCCGCTTTTAAAGGGATATTTCACCACTGAAACAGAAAATGTGTATTTAAGTTGGGTCATTTATGTAGTAGAAATGTGAAATTATTTTAGAAGTTGGTGCCTTCTAGACTGAGAAAAGACAGAAAATTAATTTTTGGCTCATGTGGATGAAAGACAACAACTCCCAGAATGCACTTGCTTCGCTGCCCTACGAGGACACTCCAAAGCCACGCCTACCGGTTACAGAGGGCAGTATCGGAAGAAATGATACAGCTAGGCTACTAGTCGACTCGAAACTGAAAAGACGGCGTTTTATCGTGAGATCCCCCTATGGGCGGGTTGAAGACATGCGGAACGAGCTCCTCCTACTGGCTGGAGTCTCTCGCCTCAGGACAAAAAAGCCTCTGATGACGATAAATGACGACTTTTGTGTCATCTGAGGTTTTATTCCAGACACACAATACAGAAATCTCTCGTCTCAGGGGGACATGAGGGAGGGAAGCACGGTTACCCGAAAATACTACCAGGTTTCTACTGATACAAAGCAGTTAAGTAAGGGCTTAGGGAGGAACGAAAGTGCGTAAACGAAAGTTTACCTCGATTATCTTGTTCTCATAATCGCTGGAAGCCAAAATCGAAATACGATTGATTGCAAAGCCCTAAAACAAAGTGAGCGATACATACCAAGGGCTGAAATAAAAGGTCTTGATTGGAGGTCGACCGATAACCGATTAATCAACCAAAAGATTTTAAAATGGATACTAAATGAAAACAAACATAAATAAAATGGTTCTGAACTTTATTACAAAAAAATTAAAAATTACTGAACCATGAAATTGTACTGTACCTTCTAAAATATAAATATTACTATATTCATTACACCTTGATCATTCAATGTTAGTTCATATAGTGCATGACAAATGTTGAGATCCAACTTTCAAATGTGAAAATGTATTAGTAAATGTTGAAATTAACAATGAGCAATACTTTTATTAACCTTAGTTAGTTACAAATGGACTTTTATACTGAAAAGTGTTACCATTTCATATAAATCCAAACAGTCATGCTTAAAGATTCAGATTCAGATTGATTTATTTAGTGCCACGTCAGCATTAAAGCAATAAAATAAAAACCAAACAAACATATTATAGAAGATATTTTAAAATAACATATGATAAAAAATCCCAAACCTTTTCAAGCATAATCTTACTAAGTCCTTAAGTGAGGTAACTTCATAAAAGAGCATTCTGCTTGCAAGTCCAGGACAATCTAATAAAATATGTTTAACAGAGAGGGGAATCTTACAAAACATGCATAAAGTTGGGTCTTCACCTTTAAGCAGAAAAAGCATACAAGTTTGACCCCTACGATGGTGTAGACTTGATCAAGTCTAGTTTTAAGAGCGATAAAAAGTCTGTTTGTAATTTCCGGATGAGTTTCATATTACAGCTTATTATTCTTGCACATATTCCACTTTTCATCATGCTTAAAGATGGCCATCTTTAAATATATCTACAAAATGGCAAACTTACTACGGTTTTTCCTATTCCTTTGGGAATATCGTGCACAATACGACCAGGAGAATGTATTAAGAAAGTGAATTAGGTCTATTTCGGGACATTTCTGTTGACATTGCAAGGTAAACAACAGTCCAGAAACAAAGCCAGTTAAGAACTGCTATAGTTTATAATAGCCAAGGATGTTTAACAAGATCTAGAGGAGCTTGAAAAGCCTACAGGAAAGCAGCCCACAAATCAGTCCTAAAGTCTCCCAGCTTGACATGGTACAGCTGTCCGTGCTGAATGTGCAGAGAAAACAAATGAAGAGGAAAGCACTAGCCTCCCCCACAGGCTATCAGAGCTACAAATCACACTCTAACCTGCCAACATGCATGTGCATAAACCCATGCAAACCGACATGCACACGGCCTCTTGATGCAACTGTGCCTACAACACACATAAAACACATGGGGAAGCTTTTGAACTCCAATGCAACTCTAAAAAGCGCCACGTAAAAGCGAGCTTGCCCAGACCACATTCTCGACATTCTCCCTTGTAATGGAGAGACATCTCAGCCCGTTGACTTCCTCCCAGAGAATCTCGTTCTGTCTCGGTCCATTTGCAAAGTAGAAATTAAATGTTGCAATTTCTGCGCTGTTGAAACAGTGTTGACTACATACCTTCCTGCCTCTGCCGTCGGGCTCCAACCGAGGGCCCCATCTTCTTAACGGGGGCCACATTGTGGTCATCAACAGCGGCAGCTTCGAGTTCGGCACGGCACTACGAAAGCAGCGTGTTTACATGTGTGTGTGTGTCTGTCGCACAGGAAGACGCCTCTTTCACACGGAGAGTCAGTGACAGAACAAGAGAGAGCGAGAGTGTGGATGTGTGCAGGACTGGTTGGAATGAAACACAAGCTTACTACTTGCTGAATACTAAACAGTGTGCACTGTACATTGCCAACTAGTACATTACAGTTATGCAAAATGAAAATGAGCACCTTCAATTCATTCAGTCGTGCTCGAAAATCACTAAATGATCGCTAAACTTTTGGCATGAAAACACTATTTTTTGAAATTCTTAATTTTATGTTTTAGAAAATTGAATAGGGGCAATAGACAAACATATTTTTTTTTTTTTTCATTTCCAGACCTTGAAATGATTTAAATCAAAATCCAAACTGCGTATAGGAATCGTATAGGTGAGCCAATATAATGTAGAATTAAAATGACGCCAATTAAGATGAAGACAAAATGGCTGGATTTAATAAACAATTATTTACACAGTATTTATTTTATACAGTATTGTGTCTTTCAATGCTTATTTCTAAAGATAATGCTGATATAGACATAATGGGCCCTATCTTGCACCCAGCACAATTGACTTTGTACACCGACGTATTTTGCACAGCGGACTTTTCCCTCCACAGACGCACGTCGGTAAATTAGAGAATGAACTTGCGCTCCCGGGAGCGGTTTAGCGAAAAGAGGAGGCGTGTTCCGGCGCAAACGTTCCTTCATGCTATTTTGCAGGTTTAGAAAACAATTCCACCACAGACCAGGAAAGATCAAGTCTAAAGTCAGTGGCGCGTTGCGCATGTTATTCAGATGCTATTTTAAGGGCGCATGCTTGGCCATAATCAATGTAGCGTGTGCACAACGCGCATACACTTTGCTTATCTCATCTACACATAGACGCAGCAGTTCTCATTTTTAGAAAACCATACATTATTACAAGGAAAAATATTAACACACAAGGGAACATCTTGTTGTGTCCATGAAGATGTGAAAAAATATACATAAATCTAGCTTACACATTTACCCAAATTATTATACGCCTGTTTAACCGAAGCTAATTTGGGTGGGTTTCTCCATCCCCAATGTCACTTCTCTGTGTTTTACGGCCCTGACGAGAACGTCGGTCTCCTCGGCTGTGAACCGCTCCTGGCAAATCCGCCATTATAATAGTAATCCGCCATGGAACAAGCACGCCTGCTCTTAAAGGGAATGTGAGATGACGCTCTGATTGGTTTATTTCACGTTACGCCCAAACCACACCTATGAATAATGAAGCTACTTCAGACCAACACATTTTAGATTTGCGTCGGGCGCAAGAGTCATTTATCCCGCCGGTATAATAGCAACAGCGCCCAAGACCCGCCCACAAAGTTACTTGCGTTTCGCGCTTGATACTTGCGTTTCAGATCGTTAAAATATGGCCCAATGCAATTTAATGAGATGTGCACAAATATGCGGAAATTAAATCAACTTATTTTACATAATATTTAATGTATTCATTGTCAAGGCTGTTGGCAGATTTAGAAAATGACAAATGGGGAACTAATACTTCAAATGGGTCAAAAACATGATCTCAAATCAAGAATTTGGCAACATTCAAATGAGTGAATATTACTTTGACTTTGAATAGGTTATTTTCATAAGTAGACCACTCAAAAAAAAAAGATGAGAAATTAGCAGACCAGAAGATAATTTGGTGCAAAGCTCAGAATTTATGCGTGTAATTTATTTATCATAACACGGCATGCTGCGAGTGTGAACAGCTTCTCTGATATCAAGGGGAATGATCTAGTTTCGTCCAATTGCGCGGCATGTATCCAGTGTAGACATGGATGTTGGACGTGCCTTTAGTGTTTGATTTTCCCTAAATTGGAATTGGAAAGGGGCTCTGAGAGAGATTCAGTAAAATGATATCCTAAAATTCATGACTTTAATATCATTTGTTTATTTGCATGACACAAAACACCATTTCGCTCCTGCAACCCACACATGTAATTTCTAAACAATCACGACAGATGAGATATTTTCCAGAGAATATCCAAAGATGATTATGAAGTATCATTTTTGCATCAAAACCAGACAATCAAATGCAGCATTAATAATCCCGCCGTCCTGGTAATATTCATCTGCTCAAAGTGAGTGTATGTAAATAACTCTGAGGGAAAGATGTCAGTTGTTGTTATGCTTTCAGACAGCACTTGAACAGACAAAAACCACACTAAACTATGCCAAAATGCCCATTTTGTTGAGTATCCTGTCTTAAATTAGTTAAATTAAGTCTTAAATGAACGTCAAGAGTTGTGAGAAAATGTGTCAGATCCGCGTCTGTCATTAATGTTAGTCAATGAATGAAGGAAAAAGAGAAAATCACTCACTGCTCTTGACTGAATAACTTTTGTAGCTTTAATAAGGATTAATCTATATTTCATTTATAATTTATGCAGTGAAGACTGTAAAGTGTTTGATAACTTTATTCAATTTCTGTATATCTCCTACCTGTTAGACCTACCAGGAAATCTAATCAAAAACAACAAAAACAATAACTTTTTGTGCATTGACAGGTTAAGTAAAAATCTGAACCGGTCTGACTGGGCCAATAGAAAAAATTTAGCCCATGTATAATAAAGGCACAGCTAAATGTGACATTAGTATTAGTATCAGTGATACTGCCCTTTATTCATATAAAAATGCCATTACAACAAATGTTTATAATATACTGTCTTCAAGTTGTTTCTACGAGTAACTGTGAAATTAATACAATATAAAAATATTAAAAACTTTTAAATCGCGATTAATAACAGAAAAAATGTGTGATTAATTAGTTAATTTTTTTTAAAGGGGTGGTATTTTTTAAAGGGCCTTTTATGTTCAAACCGGAGTCAGACAATGATGGAGAGACTCAAGAAGAAGTGACAACATGTAGAAGCAACAGAACATTTCTGAATGGTTAGTTGATGAGTTTATGTAGCTTATGTGTTGTTATCTTCTAGTCATTGATTAGCATATTCTGTCTTGATAATCTATAAATCGTGTTCTGGGGGCGAGGTTTATGTAAATTTTAGGGTTGGTGATGTCACTAACCTGGGAGGAATGTGGTGTAGTCTCTACCAGCCGTTTGTTGTAGTCCTTAAAAAACAATTTCTTTAAAAGCAAATATCTCCCTTTGCTTTGAACTTTGAGTATTGTAACTTTGCAGATGTTGTTTATGCTCAAACAGCAACATTACACACTAACTAAAGTTAGAAAAGTGAAATCATTACCAACCATCCCTTTAATCGATTGACAGCACTAATTTATATATATATATATATATATATATATATATTTGTTCTGTCTCTTAATTCTGGTGAACAAAATAATTTTTTCTGTAAAATAGACAAAATAGTTGAACGTTGAACTCCAGTCATGCCCGCTGCTTCAGCTTTACCCCATGTTTCTTCATCGTTTCCACATGTAAAAATAGTATATGAACTGTACATTTCATGGTATAAAATAGTCCTGTCCACTGATACCCACACAAATACATCATCCACTTTAGCAGAATCTCTACCAGCTGACAGATCTCGGTATATATATATATACACACACATTCACACAACCCGGCACTATTCGACAGGCCTCCAATAGCCTTTGAGCAAAACTATTTTCTACCCCATTCGATCTTCACATATTTACTTACACATTTACTGAATTGCCTGTTTACACAAAGTAACAAAGCAAGTCTATTAATACCAGACGAGTCTGTGTGGGTCTCATTGACCTTGTCAGTTAAGCTGAAGGACTTTGGAGCTCTCCGCCTGTGTTTGTGAGACAGGCCCTTGGCAGAGTGCTTCGCCACCATGGTGGTTATTATTGTTGAGCTGGTCCCTCATTTTCCTCATGTCAAAAAGTTCCCAGAATGACTATCATAGGAGAACAATTGGAATTCTTTCAGCTCGGCACACACATAATGAGCTGGTTAATTGTGTACATTCCGCTGCCAGGCAACTCTTCAAACTGTATTGTAAACATTGTATAGGGCTTTTTCAGGCCTTTCACAATGGCTTTGTTTGCAGGCTCTGTGTGTAATGTCCAATGGCAGTTAATGTGCTAAAACCCACCCCTCGATCACAGGCTTATGTTGACACGACCGGCCCACCTACAAGCCATGGAAATACTTCAGAGCTGGTGGAAAAACTGGCGCTTTTTAATTATTATTCATATTATTAATGAACAGTTATGCACCACTGGTGATAATGCAACAGCATGTCTCCCTCGACTTGTAAATTTGACATGAATACATTTATTACAGTTTAGTTGCTTCTCATAATTTCTAGTCTATTTCATGCATTCTCAAGAAAATGTGTGGAAGCACATTTCAATCTCACAAAAACATGTTAAATAGGGAAAAAATACGTTAGGCATTTGCAAGGAAATTAAGCTTTTTGCATTTGCTGCATTGTGACATTATTTTCTTGATAACGAAGCACAAATTCACCCATAATTCCCATTACAGTAGCGCATCTGTATTCTGTATCTCCCCTTATCTCTTGGTAATAAATTGCTGTAGACTTATTCTTCACAACTGTACATTTTTCTCCTTCTCCTTGATGTAACATTTTGCATGTGCTGTTACACTTTCCGGATTACATTTCCATACTGACATTTGTACCTGGTTGGCAATTTGCACAGTTCAATGAAAATATAAATGAATTTAATATAGACCTAATAAAAAAATGGCTGTAAAACAAATGCTTAACATTATTGAATTTGGTGCGAAATGTGATTGAAAATAATGTCATAATGTAAAAAAAAATAATAATAATGGTCCTAAATATATTTTATACCATGTTTTTGACCGGTTTTGTGAGATTGACCCTTCAATTACACAGCTAATCACAATCAATATGCTCACATGCTGTAATTGGGTTGTTGTCTAAGCTAAGCTGTAGCAGAGCACCATATAAATGTGTTCTACCTTTCCGCCTTTCAAATGAAGACAAAAGCTGCTGGCTTCCAGCCTTGAAAGAAATCAAGTTGCTGTAATAATAATAAAAAAGGTCATTCCTCCCTTCCCTGTCAAGGCTTATCTTACAAAAGCATCTCAACTTCCAAGCTCCTACAAGGGCACGTGTCCAAAAATAGCAAACCAGCCAACAAACAAACGCTGGATATATTTTCTGAACACAAAATGAAAATCTAATTACAAAAAATAAGAGATGAAGGAGGATGAATGATGTGGACTAAAAATGTGCTCTATTTCTTCAGGCCACTTCATTGTAGAGTTTATGAAGCGTTAATGGACTCTATCTTGTATAAGTGCGGCAGTATTTGGAGTTTCAGGACGCTTTTGTATATACTGTCGGCCCCCACATAAAGTCAACATACTATACAAGCTTCCTAGCATCTAGCAGAATTGATCCTGTTTACTTTCCCATCTTTCTGGTCTTATTGTGCATGATTCTGCCGTGCATATTAGCTTATAAAATCTATTTTGTCTTTGCAATATGTGCATTCAATATGCATCTGAATCAACTTTCAATTTTGGATCATCAATGACTTGGCATCTCGCCTCCAACCACCTGAATACATCTATCATCCACTTTTTACAATCCAATCAATTCCCGATGGATAAAATCAAGTCTGGTTTCCTTCATAAATACGTCAGATTGACTTTGATAAGAGTGAAATATGAGGCCTTAATGGAGACAAGTGCATGAAAGCTCAGGATCTGATACTCACAGGACTCGGTCAGCAGACATCAGTATTAACAAGGCAAACCAGTCAGGTCAAACAGTGACCACTGCATTAACTGTGAGTTTTTTTTGATTGACAGAATGGTTGGTGGTTAAGATTTATGTTTCCTCTATGTCATAAATCAATGCTTTCATAAAGCTTTTTACAATGTGACATGTTTTTGGAAGGAACTGGATCTTTGATAAACGAAACCAGATTAGTACCATATCCATAGTCAGGCAGCGTATACACTCCACCCAGTATTGATCAGTTGTGATGTCTGATAAACAGCAGTATTTATTACTGGTCGACCAATATCATTTTAATGGCAGATGCTGGTATCTAAAGTGGAGAGTGCATGCATTAGAATAAAAACACTTTATTTCAAACAATATTTACTCAATTTAAAAAAAACTAAAAAAACATCAACGATCTGGGAATGGTTATCGGCTAATATCAAACACTCTCAAAATATTCAGTTGCCTGCACTATTAATAGAGCAGATTGCACAATTCAAAAGAATATCATAGTGAGTAGTGACAGACGAACAAGACTGATCAATCAGCTATTATTTCACCATCTAAAAGATTATCGGACAGTGACCACTTGGATGAAGTAGCCGAAGAACTTAAAAAGTTTTCAGTTCTAACAACAGTCTTGTCAATGGATAAAAAAATATTTTTATTTGGGAGAGAGATATATTTAATATGAGTAATTTATGGTTTAAATAAGTATTTATTAGATTGTGTAATATTAATTAAATATATTTCATATTAATTAAACATTTTAATACAATAGTTTATGTCATTAGCTATGATTCTGAATTAGGCTATCTATAATATAACCATCAACCAGCCTACTCTAGATATCTGCATCAGCCACTAGAAACAGACCTTTTCAGAATAAAAAATAAAATATTTTTTATATATAATTTAAAAATTAAGCAGTTTTGATTTTTGTAATTGTAATGTATGTCGGTTACCCTTATCGCCCATATGAAACACCCTATCGGTCGACCACATACTGATGACTGTGTATAAACAAACAACACATTCAGTCTTTTTACAATTAAACTATGATTATGTTGTCTTACAAAACACAACAATGATACTTAAGGGGAAAAACTAGCATGATAAATGAGTAAGTTCACAAGAGAGTCGATCACAACAACACAAGTGCTGGAGTTCAGACTTCAGCCAGCGCGCGATGTCACGTCACAGGAATTCACTGGCAGAGAGAACGAACAAAACCTTTAATAACGCCAAAAAACGACGACCACAAAGAGTTTAAACCAGCACTGCATACACAACAGCAGCGATTAGGTTATATCTGTACTTGACAGTTCATATCTGATAAAAACACGATTTAAAATGTCCGCCCGAAAAATCATCTCAAGTACGCAACAAACTTACTACAGCGTCACTCGATCCATAACGGACAATATCCAATAAAACACGGTACACACCAGTCACATCAACAAAAGCGATATCAAACAAGAGGTAAAACTGATTTTCGTACCTTGGCTTGAAGGTAGGGGTAATAGTAGGTATATTGGGGGTACATCTGCCTCCACACCTTGCCCATGAAGATTAGCGGTAACGTTAAATAAAAACGTGGATGTCACTACTGTCAGACCTGAAACCTGGAGAAAATCAACACCGGTTCTGTTCTCGACGTCCGAAAGCGGAGACTGAGGATGGATGTGGGCGGTGGAGCTGCAGTGGAGCGAAACACAGCAAACAGCCTCCCTTCAGTGCACTCAAACTCTGCTGAAAAGTCTGCAACACAGACTAATAAACACCAACCAAACGCTGTATTTAAAGCACCAGAGTAAGAATATTTCATATTCTGTGATAAATGTTTTTAATCTTGCAGTAGATGGTAAAAAATAGATTCACAAATGTTCTAATGTCTTATATTAAGTGCTTAACTTAATGAGACATCATATATGTATCATACGCTAATCATAAGCTATAGGCTATATAGCCTATTTATACATACATAATGTATGTATAAATAGGCTATATAGCCTATATACATATAGGCCTAAGTGCTCATCTTGAATTATTAACGATAGTCTTTAAAATAAGAGATAGGGCCAATATATATATATATATATATATATATATATATATATATATATATATATATATGACAAATTTGAACTAGGTCAACGTCATGGCCTCCTTGTTTATGAACCAAATAGTGGATACCGGGGAAAGTTTTGAGTCTTTACAATTTCTGAGGGTGGGTCTATTTTTCAGTTTCAATTGTGTCAGTTTCTGTATTGACACAAATCTTAAAATCTTAGTCACTATGAAATCAAAATTGACAATTCTTGTTTTTTAAAGAATATTTCAGCATTTATTATAAATGATTTAGGCCTATCCATCCGTGCACATCATTAGGCTATATATAAAAAATATGTAATTAATGTGCCCTTGTAATCTTTAATCAAAATAACTTCCCCCTCCCTCTGGCGTGAGGGCGGGGCAACCTGTCACTTACACAAGATCGACCAATAGAGGGTTTGCACCTACATCACGATTTGGTCAGTTACCTGGATGCACGGCCATATTGGAGGTACTCGGATGTAAACAACGGCATGGATTGCGCTGTTTATGTACTAATGAACACATTGTTACTCTAATTTATGATGTCTAAACCACGGAAAAAACACATGGAAGCTGCGAAATCATATAGAGAAGGACTTAGTAAGCAGGAAAGAGTGCAAAATTGACAAACTTAAGTTAATATGTGGTAAAGATCCGAACGAGCTAGCTTCTCTAGTCCTTACTACAATTCTTCCTTCTATTTCTTATCCCGACATTGGCTACGTTCAGATTGTCAGTCCAAACAAAGCACATGAAATCCGTTTCAAGCTACATACATATGTGATTTGAAATCCTATTCAAATCACATATCAGGAAATCCACTTAAGTCTGAACGCTCTGATCGGATTTCGCGTGGTTTATGCAGTGGTGGAGGAAGTACTGAATCTCAGTACTTAAGTAAAAGTACAAATAACCAGAGACATATTTACTTTAGTAAAAGTAAAAGTACCACAATGAAAACCCTCCTTAAGTAAGAAGTAAAAAGTACCTGATTTAAAATGTACTTTAAGTATTAAAAGTAAAAGTATTTAAAGTTTAAAGTATTTAAAGTAAAGTTATTCTCTTAATGTCTATATTCTAATAATTAGGGCTGTAACAATATGCAATGTGAAACCGAAATCGCGACACGCCCGGCTCAAGACGCAGTAGTCTAGCAAGGCAGCTACACATTTCCATGTTGAAAAATTTAAATAAGACAACATTTCTATTGCAAATGCAAACCCCTCCATCAACGCAACATCATTGCCATATTGTCAAAGAGAACAGTTGCGATACACAGTGTGGACATCATTTTAGATCATATTCCAACGGGTTACAAAGATAATCGGATTTGGACTGACATTGTGAATGTAGCCATAGTGAACTACTTTACGTCAACATTTTAGCCATAGTCAACGCTTCATTTACACATGTGGCTGATGCTGTGCCTCTCTCAACCACAAACGCCATCTTTCATCAGTTTTTTGCACTCTTCTCTTTAACTTTCGGCAGTCCATAGAACTCGAAATGTTTTTTCCCGGTGCGACCGATTAGTACAGACCAAAACACGACCATTTTTCAGCAGCAATAATCAGCCAAATTTGCGAGTCCGTTCAGTTCAGTGGCATTGTTTATGTTCAGTGCCTCCAAAATGGCCGACTTCCGGATTGATGACGTGTAGTGAAAACCCTCTATAGCAAACCACAACCACCCAACCATCCAATCATGGACAAAAACAAGTCCCGCCCTACATTTTTTCTTGTTTGAGAAGCCATTTCCCTCGCTTTTCATACTGATTTGGACTACAAAAAAAGAGAATATTATCACTTATTGAGCAGGAAGAACAAGATATGTTCGTTTAGAACTTGCCGAGCAATTGCAGGGTAAGTAAAATGGTCTATTATAGGCTTTGCAGTTCAATTTAAACAGTAAAACAATTTTGAAACACCCCCCAAACTATTCCTGATACAGCAAAAAAGGGCCATAATAAGGTTATAAACAAAAATGTGAAGGACCACAGTGCCATTTTTGATTAGACTTTTTGAATGGGACCTGGAAGCTGAAGGTCAAGTTCTCCCTCCAGAGCATCTTCAATGGTAAGCCCTCCATTTCAAATCTATTCTTCTTTTAACATTTTTGTCCAAATCTGTATGAAATTACTATTAATTGGCATTAAATCATTGTTTTATCAAGATTAACACAATTTTACAAACATTATCGCTTGATTCGGAATGCCAGTGATTCTACAAGAGATATAATAATCCATGCAAACAGGGTTAAATGCTGCTTTAGCAGTATTTTGCAGGCCTCTAGTTTGGAGTCCAGCCAGAAGCTCATGTGAGTGACGCTTCCTGTTGAGCATCAGGAGACAGGAAACATCATGCATGTCTAAGCGCCCTGTGAAGAAGGGTTGGACCAAAGCCTGCAGTAAAAAGCCAAAGCCTTGAGTGATGAGTGCAAGATCTTAATCCCCTTAAATCTCAACGGCAGAGAGAAAGAGAAGAGAGGGGAAAAGATTACTAAAGTCATATAATTAGGTGCGTTATATACCTGAAATTGAATGTTTTAGCGAATAGCTGTCCCTTTCCAAGATTACAATTGCCTTGCTATTAGTCTCAGACGGCACTCCCACAAATCTGTCTGATGCGTATTGCACAAACAAAGTGACCTTATTTTATTACTTAAAACTTTGGTGCAAACTTTTATTATACTTATTTGATGTGCATTAAACCTGCTCAGAACAGCTCCTCATCTGTAATCACAGAACGAGACGCAATGTCATCCTGTGTAATGCGTGGGAAGGGCCTTTTCGGGTCACCTCGTGTTTTTTGTGCCTGTCCTGCCCAATTCATTATACCTGCTGTTCCTCTGCCCTGATGCCAACTTCCAGATGGAGCTGCATGACACACTCATTTATCACAGAAAAAACACTCATTCCCGGGGTCAAGACAAAACACACACAGACTCTATACACTCATTTATTGCAGTGATTCAACAAGAAATCTGAGTTATACTGGATTTCTAATGAGAACAAATGCATGGGTTTTTTAAGTGTTAAATTTATTTGATTTTGCAAAGTAGTCATGTGCTGTCGGTCAAGCCAAATGTCAGTTCACTCGGCCTTTCTCAATCATGTGAGCACGGCTCTATCTCCTATGGTATTATAAACTGTGTTTCCTAAACTCAAATTACACAAACCTGTATTTTTTTCAGTTGAGTCCAGCTAATGTGTAGGTTCTTAAATTGTAAGGCGAAGATTTCCCTATTCATATGAGTGCCCTTGTCTATACTGACTATACTAATATAATATTTGGCCCAGTGCTTGTTCCATGTGTTTGGTGAAACAAACTGTTTAATTTTATTTAAAGTAACAATCACAAAAAAAATCTTATCAATTACATTACATTACAAAAATTCACCAAATAAAGTGCACAACAAACAAAGACAATCACATGGGTATGAATATTCTAGACACCTGTGACCTGGAAACATTCAGGATACAAAGACATCATGTGATCCTAATACTAGGATTTTACACAAACACAACCAACATAATAACAAGACACGAGACACTATATTATTTTAAATCAATTGCACACAACAACAACAACAACAACCTTTTTAGCCATATTCAGTTATAGCCTATAATTTCGCATACTCAGGCCTGTAGTTTGTGGTAATATTAATAAATTGCACTGTAGGAATCGTTTGCTGACATCTTGATGATTTTGGTGCTTTGTTGGTTCACCACATGATGTCAATGAGTGCTGAAGTGGAATCAGTTTAGAGCCATTGAGCTAAATGTCACGATCCACACTTGGGAAGAAGGGAAAGATCCATGGGTGCAGTATGAAATGTTTAATAGGGAAATCCGTTACTCAAAATCCAGTCCAGGCAATAGTCGATATCATAATCCATCCAAAACAAGAACATAAACAAGAACACAGAAGTGGCGTGATAAATACACAAGGACTCCGTGACACATACTAAAACAGACAGGGTATATATACACAGGGAACACAAGCTAAACAAGATAACAAGGGGGCGTGGTAAACAAACACCTGTGAAGACTAATCAACATAACGGGGAACAACTGAACATGACAAGACACATGGCAGGATCACATGACAAGCAGGGAATAATATGACAGACACTAACAAGGAACAAGACACAAAACCCACACCGTGACATAACCTCCCCTCTACGGAGCGGCTACCAGACGCTACAAGACGTGACAGACCAAACAAAAATCCCAGGGAGGTGGAGTGATGGAGGATCAGGGGGAGGGAAGGGGGGCCAGGTCCATGGAGGGAAACGGGGACAGGGAGTGACAGTTCATCTGGCGGCCAGGGCGGAGCAGACAGTCCATCGGGTGGCCAGGGCAGAGCAGACAGTCCATCGGGCGGCCAGGGCGGAGACGACCCCTCGGGCGGCCAGGGCGGAGACGACCCCTCGGGCGGCCAGGGCGGAGACGACCCCTCGGGCGGCCAGGGCGGAGACGACCCCTCGGGCGGCCAGGGCGGAGACGACCCCTCGGGCGGCCAGGGCGGAGACGACCCCTCGGGCGCCTCAGGAACAGACGCCACAGGCTCAGGCTCAGGAACAGACGCCACAGGCTCAGGCTCAGGAACAGACGCCACAGGCTCAGGAACAGACGCCACAGGCTCAGGAACAGACGCCACAGGCTCAGGCTCAGGAACAGACGCCACAGGCTCAGGCTCAGGAACAGACGCCACAGGCTCAGGCTCAGGAACAGACGCCACAGGCTCAGGCTCAGGAACAGACGCCACAGGCTCAGGCTCAGGAACAGACGCCACAGGCTCAGGCTCAGGAACAGACGCCACCGGCTCAGGCTCAGGAACAGACGCCACCGGCTCAGACACCACCGGCTCGGGAACAGACACAGGCTCGACGGTGGCCATCTTGTCAGGGGACACAGGCTCGGCGGCGGCCTTCTTGTCCGAAGACACAGGCTCGGCAGGCGTGATGTGAACAGGCTCGGCGGCGGCCATCTTGTCCGAAGACACAGGCTCGGTAGGCGTGACGTGAATAGTCTCTGGCTGGGCAGACGGGACGTGAATACTCCTGGGAAACTCTAGGATCTTGAATAGCGTCGAAAAATAATCCAAGAGTTTTTCAGCCGCTATGGCAACAGCGGGCTGCTCGAGCACGGCCTCCTGGATGACAGCGGGCTGCTCGAGCACGGCCTCCTGGATGACAGCGGGCTGTTCGGGCACGGCCTCCTGGATGACAGCGGGCTGTTCGGGCACGGCCTCCGGGACGACAGCGGGCTGTTCAGGGACAACCACCGGAACTGGGACCACCGGAACCGGCACTGGGACCACCGGAACCGGCACTGGGACCACCGGCACTGGGACCACCGGCACTGGGACCACCGGCACTGGGACCACTGGAACTGGATCCACCAGAACAGTCACGGAGGGAGTCCCTCTTCTCCTCCTCTGTTTCGGGACCACCGGAACTGGGACCACTGAAACTGGGCTGGAAACCACCAACCCAGGGTCGAAGAGGGGCCAGAGTGGAGAGTGGTGTTGGTCTCTCCCACGTCCACCTCCTCTACTGCGGCCTCCACGGGTTCCTCGAAAAATGACCAATCGGGTCCCCTCAAAACCTTGCCTCCTCTCCCGCTCGGTGGCTGGGAAAGAGGCACTGGTAAACATACTGCTGGATCAAAAGCTGACGGAGTCCTTCTGTCACGATCCACACTTGGGAAGAAGGGAAAGATCCAAGGGTGCAGTATGAAATGTTTAATAGGGAAATCCGTTACTCAAAATCCAGTCCAGGCAATAGTCGATATCATAATCCATCCAAAACAAGAACATAAACAAGAACACAGAAGTGGCGTGATAAATACACAAGGACTCCGTGACACATACTAAAACAGACAGGGTATATATACACAGGGAACACAAGCTAAACAAGATAACAAGGGGGCGTGGTAAACAAACACCTGTGAAGACTAATCAACATAACGGGGAACAACTGAACATGACAAGACACATGGCAGGATCACATGACAAGCAGGGAATAATATGACAGACACTAACAAGGAACAAGACACAAAACCCACACCGTGACACTAAATGAATAAATACACATATAAATGTAAGTTTAAATATATATTTTTTGCTAAAAAGTTTGCTCGTAACTCAGACTCAGTTCTCAGTTATTTCTAAAAATGGCCCATATAAGATAACTGTTTGCATACAGCAAGAGACCTCAAATAAATATGGATAACATAACATAATGTAAGGGTTCTGTTAGTTTGTATTTTGACCTAGTTTCCTAGTGTGTGCCACTTAGTCACTTATTAAGTTCACTTGATGTTCATTTAGTTTCCTCGCTAACCCCTGTGTATTTAATTTCTGAGTTTTGTCTGTTCTTTGTGTCGTCTATGTTAACGTGGTTGTGTTATTTTGCTTATTCCTGTAATCTCCTGCATATTTCCGTGTTGGATTTAAAGTCCCCCGTAGACAATAATTTTATTCCGTTTTTGTTGTTTACACGGGGACCATTTTCAAAAACTTGCACTTTGAAACTCATTTTCAAAAGGCATTCAAAACGCTGTTGTTGTGTAAACAAATGGCCAAAATGCGTAAAAAGTTTAACGTTTTTAGTTGAAACCGGTGTTGTGTAAACATCCCCTCAAAATAGCTTGAATGGAACTCTACACCCTTCATTTAGTATATGCAGTTCTATGAATATGCAAATGAGCCCCGCCTCCACTCACTCACACCAGCTCAGAGATCCACTGGTTGACGATCACACGTTGATCTGATTGGTTACAAGGTAGTTTGTGACGTCAGAAACACCAGTGATTTCAAACCGTGTTTTTGAGACTGTCTTTGATTCACTGCAGTTTTAAAGGTGCTCTAAGCGATGTCACGCGTATTTTAGGCCGAAACATTTTTTGTCACATACAGCAAACATCTCCTCACTATCCGCTAGATGCCTGTCCCCTGAACTCACTGTAAAAAGTTCTGCAGACAGCCCAGGCTCCACAAACGGCAACAAAAACAAACTGGCCCAGCCTGGACCACGAAACATAACAAACAGTGTTCCCACCAATAACCAACAAGAATGATTTGGGGGTGGGGGTGGGGGGTTAGTGCGCATGCACATGGCAGGGGGTGTGGGGCGTGGAGGAGAGAGAAGCATGAAGAGGGAAGTTAGCTAGAGGAGAGATGTCCTAGACAACAACAACGACTAATGTTAGAATTATATTCTCTTGAATTTTGATATGGCCGACACACGGCCAAAGAAACGACGCTCCGATGAACAAATAGCAAAGAAGAGGGAAAAGGAGAAGGAACGCGCAAAGTCCCAAATTTACATCGGAAAAGCCTGTTTCAGGAAACACGGAAGGGAGGGGGAGGGGACGGGATGAGGAGGAGGGAGGGTCGAGCTGTCCTCCGTTTTGTTTGACAATACTTCAAACGTCAACAAGAAGTGACATCACCCAACATCGCTGAGAGCGCCTTTAAGGAGAAAATACTCAGCAATGCTGTTGACTTTTTTGCACGTGGTTTGTCTCAAGTAAGGGATAATGTACATCCAGCCGGTTGTTATCTGGGAATAAACCCTTGACAGGGTGATGAGGTCTTGCATCAGCCTGAAAGGGGTTTATTCTAAGATGATAACTGGCTGGATGTACATTATTACACGGATAATTGCCACATAAGTAAATAATTAGACACAAAATATTGATCTGAGTTGAAATATTTTATTAGGTCTTTAAATGCAAAGCTTCCGCGTAGAGAGCAATCGCTGCAAGTGCAAACTAGACGGATATTTAAGAGATACGGTATACAGTCATATCACTTATAACACAGCATTTCAACACATAAATAATTATGGAGATAAGAGATATTGATTTCAGATTAAACTGTTTTAAAATCGTACCTGTTTGTATCTTATAATCCAACAGTGTATAAAACAATAGTCACAAAATGGTCGCCGCTGCGTTTGCATGAAACAAGAGAGAAGGAGACACGATACTGGATGGCATAATTAAATAACTGTACACAAAATATTGATTCGACTGAGTTTTAATATTTTATTAGCTCACCAAATACAAAATTTCCACAAAGAAAAACCATTCCTATAGCACTGCTGAATTCAGTGACCCGGATGAGCCTGTGTTTCTGTTTTCAGCGGTATGTTATTCCCAGATAATCGGATGGCGCGATTGACCAATCAGAATCAAGTATTCCACAGAGCTGTGTAATAATTGAAAACATCACATAGACATATGAACAGCATTAAAAACTTGATTTTCAGGGGGACTTTAATATTAAAGACAGTTTTCGTTTGATTCCTCGTCTTTGACGATGCGTATATAAGTGTTCAGTCTTTAGATGTGTAGTATCTTTACGAAGTGACATCGCCAACTACTGGCCTGCTATGAATAATACAGCATTTTTTGTTATTTTCACGGACCCGTGTGAACGGGATCGTTTTGACAACTTGAAACCTGTTTATGTAGACCATATGCAAACCTCCCTTGATTTGGGAGCAAATGCAGGAACATATTAAGTGTCAAGGTTCACATGAAGTAACGGCTCAGTGAACGCATGTGTTTCTGAGGACGTTCATTCTGCTGACCAGTGCTTTGTGTTGTCATGGCATTTTGCAGAGCTCTCATTCTTTAGCTTGTTTTCCCTCTTGTCCATCGACTCTGTGACCTTTTTGATGGTGCAAGCTCATTGGTCAGCCCGCTCCGTAGGCCACACCCCCCAGGGAAGTTTAGAAAACAGCAGCAACATTTTAGAACAATGTCAGTGCGTAGCTAATTTAAGAATCTGTGACACAGTTAGATTCATGTGACAGGAAATGACCGTTGGAAAAATCTCAGAAGAAAGCACTGGCTGCTTGTGATTCACTTTTTGTGTTTGTAAAAAAAAAAAAAAAAAAAAAAAAAAATTCATTATTATTATTATAATCAGGGTTCAAAATTCAAATCAAAATGACTTAAAATGTATTTTTATTGATATACTGTTTAGCATTCAAGACAGGTGAGCCATGAGCTCTGAGGTTGGACAGTGATGATATTTTCTTAGCCATAAGCCATAATTTTGTTAAAAAACAATCTATTCCTGAAGTGCAATCTACCAAACAGATAAAAGTTACCATTCCCACAAATCATTGTGAATGGCATGATTGAGTCAGTCTCCCAACACTGTTAAACTACTGAATATTTTGCAATAACATTGTTTTTATACTCTTAATTATTGACAGTATATCAGTCGTTTTATTTTATTGGATTGTAACTCACAATGTTTCATTGGATTGCACTTTCTCTCACAATATCTTGTATCTTAGGTCTTTTAAAAAACTATTTTTACATACTTTTTTGGGTCAAATCAAAGTTGTTGTTAGGCTGGGAAAAGTCATAGAAATTGAGTAAATCTTCATCATTATAGATATGAATTTCTATGATGATGATGATGATGATTGCTATGCACATCTCAAAAATAGTTTGATCAATTGAAATTGCTACAAATCACAAAATCACATTTAAAAATCATTTTCCAGTAATCACAAACTACTGGAATAACATTTCTGTGGTCTGGGCTTTAGTTTGGTCATGTTGGCAAAGAATACTTTAGAAATGACACAAAGAAGTGAAACTTGAGCAATATGATGCCAGTTGAGTCATCACCATAAATAGAGCATAAAATCCGAGCCAAATGACTAAGTTCCTTAAATGATTTTTTTTTTTTCTGTAGGTGTACAACTTTTTTATTTTTCCTGACAGCGGAGATCAGATTGTTGCAGACTTACATGTTAAACTTCTTTTTTTTTTTTTAAACAACTGACCACCATGATGCTATCTATGGTTGCTTGATATGTGGTTGCTAAAGTGTTCTCGGTGGTTTCCAGTGTGTTTCTATATGGTTGCCAAACCTGAAACATTAACATACGACTGCCAGCATTTACACGTCAATGTCTATTCTGTGTCCAGAAACTAGCTAGATACTATTATTCCCAAACAGCAGGAGAACTAGTGAACATTCTCTCGGCTCATCCTGTGGCTCCGTGAAATGTGATCTTCGAGTGTTCGCTCTGCATTCCTGAGCAAGATTCCTCATTACGTCTCCCTCCCGTGGGACGGCCGGCTCTCAGCCGTGCCCTTTGTCTGATCCCAGACCTACAGCAGTCTGTTTATTCTGCGCTCTCTGAGACATGTGGGGGGAAACAACCGATGTGACAAAGGTTTACCAGCACCGGCAGCGTTTCATTCTGCATCACTCTGACTGTGTCCATGAAGAGGGAAGAAGAGACAAGATAAACACAGAGACCCTTTATTTTCTGAATGCATTAATTGCTGCTTTCTTTTTTATACTCTGCATTTTTCAATGGCTGATGCTAACAGCTACAGACATAACTAGATAACTGATAAAAAACAAATTTGTACAAAATTTACAAAGTACATTTTTTTTTTTTACAATTTTGTATACCCATTAAACGAAGATGGCTGATATATCTGGCTGAGCAATATATCGGCCAATATATTAGACTACATATTATGTCACTAGATATTTTAGTTTTCATTTTTTTTTTCTTTTTTTTTTTAGTAAACTAATGTTCATTATCACAATCACTATTTGCACATTTAGTCATATCTTTAGGTTATTTTTCATATTATTTGTTTATTTAATATAACTTTTTTTCTGAATTTGGCAATTGCTGCTTTCCGAGTTGTACTTAGTTTTTATTTCATTTTATTTATAAAAAAGTATTTTGCATTATTTTGACATGCAAACCTGCCCATATGACACTTTGGGCCTAAATATTAATAATGCAATATATATATATATATACACACACACACACACACACACATATTAATATTTTAATTAAATATTATTTAATATACAACTAAATTTTGTAATTATATATATATATATATATATATATATAATTACAAAATTTAGATTAAAATTAATCAAAAGTTATATTAAATAAAGTAAATTTTATAAATAATATTTTTTTTCTAATTTTCAATTTTTTTTGTTTATTGTTCGTTTATTGTTAGTATTGTTCATTTACTTTGCACAATGTCTGACTGACAAAAACCTGTAACTAGGACTAGAGATAAAAGCAGCCATGGGTTAGATTGTGCCGAAAGCCCTGCCGACTACGCCAAAATGTAAGAGGATGGATTTCCATGTCAGAAATATTAGATATATTAGATCCAACCCCGGATGCCGAAACCCTGCCAGAAGATATCCGTCTTCTTTCAGCCTGAGAGTTTGACTGAGAAAGCCAGGAAAGAGCAGAAACAGAAGACAAAGGGATGATAATAAAAAGAGCAGAGTTTATTGAATAATCTTAGTTGCGTATGTTTCAATGCCAAGACTTCGCCTGACCAGTACAATTCCAACAAGTGTTATTATACCTTGATATGGAGATATTCTTATACCAAACACTCAATCATAAGATTAAACAACAATAGCAAGAATTGCAAGAGCAAGGAAATAAGTAAAATAATGAGTAATATAAAATATAAAAACATAAACCCCTGGTTTCACAGACAAGGCCCAGACTAAAATGCATGTTTGAGCTGTTTTAACTGAAAGCAACTTGCACTAAAATATCTTAAAATGTCAGTGCCATTGTTTTGTCTCAAGATGCACACCAGTAATATATATATTTTTTTCTAAGGCACGTTTATAAAAGATACTTAAATGTCCTAATTGAGCTAAGGCCTAATCCCAGATTAATCTAAACCCTGTCTGTGAAACTAGGCCAAAATGACATAAAGGAATAATGATAAAATGATAAATAAATGATCAAATGATAAATTATATTAATCAAATAATAATAATATTAAATGATAAATCAAATGACAACCACATAAATGACTAATGATTATAAATGAAATCATGTAAAAAAAAAAACAAAGCACATAAAACACAACACAGATGTGTGGTTGCTCTCTTAAAGTGTCACACACACAGGTTGTTATTGCGAATCCTTTGATCTTTTGGTGACCCTTTGCTAACCCTCATGTCATCTCTGTCCCACGACTTCAAAGGAACGTATAATCGTTACACTGACGAGGACACTACAAAAACTCTGAGTCACACTGAGATTGATACATTAGTGCAGGTTTTCTCACTGAAACCATAAAACTACTGAAGAGTAACAAGACATTGCACACACTTTTTGATCCGCTTTAGTGATCAGTGATGTTTCCATGTGTGAATAAATAAGATTTCCCCTGGAAAATACCTATGAGCGATTCTAGCTGGTTCGTCATCACCTGACCTGGCACTTGAGAACGATCCTGTCAAACATGATATCCTACAGAGTATAAAATCTGCTGTACGTGCAGAAAAATGCATGTCAAAGAAATGTGACACGTAGATGTCAAGCGGTGAGGAGAGCTGGTGATCTCAGAGGTCGTGGTTTACACATGCAACCACACTTCACTTCCAAAAACACTGTGTGGCAAAGGGTACAAATAAACGTTTTGATATTGCATGGTAGAGTTTTATGAAATATTTGTCCAACACTAATAAAAAGTGAAGGGTGTATCAGCTGCCGTTCATCAACTCACTGTAGTCTTTAGTGTCCAGAGTTTGAGCAGAAAGTGCTGAGAGAAGCTGATTGTGTGAGTTTCCACAAATCAGGCTAAACAAGAGCAATAACTCAGTCTGTGATCTACACACACACACACTCACACACACACTCACTCACTCACTCACTCACTCACTCACTCTCTCTCTCTCTCTCTCACTCTCTCTCACACATGCACACACACACTCTCTCTCTCTCTCTCTCTCTCTCTCTCTCATACACTCGCTCTCTGTCTCTCTCACACACACACACACACACACACACACACACACACACACACACACACACACACACACATCCTGCTTAATTACAAGGAGATGAGTGTAAGTGTGGATATATGTGTGTGTGTGATTAAAGCACATGGCTGTGAGTGTGACCTGAAGGAAGGGTGTGTGTGTGAACGCTGTGGATGACGAGGCAAAGACACTCGACAGGGAAACAGCAGCAGGATCTGTCTAGCAGGATGAGTGTGTGTGTGTGTGTGTGTGTGTGTGTGTGTGTGTGTGTGTGTGTGTGTGTGTGTGTGTGTGTGTGTGTGTGTGTGTGTGTGTGTGTGTGTGTGTGCTGTTTAATCATGGCATGCGAGAGGCTGTCAGACTCAGATCATTGATTGGGAAGCTGCCGTTGAGTGGAAGAGAGCAGTGTGTTTGTTCATCACAGGGTGTGTGTGATGGAGGATTTTAGTGATATTTCCCAAACGCATTGATATCAAGAGCAACTTAGATGATTCTTTGATAGCTTATTATGTTTTGATTATTGCAGATCTATCTATCTATCTATCTTACTCCTCCTAGCACAGAAACATTGCCTGTGTTGTTGTCATATTAAGGTGAACTGTCCCTTTAATTATCCCTCCCCATCTGGAAAGCATTTCAGGAATTCTTCTTCCTCTTAATTAGAGTGTATGTCGTCAGTGGTTCGAGTGGATAATATGTATGGATAGTTCCTCGAAGGTTCTTGGCAGCCAGAAAACCATTAGCTTTCACGGCAGATCTTAAAACGAGGCAGTAAAAAGATTTAGGCCACAAAAAGGCTTCATGTAACATGGTGATTTTTTACTGAGAGAGGGATCTGATGTGACAGAGAGAAGCTTTGCATCTCTCGAAGCTGCGGGAAATTCTTCATCGGTACATGTTCTGCCTCCAGCCTCCTGTCACAGCTTTCAGTAGTGCTGTATTTCATTATGACAGCATTGTACATAAATTACTGCATTATAGTAATGTGAATGTAATGAGAATCTCCACTAAGATGAACGTAAATTGTACGTAAAATTAAACGTGAAAGTAAAGCATCCATGCATTATTTTTGTCATGAAACCAGTTTCACAATGCTATCTTGATGTCCTAAAAACAGGCATCATTTTCTTCGTGCAAAATATGATTTCTTGTTTTTCTTCTAGGCTAGGGGAAATGTGACCTGGACATGTTCCTGACATGATTTATTATGAACAGAGGGGGGTGAATCTGTCTGCGTTTTAAAGCTCGGAACATGAAAACACACTTCGGAGGCCCATTTCATGCAAGAAGCCTTTTATTGCCGGTTTTGTGAAACCGAGTCCTGGCTTTTATCCTGCTAACCTCTCATGCTGCCAGAGTGTTGAGCCAAATGCTGAAGCTGAACCCTCTGACCCAGCGCTCTGTCTGCAGGTCTAGCAGAAGTCTCTCTGTCCCATCACCCCATTCAACCCCATTTAAAGGGGTGGTTGATTATAATTTCACTTTTCTAACTTTAGTTAGTGTGTAATGTTGCTGTTTGAGCATAAACAACATCTGCAAAGTTACAACGCTCAAAGTTCAAAGCAAAGGGAGATATTTGCTTTTAAAGAAATCGCTTTTTAAGGACTACAACAAACGGCTGGTAGAGACTACACCACATTCCTCCCGGGTTAGTGACATCACCAACCCTAGAATTTACATAAACGAGAACACGCAGGCAGTGTTGAGAAGAGGAAGAGTTGCTGTAGTCGCACATTTGTGAGTCTGCTCAAGCTGTCGCATCCTTCTTTTCACATACAATACAGTACGTAACACAAATGCAATGTCATGTCACTCTGTAGGAATCTTACAACAGCGCCCTCTGTGCCGGGAGCAGCAGCTGATTTGCATTTAAAGGAACACACACACGAAACTACACGTTTTTACTGACCCTCAAAAAGGGACAATTTTAACATGCTGTAAAAAATTATCTATGGGGTACTTTCGGCTAAAACTTTACATACACACTCTGAGGACATCAGAGACTTATTTTACATCTTGTAAAAAGGGGCATTATACCACCCCTTTAATGGCTCTTAGTCTTAATGCCCGTGGATTACTGATTGACAGGCCGCTGATGAAGGTACAGTACATGCTGTACAGTCAACAGTCGAGAAGTCTTTGATTCAGGTTACTGTGTGCTAGTGCAGGTCAGGTACTTTGACTGACTGCCAAAGAAGACTGAATGTACCTGTGATGAGTTCAAGCTTGAAATTAATGAGAAAAGTTTCAGTTTCAAGTTTAGACACAAACATTGTGTTGCTCTTGCTCTGTAATTAATTTATGCAATTTCCTTAAACCAACATTATTGCATGTTTCCCTAACCCATATGAATTTACTGGTAGCAGTAAGAATTGACCACATACAAGTATGTGTGTTTGTTTATTTATTTATTTATTTATTTTTTGTGACCCACATACATTAGATTTTTCCCTATCTTTTGTGCCTTGCAGTATTTCTAGCACAGAAAGAAACATTTTCTATATTGTCATATATTTATATTTATATTAATTTTATAATATATATTTATTTGATTCCTCAATATGTTGCTCATTACTTTATCTTTTTATGTTGTAAGAATATTAATGTATATTAATGTAAAGTAATTAATATTTTTGCATTATGAAATATATATTTTTCTAAATGTTTTTAATTTATTTCAAATATTTGTGATTTTATTTATTTATTTATGCATTGGATTTTTATGTACTAAGAATATTCATTACATATAATAAAATATATTTACTGTATTTTTATATAAACATATATATGTATATATATATATATATATATATATATACTTGTATATATATATATAATCTGTATTTATTAAAAATGTTCATATATATTAAGCTTTTGTTTTACTTAATTAAATCAAAATAAATAATGAATAAACATTTTTGTATTTATTGTAAACAGGAACATCCATGAAAGCAGAATCCATTGAATCACGTCCACACACACACACACACACACACACACACACACACACACACACACATGCAACAAAGGTATATAATAATGTAGCAGCAGTCAAACAGTCATTTGTACACATTAACATTCAGGCCAACACAAAAAGAAATACGCCTGCTTTAGAGAGCCAGACCAGACAGCTCACCTCGCAATTTATCCCAGTTCTTCAATGAATTATTCAGGGTGGCGTCTCAGACTGTCGAGGCGTCAGACGCACCTGCTGGAGACTCCTGGACCATTATCAACACCAGCAGATCATTGCTGGGTTTGCAAAGTTGGAAACTTTAGCAACACGTGAATCTAATTGAGGATTTAAAAATATAACAAAACATGTCAAGACTTTAACACTTTTATTTTGCTGCTGTGCAAGTGGTTTAATTGATTTAAAGTGTACTTCAAAGCAAAACTTTAAATTTGACATTAGTACAAAGTGTACTTTCTGAGAAACACTGTTGATTTTTTAAATCAACACCCAAACAAACACACCCCTCCCTTCATTGCTCCGCCCCCAAAATAACAAACGCTCTGCAACACAGGCAACAACTAACAGCATCAGACTGTCACGATACGGTCAAGAAACATAAACGAGGACTCAAATGCAGCAAAACAAGATAAGACTTTAATTAACAAAACAAGCAAAAAGGTACAAACAAAACTCCCACCTGGGGGAAAACACTAGAACAAAACTTAATCAGATCAAAACACTGGGAACAAAACACAAGAACATTAGACAACGTAACAGCCCAGTACAACAGACACAAGGGGACTAAATAGGGAGGCAAACAAAAGAAGGTAACGATGACAACAGGTGGAATTAATTAAACCAATAACAAGATAAGAAGGGCGGGGCTAACAATGAACACGAGCACAAGGCCCAACACAACAAACACCCAAGTGCAAAACAAGACAGGACAAACTTGTGACATAACCCCCTCCTTAAGGAGCGGCTACCAGACGCTCCACTAGGACAGGAGGGACAGACCAGGGCGGGACAGGAGGAACAGACCAGGGCGGGACTGGAGGGACAGACCAGGGCGGGACTGGAGGGACAGACCAGGGCGGGACTGGAGGGACAGACCAGGGCGGGACTGGAGGGACAGACCAGGGCGGGACTGGAGGGACAGACCAGGGCGGGACGGGAGGAACAGACCAGGGCGGGACGGGAGGAACAGACCAGGGCGGGACGGGAGGAACAGACCAGGGCGGGACGGGAGGAACAGACCAGGGCGGGACGGGAGGGACACACCAGGGCGGGACGGGAGGGACAAACTGTCCATCAGGCGGCCAGGGTGGAGCAGATTGTCCATCGGGCGGCCAGGGCGGAGACATTCCCTCGGGCGGCCAGGGCGGAGACTTTCCCTCGGGCGGCCAGGGCGGAGACTTTCCCTCGGGCGGCCAGGGCGGAGACTTTCCCTCGGGCGGCCAGGGCGGAGACTTTCCCTCGGGCGGCCAGGGCGAAGACTTTCCCTCGGGCGGCCACGGCGCAGGAACTGGAACAAACACCAGCGGCTCAGGCACTGGAACTGGCACCAACGGCTCAGGCACTGGAACTGGCACCACCGGGACTGGCACTGGAACTGGCACCACCGGCTCAGGCACTGGAACTGGCACCACCGGCTCGGGCACTGGAACTGGCACCACCGGCTCGGGCACTGGAACTGGCACCACCGGCTCGGGCACTGGAACTGGCACCACCGGCTCGGGAACAGACACCACCGGCCCAGGAACAGACACCACCGGTTCAAGTGTGTGCGTAGCCCACACACACCACATGGCTGTGGTCATAATGGCCAGTGTCGCGGTCACTGAGGGCTCAGGAACAGACGTCTCCGGCTCCGGCTCAGGAACAGACACCACCGGCTCAGGAACTGAAACAGACACAGACACTGGCTCCGGCTCAGGAACAGACACAGACACTGGCTCCGGCTCAGGAACTGGAACAGACACAGACACTGGCTCCGGCTCAGGAACAGACACTGGCTCCGGCTCAGGAACAGACACTGGCTCCGGCTCAGGAACAGACACTGGCTCCGGCTCAGGAACAGACACTGGCTCCGGCTCAGGAACAGACACTGGCTCCGGCTCAGGAACAGACACTGGCTCCGGCTCAGGAACAGACACTGGCTCCGGCTCAGGAACAGACACTGGCTCCGGCTCAGGAACAGACACTGGCTCCGGCTCAGGAACAGACACTGGCTCCGGCTCAGGAACAGACACTGGCTCCGGCTCAGGAACAGACACTGGCTCCGGCTCAGGAACAGACACTGGCTCCGGCTCAAGTGTGTGCGTAGCCCACACACACCACATGGCTGTGGCCATAATGGCCAGTGTCGCGGTCACTGAGGGCTCAGGAACAGATGCCACCGCCTCAGGAACAGACACCACCGGCCCAGAAACATACACCACCGGCTCAGGAACAGACACCACCGGCTCAGGGACTGGAACAGACACCACCGACTCTGGAACAGACACCACCGGCTCAGAAACAGACACCACCGGCTCAGAAACAGACACCACCGGCTCAGGAACAGACACCACCGGCTCAGACACAGGCACCGGCTGTACGGCCATCTCGTCCAGGGACACCGGCTCAGCAGGCATGACGTGAACAGTTTCTGACTGGGCAGACGTGACGTGAACCGTCTCTGACTGGGCAGACGTGACGTGAACCGTCTCTGACTGGGCAAACGCGGTGTAAACAGTCTCTGGCTGGCCGTGAACAGTTGCAGAGGAAGTCCTTCCTCTCCTCCTGCGTCTTGAAGCCCCCGAACTCTGGACCACCGGCACTGAGATCACTGGAACCATCGGCGTTGGAACCACGGGAACAGGCGATGAAGGACGCTCGGGGCTGAACCTCGCCGGTCCGTGGTCAAAGAATGACCAAACTGGAGAATACTGTCGGTGCTCACCTCTCGTATCTCCTCCCCTACGTCCTCCACGAGTTCCCCTGAATTTAGCCAGCCTGGTTCCTCTAAACTCCTCTCTGTCCCATGTGGTAGAAGAAAGCCCGCGAGAATCCATGCTGCTGAGTCCTCAAATGGCTGTTACGTTCTGTCACGATACGGTCAAGAAACATAAACGAGGACTCAAATGCAGCAAAACAAGATAAGACTTTAATTAACAAAACAAGCAAAAAGGTACAAACAAAACTCCCACCTGGGGGAAAACACTAGAACAAAACTTAATCAGATCAAAACACTGGGAACAAAACACAAGAACATTAGACAACGTAACAGCCCAGTACAACAGACACAAGGGGACTAAATAGGGAGGCAAACAAAAGAAGGTAACGATGACAACAGGTGGAATTAATTAAACCAATAACAAGATAAGAAGGGCGGGGCTAACAATGAACACGAGCACAAGGCCCAACACAACAAACACCCAAGTGCAAAACAAGACAGGACAAACTTGTGACACAGACAGCTCACGCAAGTATGGATGATTCAGCTGTAATTCAACTACAACAACAGCATATCTCTATATTATTAAATCTCGGTTCTGAGAAACATAGCAAAATCAATGTTACTCGCGCATCAAGCGGAAACAGAACCTTAGCATCCGATTTCAGGTCTTCCTGCTCTCTAAGGTCTCTCTCCTGCACTGGAAAGCTTTTCTAATATTAACCCGGGTCCCAGCTTCTTTCCAGTTATATTCCTCTGAACTTTTTCTTTTTGGTAATATCTCATCCAACTCTCTTTCTACAAATGTCCCGTTTGCTCGATCTTTCTCCTCCCCCATCATGAATGGACACGCCCCCTACTGGTGATTGGCTTGCTCTCTCTCCTCCCCCATCATGAGTGGACACGCCCCCTTCTGGTGATTGGCTCACTCTCTCTCTTCCCCCATCATGAGTGGACACGCCCTCTACTGGTGATTGGCTCTCTCTCTCTCCTCCCCTATCATGAGTGGACACGCCCCCTACTACTGATTGGCTAACTCTCTCTCCTCCCCATCATGAGTAGACACGCCCTCTGCTGGTGATTGGCTCGCTCTCTCTCCTCCCCCATCATGAGTGGACACGCCCTCTGCTGGTGATTGGCTCTCTTTCTCTCTCCTCCCCCATCATGAGTGGACACGCCCCCCTACTGGTGATTGGCTCACTCTCTCTCCTCCCCCATCATGAGTGGACGTGCCCCCTACTGGTGATTGGCTCACTCTCTCTCCTCCCCCATCATGAGTGGACACGCCTCCTACTGGTGCTTGGCTACAACATTGTTGTGGCGCTCAGTCTGATTGGTTCAATCCACTATATTTTTTTCTCTTTTTTACACACAATTAGGACTATGTACAAAGTATTTTTTTCAGCACACACACAGAACGGACATCTAGCAAATATTCACAAAATTGTTTGTTTAGTTGTAAATTTTAAATTTCAACATAGTTTCTCAGAAATCGCTTACTGCACCTTTAAGTGTATTAAACAGTCATGAACGTGTATTATTAATGGGATTGTTCACCCAAAAATTAAATTCTTTCATCATTTACTTCTATTTATTCTTCAAAATATCTTCTTTTGTGTTCAGCAGAAGAAATAAATTCATACCGGTTTGGAACAACTTGAGGGTGAGCAAATGATGACAGAATTTTCATATTTGGGTGAACTATCCTTTTTATTTAATTAATATATTATCTGCAAGTAGGGTAAAGTATTTGCAACAGTATTTGCTTAAAGAGATGTAAATGTTGTCATTTCTGCAGCACAACCTGATAACGAAAGTCTCTGTGAGTTAAAAACAAAAACTCCACTGTAAACCCTACGCTCAAAATAATTAATTGGTTTGAGTAGGACAAACTTAAATTAAACTAATTAGTTCAGTCAAATTAACTTTTATGAGTATTTAGCACTTTCTTTTTCTTTCAAGTTCACAGAACTGATATATTTTAAGTAAACTGAACTGTTTCATTGTTTTGAGTTTTATGAAATTAAACAAACTTAAGTTTAACTGAAATGGCTGGGATGTCTATTTTCCAGCATGCTTTGCCGATGGCACTTGAATGGGAGAGTAAATCCTAAAATTAAGTGTAATATAATGTTTTTTTGGTGCAAGATTAATTTTAAGTGGGATATTGAGTATTGATTAATGTTTTGTTATGCTATTTTGGAAGAATTTCTGTTAAAGGTCCCATGACATGAAATTTCCACTTTCTGAGGTTTTTTAACATTAATATGAGTTCCCCTAGTCTGTATATGGTCCCAAAGTTTCTAGAAATTTTAATCGGTGTAAATCAAGGTTTTAGGATAGTTACCATCATGGTGACAAGTGGTGCATGCGGCTTGATTTGAGAGCAAATAAAATCTTTAAATTGTTGCTCTCATACAGCAAGTGCTGTATAACATACTATTGTTAGCATGATAACATAATAGTATGTTAGCAAACTAGCTTGTTAAAACTATAAGTTAATACTAATGAAAGTGTTCACATTGAGATTTTCATGAAGGTTTTAAGTTAAATGTATGAAATAGTGTACTCTGATTTTAATTGTTCTTAACTTGCAATTAAAATGAATATTTATTAACACAACGTTTCGGTCACACGACCTTCATCAGTTCCTTATCTGCTGAAACGACCTACCTAATTGGTCTTATTATCCTTGTTATCACCTGCAGGTGTGCGATGGAGTTTGTTCACTAATTATTCCTAACTTGAAATGTTTAATTGTTCTTAACTTGAAATGTTTAAGTACAAACTTAAAATCTGCCAGTTCTGCTTACTTAATCTTTGAATTTCAAAACTTAACCGATTGCCTTAAATTTTTTGAGTTCTGCTAACTTATTCGGGTTTACAGTGTGGGCATTTATATAGTTACAGCATCAACACAGGCCGAATTCACCGAAACTGAGAAGTCTATATGCGGGTGTGCATTCACCTTCAAATGGCAGCCTGCTATAAGATTGAATCTACTTCCTGTCAGTAAGAAGAAAAGATCTTTTAGTGAGATACTGTATCAGTGTGAGACAGGAATGTCAAGCATGTGTGGTGTTTAAACGTTTGGTCTTAAGGCGGCGTCTCATTTTCTGCCGAGGTGGGGCACATTCTTCGTCTTCATCATACCTTCCTTGAAAAGCTGTTTGTTGTCATTCTTGCGATTGACAACTCAAAGGAAATCCTACAAAAGAAGGAGAATTTGAACAATGCGTATGTATTTATACTGTAAAAGCTGGTAGCAGATTTACTCCCAGACCAAAATAGGATTTTCAATGGTGAATTAATATTGACAGTGTGCTTCAATCCAAGGCCAGGCTCAAGCTAGTTAGTCTCTGGGAAAATGACCCCATTTTCTTTGCAAAAGCTGCAACATCATAGCACTGTGAATATAAATGCTTTTCTGAACATGCAAACTGCATCTTGAATTATTTACCAGGTTGTAACTACTTACACGGCAAACAGTTGTCTAAACAGTCGCCTTAGGCTGTGCATCTGGCCCTAGGAGAACAGAGACGGGAAATAAACCTGAAAAGCCAATTAATATGCAACAGACAAAAAACAAGGCATAAAAAAAGGGTTGTCATGCAAGAGAGAGAGAAAAAATGAAGAGAAACAGAGCAGCAAAACCCCTTCTCTTTATCCATCCGCTGACTGCAGATGTCGAGATCTTTCCACCAGCGTCAGACACGTGTGAAGTCATACATTAATGCATGCGCACACGTCTCATGTGATGGTAAATATACACACTCTTTGGTGAGAGATGCTGTGTCTGAAATCACACACTCTCTTCTAATTACTTCACGACTGCTACAAAGGTATGTTATGTAAGGGATATTATGTATAGCGAGGCGGTTGTTATTGCGAATAACAACCCCGACATGCTGAACTTCGCGTCGGGGTCTTGAATCAGCCTGAAGGGGTTGTTATTCACTATTACAACCGCCTCGCTATACATTATCCCGCTTATTACATGGCTACCTAAAAAATAAATCAATAATTTGACAAAAAATATTGATTTAAATAGGAGTTTATTGATTTAAAAACGATTGTATTGCTTCCGCTAAATAAAATAGTTCGTTCCGCGTCCATAGCAACGCTCTGTTTTTCATGGCAACGGTGTGTTATACTTCGCAGCGGTCTGTTATCAAGAAATAACAGACCGCATTCTACATTGGAATTCAACCAAGCCATGTAATAAATAGTATGCGTGTGTAGTGTAAATGTAATCCGAGTGTATACATCCGCCATGTTGTCATTATCATGTGACCTACCAGCTTCAATTGCTTGCATCCCTTCACTGTCATTCACAAATCCTCTCCTGTGGCCTCATGGGATAGTAAAGTGTCCATCACATGCACACTTCAGAATCTTGCTGGAAGTAGTAGGTCATCTGGATACTTTTGCTACTCTTTTTATGAGTATTGTGAATTCAGACATACTTCTTTTGTCACATACTGTTTTTCACCTATAGTAGGGAAGTATGTGATTTCGTAAAAAGCCGGAGTCTCATCTGAAGAATGCAAGTAATGCAGAGTTGCATGACCGGTGACATGCTGGAAATATTTTACCCTACTAAAACCGGATCAGTTTCAATAAGCAATTGATTTCTAAAAAGGCACCTTTTACTAAATGCAATACTTTTTATAGGGTGCAAAGGTGTTAAAGGCCCTTTGGGATGAAAGGCCCTTGATTTCATGTTCTCCCAAAACACAACACTTTTCCAAATCCCTGTTTGTCAACACGCACTGAGGATTTTTTCTCATGTGTTTTTTAAGCAGTATACACCTATATAAGTTTTTTTGAGCCTATATCAGGGTTATTATAGTTAAATAAAACTAAAGCATGTTTGTTACATAAAATAAAATTAACATTAACAGAAAAAAACGTTTTTAAAAAACTTTTTAAAACTAGTTTAATCTACAAAAGTAACTAAAATCGCAGCAGTTATCCCAGTTCTCAAGAAACCCAACTTTGACCCCTAAATCCTATTTCAAATCTACCGTTTATTGCCAAAATAATTGGAAAGTACTGTTGCCTGCCAGCTAAATAGAAAATAATCTCTTAGATCCCTTTCAATCTGGTTTTTGCACTGAAACTGCCCTTGATTAACCTTCTTCTACTTTGTGGTGACTCTGGCTCTCTCTCAATACTTCTACTCGCCTTTGACACTGTCTGCCATGATTTACTTATCTCACTTCTCAGATGTGGATATTTTTCGTCTGATAGAAAATTTTACATTTCAATGCAGGATTTTAGTCCCCCTGAAGCAAGGTGTCCCCCAGGGATCCGTACTAGGTCCATTATTATTCATCATTTACTTACTACCTCTGGGTTGGATCTTACATCGAACATGGTTTTAATTATCATTTCTACGCTGATGACTCCCAGATATACACTATGTGTACGCCTGCTCTACTCAAATTGATCATATCTGATATGAAACAATGGCTCAGCTCCGATCTTCTGAAACTAATCATGGACAAGACTGAAATCATTATTACTGGAACCCCTTCATTCACAAGCTAATTTCATTGCTGGTACTCTCATCAAACCCAGTACTGTAAAAATCTGTTATTTTTTATTCCTCTCTCACCCTTGAAGCTCATATAAACTCATTCAACATATCTGCATTCTTTCACTTTCAACACATTACCAAGCTCCGTCCCTTCATTTGTGTTAAAGGGGTGGTATAATGCTCTTTTCACAAGATGTAAAATAAGTCTCTGATGTCCCCAGAGTGTGTGTGTGAAGTTTTAGCTCAAAATACCCCACAGATATTTTTATATAGCATGTTAAAATTGTCACTTTTTAAGGGTGAGCAAAAATGCACCATTTTTGTGTCTGTTCCTTTAAATGCAAATGAGCTGCTGCTCCCGCACAGGGTGTCCTGAAAATTTCATAAACTTTTTTTGTTTATGTTTAAAGGGATAGTTCACTTTGAAATTAAAATGTGGTATGTTTTAGCTTACCTCAAGATGTAGGTGTCTTTGTTACCGCAGTAGTTTCAATTTTGATATTTTTAAGTCAAACCGTTTTTGTCTGTCAGTCATATAATGCAGGTCTATGGTCACCGTCTCAAAGAGCATGCACAGAGAAGTCCAAATGAAACAATTCCCCATCGTAAGTACACATTGATGGCCTAAGACATGAAACGAGCGGTTTGTGTGAGAAAACGAACAGTATTTATATCGTTTTTACCTCTTATGCACAGCCACGTCCAAGTGATCTGAGGGCGCGCGCGCATCCTGGTGTGTGACGTGTGCACGAGTTCTGGCTTAGTCTGCGCAATAAGCGCCGGAAAGTGTAGAAGAGGTAAAAACGATATAAATACTGTTCGTTTTCTCACACAAACCGCTCGTTTCGTGTCTTAGGCCATCAATGTGTACTTACAATTACACATTGTTTTAATGTGTTTAATTTTGGGAATTGTTTATGACCTGCATTATATGACTGGCAGACAAGAACGGTTTGACTTAAAAATATCAAAATTGAAACTACTGCGGAAACAAAGACACCTATATCTCGGATGCCCTTGAGGTAAGCTAAAACACACCAAAATTTAATTTCAAAGTGAACTATCCCTTTAAATGTATGTCACTGATGTGGAGTTAACTATCTTCTAATCATTGATTAGCATATTCTGTCTTGATAATCTATAAATCATGTTCAGGGGGCGGGGTTTATGTAAATTCTA